>NC_083879.1:57776450-58084208 GCF_032452875.1 Bos javanicus | reverse complement strand
ACATAGGAGAGAAGATAAGATGCTTAAAAAGGATTTTGAATTTTTTTTCTTTTTTTAAATTTAGTCTCTTATATCAAAAGTATATTCAAGATTTTTGGTGTTGTATGAATGCTTAGAGATGTTCATAGACAAAGAAAGACACACCTCAAAAGGGTATAGCATTATTCTGGTTACAAAACTGCGCTTCTCTGCCCTGCCCTTTGTTCCAGGAGACTCCACTATAGTTCAAATCCTCATTACTAATGCCTTAATCTCTTGCAATGAAGCTACCTGCATCCAGTACCTTCACATCCCTTCCCCAATTTTTCTTACACACACACATATTCTTCTTTAAGTACTACTCATATATTTTAAATTTCCCCATTTAAACTACTGATTGAATACTTCCCTTCTTTTCTTCTCGGATTATAAAAAATTCCTAAGCCACATGCTAAGGATGATATATTACCTCAACTTCTTTCTATAGTTTTTCTCTCTAGTCCCTCAACTATATTCAAGGCACCAGTTAGGTTTCTAATTTCTTCAGGGTACAAGAGTCTCCCAAAATTTTCTATTTTATTTTTCTGATGCATTTTTAATTATATCAAGAATACTACTTTCTTATTACCTCAAGTATATAATTTTATATCTTTTAAAAATGTAATAGGAACTTTTTTGATTTTGATAAATCGCAAAAGGTGCTTGTGTCCAGTTCATTTATTTATGTATTTCCTTGAGTCCATTGTTAGCTACTGGTACTGGTACTGGTGCTGGTAAGTCGCTTCAGTCGTGTCCGACTCTGTGCGACCCCAGAGACGACAGCCCACCAGGCTCCCCCGTCCCTGGGATTCTCCAGGCAAGAACACTGGAGTGGGTTGCCATTTCCTTCTCCAATGCATGAAAGTGAAAAGTGAAAGTGAAGTCGCTCAGTCGTGTCTGACTCTTCGCGACCCCATGGACTGCAGCCCACCAGGCTCCTCCGTCCATGGGATTTTCCAGGTGAGAGTACTGGAGTGGGGTACTAGAGAACAGTTATTAGACGTGCATTCATTCACAAATATTTATACAGAATACAATGCATTCAAAAAACTCTAAGGCAGGTTTCAGTAATAATTTCACACAAAAACTCTTCCCATCACAGAGTGTATGGACTGGTTCAGAGATATACAGCAAGCACTTGAATCAGTTATAACTATCAGATACAACGTCGTGAGTGCAGTATGTACGTATGTGAATGTTTTTGGTTTGAATATATGCGTCCTAACTAAAAAATATTTATAATGTAGGTGTTTTCATGTACATACCTGTATATTCTTCCTTACCTCAGTGTTTATCTTTTTTCCCTCTTCTGTTCACTTTTTCCATATATATTATCAATAGTAGAGGACACTAGAAAATTATTCACTAAAGCGAAATTGTATAATAAAATGAGCCCCACCCATTCAGTACTCATATTTATTAAAATTGTTGAAATCAGAGTATTTGAAGTTTCTTTTTTCTGAGTTAGGCTTTAAACTATTCTTTCTTATGCATGAGTTTTATTCATGGCAATTCAGAAGAGAACATTTTTGCCAAACGACAGTATAGGTTTAGCAAATAGATGATACCTATAAGTATCCAGATAGTAAATACTTTCTCTAAAATGGAGATTTATTGATTTTTGTACAACACTTATATTTCAATTGGCCCACTACTCTCCTGCCAAGTCATCTGCAATGTAACCTCATGGAGAGTTAAAAGGTAGAAAAAATGGCACATGAGGTGCATGCTAAAAGAAGCTGTTTGTCCTTTGGCAGTCACTTTGTAACATGCGTGCCAAGCACAGATGGTAAAGATGTTCCTGGCTTCTACCACTATCTTGACAGTCCAAATGCAGTCAGAGATCACCAGAAAAGGGTAAATGCCACATCTCCCAGATGAAACAGCAAAACCTCTAGTCTTTTTTGAATGCTTTCTTCAGAACATCAGGTTCATGTCCATTTGATTTTTGCTAACTTGCTAACAGAATTGAAAAGAACCATATGAGTAGGATGAAAAGAAGGTGGGAGATTTCTCTCAAAACCCTTAGCAGCAATTATGTTATAAAAATCACCATGGTTATCTTTGCACATTTATATAGCTAAAGAAATTATTTATCTTAAATGTACATTTTATTCATTTCTCTGTTCAGTCTTCAGCAAGACAGATTGAAAAATGAGCTTCATACATTAAAGTGCTTTCATTATACTAAGGAAGCTTTCAGTTCAGTTCAGTTCCGTTGCTCAGTTGTGTCCGACTCTTTGCGACCCCATGAATTGCAGCACGCCAGGCCTCCCTGTCCATAACCAACTCCTGGAGTTCACTCAAACTCACGTCCATGTTCGTTTCCAAGGCAAACCATCCAGTATTACAGTAATCCAAGTCTATGCCCCAACCAGTAATGCTGAAGAAGCTGAAGTTGAATGGTTCTATGAAGACCTACAGGATCTTTTAGAACTAACACCCAAAAAAGATATCCTTTTCATTATAGGGGACTGGAATGCAAAAGTAGGAAGTTAAGAAACACCTGGAGTAACAGGCAGATTTGGCCTTGGAATACAGAATGGAGCAGGGCAAAGGCTAATAGAGTTTTGCCAAGAGAATGCACTGGTCATAACAAACACCCTCTTCCAACAACACAAGAGAAGACTCTATACATGGACATCACCAGATTGTCAACACCAAAATCAGACTGATTATACTCTTTGCAGCCAAAGATGGAGAAGCTCTATACAGTCAGCAAAAACAAGACCAGGAGCTGACTGTGGCTCAGATCATGAACTCCTTATTGCCAAATTCAGACTTAAATTGAAGAAAGTGGGGAAAACCACTAAACCATTCAGGTATGACCTAAATCAAATCCCTTATGATTATGCAGTGGAAGTAAGAAATAGATTTAAGGAACTAGATCTGATAGAGTGTCTGATAAACTGTGGATGGAGGTTCATGACATTGTACAGGAGACAGGGATCAAGACCATCCCCATGGAAAAGAAATGCAAAAAAGCAAAAAGGCCTGGGAGTCCTTACAAATAGCTGTGAAAAGAAGAGAAGCAGAAAGCAAAGGAGAAAAGGAAAGATAGAAGCATCTGAATGCAGAGTTCCAAAGAATAACAAGGAGAGATAAGAAAGCCTTCCTCAGCGATCAATGCAAAGAAATAGAAGAAAAGGAAGCTTAGCTCCTTAAAGTGATGAATTATATTCAAATGAAAGGATCTTTAATTGAAGTACTCATGGCACATCAAAAAGAAAACAAACAAACAAACAAAAAATGTAACCTCTAACTTCCTTATTGCAGGAATTTGTAAGAAGATAGAATTGGTTATTTTTCCTTAGTTTTCAAAAGAATAGACGAAAATTTAATCTAAAGTGATTTAATAGGGGGGTAGACTTACTGCAGATCAAGAAGTTCTAGGGAAGCAGAATTAAATTAATTATAGCTCCTAAACCATAATTATTTTTAATCAAATAAGACAAAGCATAGCAAACAGGATGTGGAGTCTCATATATTATAGCATATTTATTATATTGGAAAAAAAATTTTCCCCCAAATCTATACTTGGGTCTCAATGAAACTTTATTGAATTGGTTCTTGATATATAAGTTTTAATACCCACATATTTTATTCAAATACAACTTTTTCACCTGAATAGGTGATAACATACTCTCTCTAATTTTCCAACTGAGGAAATTTGAAGTATTTTTTGTCTCAATAGTTTTCATTATTTTATGTATTTCATTATTTTATGTATTTAAGTTGAGTGGTTAACACATTTGAATCTACTGTCTCTTCAGCCCTTTGTATATACTTGTAAGTTTTTCATATAAACATGCATCTTATATGTACACTAAAATTCTTTCTGTAAAAATATCTTTCTATATAAGCTCATGAACAAATTGTGAACATGCATAATTACCCTTAGAATCTATTAATTTTGTAGCCCAGTGACACCACCTCATTGAATATGAGTCTAAAGACTCTTCCATGGTAGAGAGTTTGTGGAGACAACACCTTCATTTGTCTTATCTAATTTGAGAGTTCAAACTATTCTTTAATATGGGAATCTTCCAGGATAGAGCATCTTTAGACTAATTAACATTTGTATTTTTATTTCATGGACCAAATTCAATGAAACTTTTCATAAATCACCCAAGAAATAAGATCTGAAACACAGTGCTGTATGTGTTCTCAGCCCTACACCACAAATGTTTTTTCAGTAATACACATGAACTCAAGAATTATCTCAGATTAATGGTAATGAGTGCTGTTTATGGCAATTGCACAGGGGTACTTACTGAATCAATAAATCAATTACAATAATGTTGACTCTTACTGAATCAATCACAAGTTCTTCTCTTGAACCAGTTATTAAAGGTCATACTGCTAATATGTGAACATCAAAATCCAATGCTGCTGAAATTTCTAATAAACGTCTTTGCCCCATGAGGGAGTGTTTCTTTAATTCAGTCTATGGAATGGAGGGGCAAATTAATTCCTGAAAGACTTAGACTCTTAAAACATAGAGTTTAGGTAAATAAATGTTTGAAAAGGAGGGAAAGATCTTAGCAATATCAATTTCCTTCAACATAGGTTTTCTTATAGCACTGAGAAAGAGTGATTACTGAAGAACACTAATGTTCTCATAGCTTCTTTTCAGATGAACTAGGAGACTTCTGACAATTTTTTCAACTCTAGTCTCTTGTTAATATCTGGCACCAGGATGAATAATAATACCCAAGATGTTTGGGGGAAATAAGTTTATTATTAAACAGTGTGGAATAAAATGCAGAAGATAATAATAACAACAATAATTTCTCTATACTTCAAGTTATTTTTTCTCTGTATTTATCACTACCATGGCCAATAATATAACCCAAGATCTATATTGAGTTAAAAGATAAACTGTAAACTTCAATATAAATCATTATAATGTGCAACATATATTACAATATAATGTAATATATTTACAGTACAAACTACTAGATATCCTTTTAAATAACTGATGAAAATACATGCAGTTATATGTACAGATTATTAGGGATACTTTAGAAATGAAGCAGTTTACTAAATTACGATATCACTCATGTAAAAATGATGTTCTCTTTTCCTTTGGGGAGATTAAATAAAAACAGGCAAACATAGATACAGACACACACACACACAAACACACACATATATATTTAAGTATGGGTAAATATATATACAGGAGAGAGAGAAGTGCACATACACACTGAAATTTTATATACATAAAAGAGATAAGGATAAGCAGTTAAAAGCAGATTAAAATTTTAATTATGATGTTCTGATATTCTAAAGAGCAAAATGCATTTGTTAATTATTAAAGTGTGGATATAATAGTTAATTAAATTCTTAACTAAAATTATATACAGAATGAAAAAAAAATCAGCGGTGTCAACATATTTAGGGGCATATTTAAGAGAAGGAGATGAAAGAGTCATTTAAAGTATTAAAAGCAAGCTTAAACTTTGAAATATTTTTCCTTCTAAATATTAAAGTTACATTTCCACTACCTTTTGCATCAGTGCAATTATATTAGAATAGCATTTTTAATTGAGATTTCTGTAAAAAGATGACTAATTCACTAAACATATATATGGTATTGAGAACATATCATAAGATTATCTGATAAATATTAGTATTCAAAACTAAACTGGATCTTACCACAGAGAGGTGAGCAAAATTGAAGAGACATGAAAGTTATAGTCAGCATATCTACAAAACGGTACTTAAGACCAAGTAGCTATTTCTAAGGTTAACAAAACAAACAAAAGAAAAACTTGAGTGTTTGCTATGACTCTGATGATCCTCTCTCCCTCAGTTCAATTCAGGCCCTCAGTTATGTCCGACTCTGCAACCCCGTGAACTGCAACATGCCAGGCCTCCCTGTCCATAACCAATTCCAGAGCTTGCTCAACTCATGTGCATCGAGTCTGTGATGCCATCCAACCATCTCATTCTCTGCCGTCCCTTTCTCTTCCTGCCTTCAATCTTTCCCAGCATCAGGGTCTTTTCAAATGAGTCAGTTCTTCCTTTCAGGTGGCCAAAGTACTAGAGTTTAAGCTTCAGCATCAGTTATTCCAATGACTAGTCAGGACTGATTTCCTTTCGGATTGACTGGTTTGTTCTCCTTGCAGTCCAAGGAACTCTCAAGAGTCTTTTTCAATACCACAGTTCAAAAGCATCAATTCCTCAGCACTCAGCTTTCTTTATAGTCCAATTCTTACATCCATACATGACCACTGGAAAAACCATAGCTTTGACTAGATAGACCTTTATTGGCAAAGTAATGTCTCTTGCTTTTTAATATGCTATCTAGGTTGGTTATAGCTTTTCTTCCAAGGAGCAAGTGTCTTTTCATTTCATGGTTGCAGTCACCATCTGAAGTAATTTTGGAGCCCCCGAAAATAGTCTGTCACTGTTTCCATTGTTTCCCCATCTATTTCCTATGAAGTGATGGGACAGGATGCCATGATCTTAGTTTTCTTGATGATGAGTTTTAAGCCAACTTTTTCACTCTCCTCTTTAACTTTCATCAAGAGACTCTTCAGTCCTTCACTTTCTGCCATAAGGGTGGTGTCATCTGCGTATCTGAGGTTATTGATATTTCTTCTGGAAATCTTTACTCCAGCCATCTCCCTCACATCCAATTAGTCAGGTCCTTGGGTCACTCTTCTAAACATTTCTCAAGAAACTGCAGTTATTTATTTTTTCTTTCAATACACTCATTTCAGACATTATAGTTTCCCTTAACCATTTTAGCAGATTCCAATTTTTCTTTTCTCCTGTTAATTTTCCACATTGTCATTAAAGTGATATTCTTAACAGCTATTTTCATTATGTCACTGTGTTGCTCAGTGCCCCTTACAGTTTAATATTTCACTCCAGAATAAAATCTAAATTATTTAACACTTCCCACTGTAGAAAGAAATGGAAATCCACTCCAGTATTTTTGTTGGAGAATTCCATGGACAGAGGAACCTGGCAGGTTCATGGGGTCCTACAGTCCATGGGGTCACAGAGAGTCAGACACAACTGAATGATTAACACACACACACAATACTGCCCACAAGACCACTGAAACACAAATATTTAATGGTGATCTCTATACATTGGAAAAGACCCTGATGCTGGGAGGGATTGGGGGCAGGAGGAGAAGGCGACGACAGAGGATGAGATGGCTGGATGGCATCACCGACTTGATGGACATGAGTTTGAGTGAACTCTGGGAGTTGGTGATGGACAGAGAGACCTGGTGAGCTGTGATTCATGGGGTTGCAAAGAGTCAGACACGACTGAGCGACTGAACTGAACTAAACTGAACTGATACAGTTGTAAAGGTAAACACTGGCTGTTCCGAGTGTCTTTTACTTTTCATTTAGTTCCATAAATTGTGTGACCTCTGTCCATTTGTGAATGCTGCTCCTCACCTGGATAAGTTATACTCATGATTTTCAAACCTTCCTTGAAGACCACTTTGAAGATTTCTTGGTGAGTTTATGAAACTTTGTCCTTAAGTCACCATATTTGTCTTATTGTGCATATTGATATATTATATAAATATAAATATATAAATATATATATATATATCCTTTTCTATTCTTTAAGGGCAACACTTATTTCCATCATGCTCACCATTATACTTTAGTCACCTGAATGGCCACATGCCTAAACCAAGAAATTACTCTTGACCAACACACTTATATTAAATATTTTGTGTATTATTTCTAACAGCTTTCAAACTACATGCTCTTTCTTACCTATGCCAGTTAAGTATTATATATCATTTATTGTCAAACAAAATGATTGACTGTTATTAATAGTGAGTGCCAACTGGTTTCAAAATTGTTATGTACTTATTTGAGTATGATTAATTTTCTTTTTAAGCCTAAAACTCTAATTATTTCATTTGAATATTTTGCTTTGTATTTGTGTCTTTTCATTTGGGAATTGGGATGAATCCTATATTCTAATATTTTGTTAATGAAAAAAAAATACTATCCAAATTAGGTTATTCTTTGGGTGAAGAAGAAGATGTAACCAAAACAAAAGTAGGTGTACAGATACAGATGATATACAATGCAGAAAAGTTGTTTTTTTTTTTTTTTTAACAAGGTGAAGATAGAGAATTAAAAGTATCATTTGCTGTTTTAATAAATATATCCCATGCATATCTCACCACAGTCCATGCAAAGTAGCATGGCTTTATAAAACTATTTTTAGCATACAGATGGCTAACAAACATGAAAGATGCTCAACATCACTCATTATCAAAGAAATGTAAATCAAAACCACAATGAGGTACCATCTCACGCTGGTTAGAATGGCTGCTATCAAAAAGTCTACAAACAATAAATGCTGGAGAGGGTGCGGAGAAAAGGGAACCCTCTTACACTGTTGGTGGGAACGCAAACTAGTACAGCCACTATGGAGAACAGTGTGGAGATTCCTTAAAAACTGGAAATAGAACTGCCATACAACCCAGCAATCCCACCTCTGGGCATACATACAGAGAAAACCAGAATTGAAAGAGACACGTGTACCCCAATGTTCATCACAGCACTGTTTACAATATCCAGGACATGGTAGCAACCTAGATGTCCATCGGCAGACGAATGGATAAGAAAGCTGTGGTGTGTATACACGATGGACTGTTACTCAGCTATTTAAAGGAACACATTTGAATCAGTTCTAATGAGGTGGATGAAACTGGAGCTTATTATACAGACTGAAGTAAGTCAGAAGGAAAAACACCAATATAGTATATTAACGCATATATATGGAATTTAGAAAGATAGTAACAATGACCCTATATGCAAGACAGCAAAAGAGACACAGATGTGAAAAACAGACTTTTGAACTCTGTGGGAGAAGGCAAGGGTGGGATGATTTGAGAGAATAGCATTGAAACATGTATATTATCATATGTGGAATAGATCGCCAGTCCAGGTTCGATGCACAAGACAGGGTGCTCAGGGCTCGTGCACTGGGACGACGCTGAGGGATGGGATGTGGAGGGAGGTGGAAGGAGGGGTTCAGGATGGGGAACGCATGTACACCCATGGCTGATTCATGTCAATGTATGGCAAAAACTACTACAATATTGTAAAGTAACTAGCCTCCAATTAAAATAAATAATTAAAAAAAAAAACTTTACTTTTAGATGGAGAATATCTATTTGACATGATTATTTCAAGAGGAATAAGTTAATTAGAAGTAACGTTTCTCCTAATAAGCTTTTCGTAATGTTTAACTATTATTTAAAACACTGTGCAAATAATATAGAAAGTGAAGCAAGTCATCTTGTGTACTGCTGCTAAAATTTTGGCTTTTAGTCTAGATAGTCCTGTTATCATTCAAGGATACAACTAGAAGTGGGATTTGAGTGAATGGTGGAATTCTTTTTTTTTTTCTCCCCTTTGGAAGAATTTTCAGCCACCCTGCCATGACCTTCATATATCCAAGTCCAACTTTTTCCACCTCACAATCATGCATATGTCCCTAAGAACTTGACTGCTTAGAAAATATATTGCCTAATATACTATATTCATTTTATACTGCCACAATAACAAATTTCCCCACATACTGCATCAGAAGTAACACAAATCTTTTACCTTTAAAGTTCTGGAGGCCAGAAGTCTCACGCAGATCCCAAAAGGCTAAAATCAAGGGACTGACAGCGCTGTGTTATTTCCTGGAGGCTCTAGAAGAAACACAAATCCCAAGCTCATTCATGTGTTAGCAAAATTCAGTTATATGTGGTATAGGACTGAGGTTTCCGTTTCTTTGCTGGTTGTTAGTTGGAGACCACCCTCATCCCCACAGACCTTTCTGCACTCCTTCTACAAAGCACCTATATTTCAAAATTACCAACAAGGTATCAAGTTCTTCTCGTGTTGCCATATCTCTGACCCCTTTTCCATCATTACATATCTCTGGATTAGAATCAGGAAAAGATTTTCTACTTTTAAGTACTCATGTGATTAGATTGGACTCCTCCCTCTGGACAATCCATGATAGTCTCTTAATCTCAAAGCCCATGGACTTGGTTACACCTAAGGGTCTTTGGCCACGTAATGTAACATAGTCATGGACAATTTTGGTGGCTATGGGGGTAAAAAAAGGATGCATTATTCTGCCTACCATATTCTCTTTTGAATTAACTAATGGGTTTTGCCAATTTCTTTTCTGTTACTGTCAAAAATAATGGAAAATGTTTATTATAGGTATCTAATTTTCCAAACACTTTCAATTCCCTTTACCTTACCTAATGTTGGAAAATGCAATGAAAGGGCTTGGAATTTGGTTTAAAATTTGGACTTACACAAGCCATCCAAATGAAGTTAGGCTGTCTTCATATTGCCATGTGTATGGCTGATTTTATATATACTACTTTCTATCTTGCATTAGTTATTACTTTTAATAAAATATTTAAGAACATAATATATTATTTGAAGATTATTTTAAGAATAATCTTGTACATTTCAGAACCTCCCACAAATCTAGAAAGAACATAATGTGAAGACTATATAATCAGTAACATTTGCAATCTCAGGAAACTGTAAACTGACGAACGTTACTGGTGTAGCATCAAAGAGCCTGAGTTCAAAGAACAGTTGTAGTCCCAAATTCTGTAACTTTGGGCAAGTTATTTAATTCCTCTAAGCTTTATATCTAATGTGGATAATAATAACAACATCTAATTGACAGTGTTTCCATGAGGATTAATTAAGACAGTGCATATAAAATTCATGGTAAAAAATTCAATATGTGTTAGTTTTGAATGGCAAAATGCATTAGCCAAGTTTTCTATTTGTCTTTCTGAATTTGTGAATAAACAAATAATTTTATAAATTAATATACATCTTAAGACTCTGACATTAAAATTAATACATTTTATTAGCATATCTTTGAGTTGTGGCTCTAGTTATAAAAAGAAATTTTCAAATGCCCACTGAAAACTTTCTGTTAAAATTCCATGGAAGAGAAAAAAAAGCTTTTAAAATAGTGGAATTGTCTACCTCAAGGCTATTAATTTTTAGAATAATTATTTTAACTTTAACTTCTGAAGCAAATTACATATATTTATGTCAGTTCCAATAAACTCTCACTTCTTTAAAAAATATTTTTATTAAAGTATGACAAATGTGGAGAAGGATGTATAAATATTATGTGAAAAGTCAAGTGAATTGTTAAAAGTTAATACAACTATATAGCCACCACAAAAATTAAGCATTAATTCCAAGACTATAGAAGCCTACTTTCTCCAACTTAATTAATGTTTAATTGTACTTCCATGGATTCATTTGCAACCTTTTGAACATTATGTAAATAGAATAATCTAGTGTTCTATTTTTTCACTTCTATCATGTTTTGTCAATGCTATGCTGTCATATGTGGCAGTATTCTACTTATGTCCAGTGTTACTTAAAATTATATTTTAGAAATATAATGCAATGAATTTATCCAAAATGCTTTTGAAATATATTTGACTATATAGTTTCAAGTTATATAGGACTGAAAATATGACTAATGCATATTGACATGACTTTTAATATATTTATATACAGATTATTGTTGAGTATATACCTATGAGTGGCGGCTCTTGTGATCAGTTATGTAATTAAAAGCAGTTATACAAATTTTTATTCCAATATTAGAGTTTGTGCATTCTAATTATTTCATATACTTGCAATTATATTTTAACCATTTTGTTTTATACAGTGAAGTTTTAATGTGATTTTGTTTTCACTTCATCAATCATACATTGAGTGATTTTCATATATTTATATTTCATTTTCCCTTTTGTGATGTCTCTGTTACATTCTAGGTTCTCTTTCTTTCTGTCATGCATTTATACATATTCTTTATATATTCTAGGTATAAAGTCCTTGTCAAGGATAATACATGCAAACTTCATTTATTCTCTAGAGTTTGCACTTTCATATTCTATGCTTTGCGATGGACTGATTCTTAGGTGATTCCCAATGGTTATGCTACTTTCTGGTGTACATGGCTCAGTATGACCCTGCCCATTTGTATATGGGAATGTGACTTGCTTTTCACCAAGAAATATATCAAAGTGGAAGGGATATTACCCTGGGGTTAGCTTTCATTACACGGCAGTAGAGTTGAGATGTTACTTCCATGATTACGTAACATTTTACATGGGACACTATTTTAGCAGTGTAGATAAATCATTCCTACTGGCTTAATGAAAAGAGTAGGCATGCTAAAGAAGTTAATGTAGCAAGAAACTGCAGAAGCCCTTTAGGACTAGAGAAAAGCCTTTAAGAGACAGTCAGCAAAGAGTAAGAATCTCAGTTATGCAGCTGAAAAGAAAGGGATTTTGATAACAACCAGAATTAGCTTGGACACAAATTCTTCAAACAGTTGTAGTCCAACTGCAATCAATGTGTGTGTGTTTCTGTGTGTGTGTGTGTATACATATGGAAATTAATAAAATGATATTAAAACCTACAGAAGCATGAACAGTAAAAAAATAAGACTATTTTCAAGAACAGAGTTCACTGTGTATTAATTTATAATTAATATAAAGCTACTGCAATTAGTCAGGGTGTTATAGGCACAAAGATAGATAATTAAAACTGTAGAATATATTCAAGATGCTAAAGGGACCCAGATATAAATGGATTTTCATACACTGAAAAGGTGGCCCTGCAAAGTAGTGCAAAATATTCAGTCTTTTAAAATCTTGGCATTAGATTAATTAGTTTCATGAAAAACAGTAAACCATGAAAGCTACCATATACCATACACCAAGCGCACTCTAAATAGATTGCATTTCTTCTAGAAAATAGCATAGACAAAAAATCTCTAGGATCTTAGAACAGCCAGTAATTTCTCAAATGGGACACAGCATATGAACAACAACAACAACAAAATAGAGAAATGTTTATCTAAATTAAAAATAAGAGCTGCTGCTGCTGCTAAGTCACTTCACTCGTATCCGACTCTGTACGACCCCATAGACGGCAGCCCACCAGGCACTCCGTCCCTGGGATTCTCCGGGCAAAGACACTGGAGTGGGTTGCCACTATTTATTAAAATATATCATTATATTAGTTTTCCTTTTTTATGTAACAAACTACCATGGATCTAGTGACTTATAATAATGAATATTTATTATTTGTATGAGTCAGAAGTCCAGGCATGGTTTCACTAAGTCTGCTCAGGATGTCGGTCAAAAGTCTGATTTATTCTCAGAATTCTGTTGTTAACATTTTAGGTAATGAAAGAAAGAGAATTCTTCTCTTATATCCTGATTTTCCTCACTAGTATTGATTCTTCTCTCATGTCTCAATCTCCCTGCTCTAATGTATCTTCAAAGTGTTCTAAGGTTCACCAAAGGGGGAAAAACAGGAAAAGTTTCATCAAGGGAACTTCCAGTGATTGATGTCAATTTAAAGAGTAAAGTGTTGCAAGATAGACACGTTCAGTATTTTTTCTGTTGATCTTTCTAACATTCTTATGCCTGGCAGCACAACTTTTTTTTGAAGTCAGACTGATACAACAATTAATTTGGTGTTCATCCACATACAATCCATATGATGGTGGACGGCTAACATTCTGTTAGCTGTAGGATCTGTGTAACCCCTTCCTTTGAATCTGAGTGGGTTCTAAAACTACTCTGGTCAATAAAATATGAAAGAAATTATTCTTTTGCTGAGATTCAGGCCCACGGCATAAGAGAGTGGTAACTTATACATTTTATGTGTTTAAAAACAGCCTCCATTCTTTGAGAAAGTTTATGAATTTCAGTGACAAGATCCTTGAATTTCTCAGCTGACCTCTGAGCTGATAGTTAATTTCTCTAGCCACAAGAGTGAGAGCCATCTCCAAATTCAATTCTCCAGCCTTAGTCAACCTCCCAGCTGATGCCAAACAGAATTAAGTGTCAAGTGAAGTCATTCTTAAGTTTCTCACCGTAAACTGATAAACAAAATAAAATTGTTGCTTTGAGCCACAGAGTTCTCATACAGTTTCAATACAGCAATAAATAACTAAAAAAAAAAATCAATGATCTATAATTTTCTAAAATAGATAGAGGACATTTACTCTTGCAAAGGAAAGTATTGTTGAAAAAGAAAAAAAAAATAAGCCAGAGAATTATATTCTGGGCTGAAGACCAGCTTTGGTATTCTCAAAACCACCTGAAATTATTTCTAGTACATGCTATAAAATATTGATGATATGTATTAACAATTGATAAAAGTAAGTAATGATTATTATAAATATATAATAATGCAACCTTTGTAATAGTTGAAGTAATACTTCTAGAATATTTAAGCCTAGGTTGTAAGAAAACACTACAAATAATCTATTTTATTCTTAGAAATCCATTAAAAATAAAAATGAATAAATAATACATGAAAGCAGTAAACCATTACTTTTGTAGTCTAAGATAATTTTTAACAGAATGGCAGAATAATAAACATAATCTTTTGGAAATGTGGGCTTCTCTGGTGGCTCAGATGGTAAAGAATCCACCTGCAGTGCAGGAGACCTAGGTTCAATCCATGGGTTGGGAAGATCCTTTGGAGAATGGAAGGGCTACTCCCTTTAGTATTCTAGCCTGGAGAATTCCGAGACAGAGGATCCTGGCTGGCTACAGTCCATGGGGTGGCAAAGAGTTGGACATGAATAAGTGACTTTCACTGTACACTTTGGGGAAATGTAGGAGGCTAATTCTGGCAAACTCTTCTATTTTCTTACAAGAAAATCTTTTAAAAAACAGTTTTTGAGAAAAAAGAAACGCACTACCTTAATAAGAGATACATATATATAATTCAAGAATCAAAAAACAAAGATCATGTCATCTGGTGCCATCACTTCATGGCAAATAAAAAGGGAAAAAGTGGAAGCAGTGACAGTTTTTATTTTCTTGGGCTTCAAAATTACTGTGAGCAATGACTGCAGCCAAGAAAATAAAAGACACTTGCTCCCTGGAAGGAAAGCTAAGACAAACCTAGACCGTCTAGACAGATGAAATGGGGAGGGAGGAGGTACAGAAGTTTAAGAAAGAGGGAATATATGTATATGTATGGCTGATTCATGTTGATGTATGGTAAAAACTGTAACAATATTGTAATTATCATCCAATTAAATATAAAATAAAATTTAAAAGCAGACATATTACTTTGCCAACAAAGCTCCACTTAGTTAAAGCTATGGTTTTTCCAGGAGCCATGTATGGATATGACAATTGGACCATAAAGAAGCCTGAGCACTGAAGAACTGATACCTGGAAACTGGGCTGGCAAATACTCTTGAGAGTTCCTTGGACTGCAGAGAGATTAAACCAGTCAATCCTAAAGGAAATCAACCCTGAATACCAATTAGAAGAACTGGTGTTGAAGCTGAAGGTCCAATACTCTGCCTAAGTGATGTGAAGAGCCAACTCAGTGGAAAAGAGCCTGATGTTGGGCAAGATTGAAGGCAAAAGGAGAAGGGGGCAGCAGAGGATGAGATGGTTAGACAGTATCACTGAATCAATGGATATCAATTTGTTTCAGTTCAGTCACTCAGTCGTGTCTGACTCTCTGTGACTCCATGGACTGCAGCACGCCAGGCTTCCCTGTCTATCACCAACTCCCAGAGACTACTCAAACTCATGTCCATCGAGCAGTGATGCCCTCCAACCGTCTCATCCTATGTTGTCCTTTTCTCCTCCTGCCTTCAATCTTTCCCAGCATCAGGGTCTTTTCAAATGAGTCAGTTCTTTGCATCAGGTGGCCAAAGTACTGGAGTTTCAGCTTCAGAATCAGTCTTTCCAATGAATGTTCAGGACTGATTTTCCTTAGGATTGACTAGTTTGATGTCCTTGCAGAGTAAGGGACTCTCAAGAGTCTTTCCCCACACAGCAATTTAAAAGCATTAGTTCATTGGTGCTCAGATTTCTTTATAGTCCAACTCTCATATCCATACATAACTATTGGAAAAAACACAGCTTTGACTAAATGGACATTTGTTGGCAAAGTAATGTCTCTGCTTTTTAATATGCTGTCTAGGTTGGTTATAGCTTTTCTTCCAAGGAGCAAGTGTCTTTTATTTTCATGGCTGCAGTCACCATCTGCAGTGATTTTGGAGCCCAAAAATATAAATTCTGACACTGCTTCCATTATTTCCCATCTATTTGCCATGAAGTGATGGGACTGGATGCCATGATCTTAGTTTTCTGAATGTTGAGCTATAAGCCAAATTTTTCATTCTCCTCTTTCACTTTCATAAAGAGGGTCTTTAGTTGTTTGCTTTCTGCAATAAAGGTGGTGTCTTCTGCATATCTGAGGTTATTGATATTTCTCCTGGCAATCTTGATTCCAGCTTGTGCTTCATCCAGCCCAGCGTTTCTCATGATGTACTCTGCATATAAATTAAATAAGCAGGATGACAATATACAGCTATGACTCACTCCTTTCCTCATTTGGAACCAGTCTGTTGTTCCATGTCCAGTTCTAACTATGCTTCTAGACCTGCATACAGATTTCTCACGAGACAGGACAGGTTGTCTGATAATTCCCATCTCTTTAAGAATTTTCCACAGTTGTTGTGATCCACACAGTCAAAGGCTTTAAGTCAGTAAAGCAGAAGTAGATGTGTTTCTGGAACTCTCTTACTCTTTTGAAGACCCAACAGATGTTGGCAATTTGATCCCTGGTTCCTGTGCCTTTTCTAAATCCAGCTTGAACACCTGGAAATTCACTGGTCATGCATTGTTGAAGCCTGGCTTGGAGAATTTTGAGCATTACTTGCTAGTGTGTGGGATGAGTGCAATTGTGCAGTAGTTTGAGCATTCTTTGGCATTGCCTTTCTTTGGGATTGAATGAAAACTGACCTTTTCTAGTCCTGTGGCCACTGCTGAGTTTTCCAAATTTGCTAGCATATTGAGTGTAGCACTTTCACAGTATCATCTTCCAGAATTTGAAATAGCTCAACTGGAATTCCATCACCTCCACTAGATTTGTTCATAGTAATATTTGTAAGTCAATGTTTCCCACTTGACTTCCTAATCCAGGATGTCTGGGTCTAGGTGAGTGATCACACCATCTTGGTTTTCTGGGTCATTAGATCTATTTTGTATAGTACTTCTGTGTATTCTTGCCACCTCTTCTTAATATATTCTACTTCTGTAAGGTCCATAATGTTTCTGTCCTTTATTGTGTCTTTCTTTGCATGAAATGTTCCCTTGGTATCTCTAATTTTCTAGAAGAGATCTCTAGTCTTTTCCATTCTATTACTTTTCTCTATTTCTTTGCACTGATCACTGAAAAAGGCTTTCTTATCTCTCCTTGCTATTCTTTGGAACTCTGCATTCAAATGGATGTATCTTTCCTTTTCTCCTTTGCCTTTAGCTTCTCTTCTTTTCTCAGCTATTTGTAAGGCCTCCTCAGACAACCATTTTCCCTTTTTGCATTTCTTTTTCTTTGGAATTGTCTTGATCACTGCCTCTTGTACAATGTCATGAACCTCAGTCCATAGTTCTTCAGGCACTCTATCAGATCTAATCCTTTGAATCTATTTCTCACTTCCACTATATAATCATAAGGGATTTGATTTAGGTCATACCTGAATGTTCTAGTGGTTTTCCCTACTTTCTTCAATGTAAGTCTGCATTTGGCAATAATGAGTTCATGATCTGAGCCACAGTCATACCTGGCCTTGTTTTTGCTGACTGTATAGAGCTTCTCTATCTTTGGCTGGAAAGAATATATAAATTTGATTTCAGTGCTGACCATCTGGTGATGTCCATGTTTAGAGCCTTCTCTTGTGCTGTAGGAAGAAGGTGTTTGCTATGACCAGTGCATTCTCTTGGCAAAACTCTGTTAGCATTTGACCTTCTTCCTTTTATTCTCCAAGGCCATATCTGCATGTTACTCCAGGTATCTCTTGCCTTCCTACTTTTACATTCCAGTCCACTATAATGAAAAAGGACACCTTTTTTGGGTGTTATTTCTAGAAGCTTTTGTAGGTCCTCATAGAACCGTTCAACTTCAGCTTCTTCAGCATTACTGGTCAGGGCATAGACTTGGATTCGTGTGATATTGAATGGTTTGCCTTGAAAACGAACAGAGGTCATTCTGTTGTTTTTGAGATTTCATCCTAGTACTGCATCTACAACTCTTTTGGTGACTATGATTGCTATGCCATTTCTTCTAAGAACATGAATCTGAAAAGTTTCTCGTAGACAGTGAAGGACAAGTGACCTGGTGTGCAGTCCATGGGGTTGCAAAGAGTCAGACACACTTTAGCAATTGAACGACAAAACAACAACAAAAATATACAGATTATTTTGTTTTGGAAGTTATCTTGGCCAAACCTACAAAATATATAGAAAAGATAACTTACTTTATAAAACAAATCCCAAAATTTCCTTGAATAGTTTCAAAGAGAGTACCACTTCCTTGTAATGATAACAATCAAATATTTTAGAATTGTCACTTTAGAAAATTTTTATTGCATAAAACAAGAAATTTTAAAATATTTTTTCAATGTAGAGAACAAACTGGACATTATAGTAGTGGACAAACATGCACAGTAGTTATATAGCAGCAAAGTGGTTTTTGTTGGGGATTCTGAATACAATCTAAAAGAATGGAATTTCATTTATAATCTCGAGAAAAAATTTTTACTTCATATTGAATATGTTGGTATTGACAAAAAGTTGATGTATGGCAAAACCAATACAATATTGTAAAGCAGTTTAAAAATAAAATAAAATTAGAAAAAAAAATAAATAAATTTAAATTAAAAAATAGAAGATAAATCAGTGGATATATAAAGCAGAATATCACAAGATGATTATTTTAAGTGCATGCAGTAGTAGCAAAATATTTATGCTCAAATTGATGCCTGCACAAAAATTAACTATAATAGAATAAGTACTTATACTCTCTAATGGAATCAAAGTGAATGGCTGTCATTTTTCTCACCAGATATTTTCTATTGAAATCTGAATTTTTTCAACTGAATTCAGATGAATATAAAGTATATATAAACTTGATATTCCTGAAGATTATCAAATCCCAAATATGATCTGAAATGGCATTTTGAATAGTGACTTTAACTTACATATCAGACTCAGATCTCTGATTTGGAAATCCCTTTGGCTAAACCTGAAGGTAGTTACTGACATAAGAAATGAGATATTTGAAAAGTACATTACAATTCTACTGGCATGTATTCTCTTTAAAACCTCCTATATCCATAGTTTACAAGAAATGTCCCATTGCCTCATGAATATTTTAGACATGAGTAATACTTTCTGCTTAACTCTCTGTTTATTTTGGGATATAGGGCATGCAATTTCTGAAAACCAAATCTGGTGATATTTGAATGTAATTAAATTGTTTCTGGTTAGGCTTTAAATAAAAATAAAATTGCTAGTTAAGGAAATGATCTTAAAATATTTTCAGATATATACATATCATACTTAGCGTGGAAAATTTAGCTACTATAAAATCCAATAGAGTATTTCTGACTTTCATATCACTTTCAATATTAAATCAGAGGTAGAATCCAATGAACAAAATACTCCATAATTTAAACATTTCAAGAACCAAATTTATTATCACACTAATCAGGAAGGTATGTGAGATGCTGCATCCAAAACCAAGTAATATGCCTTTCATTGCTTGATACTACACTGAGTAAACGGATGCTCAATAAATTTTTGTCCCATGAATCAATACACCAAATTAAATTAACTTTCATTCATGATTCAAGAATTGAATGGATTGTTGCTTTGAGCATATGACCAATGATAATTATTATGGGTTTCAGAAAAAAAGCATTAGATTCCAGGGGTAAACAAAAACATTTAAATATCAAATAATATGGCTACACATTTTTCAAACTGTGCCTTGGTGCATATGTGCTTACTCATGTCCTACTCTTTATTATCCCATGGACTGTGGCCCAGTAGTCTCCTCTGTCCTCTGTCTCCTCTGTCTCCTCTATCTCCTCTGTCTCCTCTGTCTCCATGGATTATCCAGGCAAGAATACTAAAGTGGGCTGCCTATTCCTTCTCCAGAGAATCTTCCCAACCTAGTGACTGAACCCACCTCTACTATATCACCTGCACTGGCAGGCAAATTCTTTATCACTGTGCCACCTGGGAAGCCCCATCCCCCTTTTTTTTCCTCTAAATTTCAATTATTTCATAAGCTCCCCATTTCTTTTTCACTAGATCAGTCAATCAATGAAATGTTGTAAATCACTAAGTGATTAATCTACTGAACACATAACACATATTGGTAGGTAATTTTGTAGAAATTAATTGACTTAGTGTAATTACTTTGTGTTTAACCTTGGATATAGCTTTGAACCAGAAACTGCCAGTTATGTAGAAAATGGAATATGAACCATGATGCATGGAACAAAGATCACAGCTATAAAGAAAACAATCACAAAAGAAATGACAATGAACCATTCTTTGATCAAAGAATATGAATTTGCCAGCCCTCTTACCCTTGTTAAGTTAAGAAGTATGTTCAGGGAAGATGGGAGGGATAACATGAACAATTAAAAACATTATCTACTCAGTGTTATGAATGTATCCTGATATGGCAGGAAATAAGCACATGCTTGATGAAATGTCAGAAGCTAATTACATATTTTAAGTGCCTATTATGAATTAGGCTATTATGGCCTTTCACATGATAAATCATTTAATTTAATCCTTATAAAACTTTATTCTGAAATAGGTAGACACAAAATCTTACACAAAGTAGAACAAAGAAAATCAAAACTTTGATGACCTGATAACTTCTCAAGTATTATGTTCATCTGAAAAGAACACTTATTATTTCTACAATTCAATGCTGTCTCCAAGGAGATGGGCCTGCAAATCTTAGGCTTGAGTACAAAGTATCTTGATTGCCAGAATAAGGAATTTTTCTTTTATTGTAAGAAGGGAAAAAATAAAAAGGACAACATTATGATAGTTCTAAAGAAGTATGTCAAGGCTGTGTATTGTCACCCTGCTTATTTAACTTCTATGCAGAGTACATCATGAGAAATGCTGGGCTGGAAGAAGCACAAGCTGGAATCAAGATTGCCGGGAGAAATATCAATAACCTCAGATATGCAGATGACACCACCCTTATGGCAGAAAGTGAAGAGGAACTCAAAAACCTCTTGATGAAAGTGAAAGAGGAGAGTGAAAAAGTTGGCCTAAAGCTCAACATTCAGAAAACTAAGATGATGGCATCTAGTCCCATCACTTCATGGGAAATAGATGGGGAAACAGTGGAAACAGTGTCAGACTTTATATTTTTGGGCTCCAAAATCACTGCAGATGGTGACTGCAGCCATAAAATTAAAAGACGCTTACTCCTTGGAAGGAAAGTTATGACCAACCTAGATAGAATATTTAAAAGCAGAGATATTACTTTGCCAACAAAGTTCCGTCTAGTCAAGGCTATGGTTTTTCCAGTGGTCATGTATGGATGTGAAAGTTGGACTGTGAAGAAGCCTGAGCACCAAAGAATTGATGGTTTTGAACTGTGGTGTTGGAGAAGACTCTTGAGAGTCCCTTGGACTGCAAGGAGATCCAACCAGTCCATTCTAAAGGAGATCAGTCCTGGGATTTCTTTGGAAGGAATGATGCTAAAGCTGAAACTCCAATACCTTGGCCACCTCATGCAAAGAGCTGACTCATTGGAAAAGACCCTGGTGCTGGGAGAGATTGGGGGCAGGAGGAGAAGGGGACGACAGAGGATGAGGTGGCTGGATAGCACGAGTTTGGACATGAGTTTGAGTGAACTCTGGGAGTTGCTGATGGACAGGGAGGCCTAGCGTGCTGCAATTCATGGGGTCACAAAGAGTCAGACATGACTGAGTGACTGAACTGAACTGAACTGATGAACAAACTGCATTTTACAAGAGATGTCTAGAAAACAATTTGGGAGTTGAATTCAAAGTGAAAAAGTATATTGAAAGAAATGAGATGAGAGACAATAAACCTTGAATAATGGCAAAGGCAGTAATATTCGCAAGAAAGCTGTAGTTATAAATAATTAAGAGGGAAAAATGCTTTTCCACTTGTTTTTTGAAGACATAAAGAATAAAACTACAATAAAAATCAGATGTGTATTCAACAAATAGTTAAAGAAAAACAAGATTATTTGTTTTTCAAGAAAACAAGAAAATATCGAGATTATTTCTTAAAATCTTGAGAAATTTCACATAAGTTGAATGATTCAGGAGGCACTTGGGCATCACCTGTGGGCTTTTAAATTGACCTAGCTAGAAATATATTTCTATGCCTTGGGATTTATTTTATGGTTGAATATGTATTAATTCAAACACATGTAGAGTGAGAAGGAAAATAAACCAAAGAAGAAAGAGTTGGCAAAGCTATTTAATGGCCATGACAGCAAGCTAAAAATGAAAATATCAAGGGTTTGCTAGTAATGTGAACCTACAAGAACTCTCATATACTGCCAGCAGACATGTAAAATTGCTACTATCACCTTGAGAAATTGTTTAGGTATGGATATTATCACTGAATATATGTGTTCTCTATAACCCAGTAATCCCTGTACTTAGCAGACAATCTAGAGAAGAGCAGTTAAATATTTAACAAAAGTATGTACAAGAATTCTCACAGCAATTCTAGTAAAATAATCAAAGATTGGAAAATATTCAATTCTTATCAACATTAAAAGGATAAATAGACTGAGATACAGTCATGCAAAAAACTATATAGCAGCAAGAATGAATGGCTTAATCTACAAATAATAATATAGATCAATCTCCCAAACATAATGTTGAGTGAGAGAAGTCATACATAAATGATTAATGATTATCTTTGCATAAAATATAATAACAAGTAATATTATTTTGTGATGTTACAAATTAGAAATGATACTCTTGAGGGAGTGATTAGTGACTAAGATGGAGCAGGAAGTGTGCAATGTGTTGCTAGTAGAGATTTGTTTATTGATAGGGTTGCTGGTTACACTAGGGTGTTCAGTTTGTATAAATTTAGCAAATTGATTAAATGTGCAATTTACAGCATGCTTGTTAGATATCGGCACAAAGGTTTAATTGATGAAATAGAGAAATGTCATGTCCAGTCACACATAAAGCTTTGAGTCCAGTTATCTTTGCTCAATTCTATGATTATTAATCACAATTCTTTGATTAATTGTGATTAATATTCAGAGAACTATGAAGCTATCTAAAGAAAACAAAAAGAAAAGATTATACACTGAAGTAGAAGATGGCACCATTACCTTTAGATAAATTCATATCTGTATTTTGGATGTCAATATTTGACGTAATTTTGTTCAAATAAGAAGAGAAAAGTTGTCACATACTCTATGGTGCTATGTATCTGAGACATGTTATGTACTAAGTGTACACTTGAATTAGATTTCAGTCAAAGAAGTTCATGTCATCACATATCCCTTTACAAGGCTAAGCACATAAAAATGAAAAATTACCATACTTTCTTGAATGTGATATATAATAAGATGCTTTTTTACTTTATTCAGTCTATTAAAAAAGATACTCAGAGTGTCAACAATTATTTTTGGTATAAAAATGTTAGTAAGATAATACATTAGGCCCCAGTTAGTTCAGTTCAGTCACTCAGTCACGTCCAACTCTTTCTGACCCCATGAACTGCAGCACACCAGGTCTCCATGTCCATCACCAACTCCCATCCCGTAGTCCACCCAAACCCATGTCCATTGAGTCAGTGATGCCATCCAACCATCTCATCCTCTGTCATCCTCTTCTCCTCCTGCCCTCAATCTTTCCCAGCATCAGGGTCTTTTATTAGGCCTCAGTCATATTTATTTAACTAAAACCATGTATCTATGTAATTGATAATAACTGGGTTATTGATTGATTGTCTATATTTATATTTAATAAAATAGAAAATGACAACAAGCAAAAGTATTTTGTCATACAAAAGGATGTTGTGCAATCTAGATAGAGCATTTAGTCTTGGTGTACACTTTTGAAAAACCCTACTTTTGACTAGCTCAACAATTCATCAGAAAGTTTTTTCCAAACATGTGCTGCTATAAACTATCTGAAGAAATTAGTACACAGATCAAAAGGAAAAAAAATAGAAACAAGCAGAAGTAATCTGTAATCTATAATCTGTAAACATGAGTTCTTTCCTGTACCTCACTGTTTCTAAGTGCAACCAACAGAGAGAGGATAACATGGATGACTTAATTTTAACGAACCATAAAAATTATCGATGATGCATCCACCTCTCCCCACAACCAAATAGCCAAAGCCAAGAGGTATCCTCCACTTAACTCTTAGAATTGTAAATGAGATCTTTTTCTTCATTAAAAAGTTTTTTCTTCTTAAACTGGCATGGCTCTATTTTATTGATATCCTGATTTCTGATAGCTTAACTTAAGACATTTTATCAGTTTCCATTTTTGCTATTTTTTTTCAAATTTACATCAAAAAGGAGAAAAATGAGGAAAAATAATCAAGTGATGTTTTATAATTCAGTATTGTGTGCCTTCAAGTCAGTATCTGCATCTCCAATATTTTCAAATTTGATCTTTACAAAGAATTGTTCAAAATTAAATAAAAAAAATTATTGATGTATAGTTGATTTACAATGTTGTTTTAGTTTCAGGTGTATAGCAAAGTTTTATATATATGAATACATATGTATATTTTATTTTTCAGATTCTTTTCCCGTACATGCTTGTGCTCAGTCACTAAGTCATGTTCAACTCTTTGCAACCCCATGGACTGCAGCCCACCAGACTCCCTTGTCCATGGGATTTTCCAAGCAAGAATACTGGAGTGGGTTGCCATTCCTTCCTCCAGGGAACTTTCTGACTCAGGGATCAAACCCAAATCTCCTGTGTCTTCTGCCTTGGCAGGCAGATTCTTTACCACTGTGCTACCATATAAGTTAATATAAAAATATTTAGTATATTTCTCTGTGTCATACAGTAGGTCCTTGTTGGTTATCTATTGTAAATATAGTAGTGTGTATATGTTTAGCCCAAATTCCTACTAATTTATCCCTCCCCACCTTTCCCCTTTATAAACCTCATTTGTTTTCTATGTCTTGGGACTGTTTCTGTTTTATTTATAAGTTCACTTACACTATTTTTTAGATTCCACATAAAGGTATATTATATGAAATTTGTATTTATCTGGCTTATTTTACTTAGTATGGTGCTCTCTAAGGGGTCCCTACATGTTGCTGCAAACGGCTATATTTCATTCTTATATAAAATCAGACATAATAATTCATTTAATAAGAGGACTATAAAACTATTGACTGTGAATGATCTCAGGAAGAATTAAAAATTCTAAGCCTATCACGTCTTAGATACTGTTAATCTTGTAAAACTAGGTAAAAGAGGGAGGGTAATAAAGTTGTCTCCAATTAAAAAAATGTAAACTATGAAACAGCTCCATTTTACTAACATGGTGTTGCCACACCACATACTCACTTTGTAAGGAAGAGCATTCTTCCAAATATAAGTCTTGAAAGTCAAGGAACAACTCTATGAGAATGTCTTTCTATTTAGTTTGTATGCATGAAGGTAAAAGATATTTCCTAAATGTGGACTTAATTTTTTAACTTGATTTAGTTTTAGCAACTATCAGGAATCAAGATTCAATCTGAACTGGCTCATATAGGATTTTTGAAGACAGCCTGCTATAGATGGCCAATAATTTCAGAGTTACAAAAAAAATGAAAAAAACTAAAAAAGAATCAAAGGCATGAAATTTATGTAACCCAAGTTATCCAATAGTTTCTAAAGAAAATTATATATATATATATATATATATATACACATATATATATATATATCTTTTTCTATCCCTATACTAGAAACCATACTCATACAGCTAAAGCTTTACAACTTTCTAATATATCTGGATATTTCAAAAGAGAATCCAATCTTATATCAACATATATGTTGGAGGATGCTTGCTAATTTCCACAAAAATTTTTATATATTGAATTAGATTCAATGACACTATCAAATAATTGATAGCAATTGATATATTTATAATATTTAGTGGTAAGATCATAAATATGCTATAATAAATACATTAGTTATATTTTCTTTGATATATCTGTTAGAATTTTACATTTTCCATAGAGCTGCTATAGATCATTGTTTAAATTTATATATAGATAATTCATACTTTGTGACTGTAAATTGCATCAATCTAAAATAATATTTGTCTAGTTCCTGAATGTCAAAAATATAGGAAAAATTTTTATAGAAATTTCATGACTGTCATACTTTTATTAATTTTATTCATTATTATTCTGATATTTATGAATTTTTTTGAAACAATCACATCTTCTGAAAATAAAGTTTAAAATAAACACATAAATATATTTAATGCAATAATTTAATTTAATAATTTATATTACTTATAACTTAAAATGATTGCTTATAATTTATAAATAAATTTATAAATTCAAATATGTACATTATATTCTTACAATACAAATGTAAATAATATTGTAAATAGTTATAATAAAACTATACATTACAAATAAATATAAAATTATTTATACAATAATTTTGAAAAACAAGGTATTTCTTTCTTTTTTTCTTTTTCATTTGGTGGGGCAGTTTGGTGATTTTATTTTTCTAAAAATTTTTTCTACCTAATATGATCTTTCAAATTTATCAGATATACTATTTATCATAATATATTCTTATTTTTTGTTGCCTGAAGCATCCATAGACCTGTTCCATTTTTATTAATCACAAGTGTTATAGGTTTCTTGTCTATGTATTTTCAATCTTGCTACATAATTTCCTGTTAGTATGCCTTCAGCTCACTGATTTTTCAACTCATACTTTCAACTGATACTTTCTTACATTATTCAAATTTCTCAATCAAGTGAATATCTCTACCCATTTCAATATCAAATTTCTCTATCCAGTCAGTTTTTCCTTTAGTGTCTATTGTTCCCTTTCCACTCATTAAAATCATGTTGTTCTTTAAAGAATTGATCTTGTTTTACAGTAATTGTCTGCTAATCTAACATACTTTTCATTTTTGGATGTATCTTTTTTCCCCTAATATTTCATCTGTTTTTGTTTGAATGTCTAGTTATTTTTAAACTGGAAATTCAACTATTTGCAATTTATGGGATTTATAAATTTATAGGATTAAATAACCATATTTAGTTTTCTTAATTCCAAGATTATTATTACTCTTTGTGAAAGACAATTTGCTTGCAAGCAAAACTTGAATCTTTTGCTGCTTCTTAAGTTAGGGATCACGATGGTGTGATCACTCAACTAGAGCCAGACATCCTGGAATGGGAAGTCAAGTGGGCCTTAGGAAGCATCACTATGAACAAAGCTAGTGGAGGTGATGGAATTCCAGTTGAGCTATTTCAAATCCTAAAAGATGATGCTGTAATGAATGGATAAGAAAGCTGTGGTACATATACACAATGGAGTATTACTCAACCATTAAAAAGAATACATTTAAATCAGTTCTAATGAGGTGGATAAAACTGGAGCTGATTATACAGAGTGAAGTAAGCCAGAAAGAAAAACACCAATACAGTATACTAATGCATATATATGGAATTTAGAAAGATGGTAACGATAACCCTGTATGCGAGACAGCAAAAGAGACACAGATGTATAGAACAGTCTTTTAGACTCTGTGGGAGAGGGAGGTGGGGGATGATTTGGGAGAACAGCATTGTAACATGTATAATATCATATAAGAAACAAATCGTCAGTCCAGGTTCGATGCAGGATACAGGATGCTTGGGGCTGGTGCACTGAGATGACCCAGAGGGATGGTATGGGGAGGTAGGTGGGAGGGAGATTCAGGATTGGGAACATGTGTACACCTGTGGCAGATTCATGTTGATGTACAGCAAAACTAATACAATATTGTAAAGTAATTAGCCTCCAATTAAAATAAATAAATTTATGGTATGGGGAGGGAGGAGGGTTCAGGATGGGAAACACATGTATACCTGTGGCAGATCCATTTTGATATATGGCAAAACCAATACAATATTGTAAAGTTAAATAAAATAAAATTAAAAATTAAATAAATGAATAAAATACAAAAAATAAAAATAAATGAAATTAAATCCCTGAAAAAAAAAATACAAAATAAAAAAAAGAAAATGCTGCACTCAATATACCAGCAATTTTGGAAAACTCAGCAGTTGGCACAGGACTAGAAAAGGTCAGGTTTCAATCCAATCCCAAAGAAAAGCAATGCCAAGGAATGCTCAAACTACCATGCAATTGCACTCATCTCACATGCTAGCAAAGTAATGCACAAAATTCTCCAAGCCAGGCTTCAACAATACAGGACCCGTGAACTTCCAGATGTTCAAGTTGGTTTTAGCAAAGGTAAAGGAACCAGAAACCAAATGGCTAACATCTGTTGGATCATTAAAAAAGCAAGAGAGCTCCATCTATTTCTGCTTTATTGACTATGACATAGCCTTTGACTGTGTGGATCACCACAAACTGTGGAAAATTCTTCAAGAGATGGGAATACCAGACTACCAGACCTGCCTCTTGAGAAATCTGTATGTAGGTGAGGAAGCAACAGTTAGAACTGGACACGGAACAACAGACTGGTTCCAAATAGGGAAAGGAGTACGTCAAGGCTGTGTATTGTCACCCTGCTTATTTAACTTATATTCAGAGTACATCATGAGAAATGCTGGGCTGCTGGGAGCAGGAGCTCCACCCATGACAAAGGTCATGAGGAAGGAGGCTCGACATACCCAAAGGCGGGATCGAGCCTCAGGAGTCCCCCTGGAAATTCTCGAGCATCTACCCCCACAACCAGAGTCTGCCTACTTTCTGCTTTGTGCTCTTACCTACACCTCTGACTTTATGCGGGGCTGTCCCCCACTACCTCTCTCTGAAAAAAGAGTTAACTTATAGCTCCAGTTAATAAAGTTCCTGGGTATGATAGTGTTTCAACCTACAAACTCTTAAAAGAAGTCCTCTAGCCTGCCTGAATAGGTTTTTCCGGCCACATGTGATTGTTCAGAGCCTCCCAACTGTGAGAGGCACGAGATGTTCTAAACTGTCTGAATACATATTCCTTTGAGCAGTTAAAAGATTGATTAGAAATTGTATTGGTGAAGGGTTTTTCACTTGTTGGGCCAATGTTTGCTGTTAAGTTTCCATATCCCTTACCTGCTGTGTCCCTGGCAGTGTATTGATTAATATAATTGGTGTAAGTAGTAGCTTTAATGTTTGTAACCTGGGACCCTTGAGTTAATTCTTTTTCTTGTTATAGCCCACCACACCTTTGCCCTATAGAAATGCAACTTTCATGCTTTTGGAGGGTGGCGCCTGACTAATCACCTTTAGAGAAAAATACGTTTTCTGAAGAAAGGGTCTTAAAATGTTAACAGGCCTCCGGACCAGAAGATGATGCAAATCACCTAAACTTTTGCATATGACAAGTGTTGCAGGAAGAAAGCCTGGCTTACTGCATGACTCTACCCCTTCCCCATTATCCTCTATGCATAACTTAAGGTATAAAAACTACTTTGGAAAATAAAGTGCGGGCCTTGTTCACCAAAGCTTCGTCTCCCCGTGTCGTTCTTTCTCTCACCTTCTGGCTGAATTATTCAGCCTCTTTTCTCCACTGAATTTCCTCACTGAGCTATCCTTATTTAACCACTCTTTATATCTTTAATTACATTTAAATAAGCTGAAGTTTCCTGATCACCGACGCCGTCCCCTCTTCGAGTTCCCTGGATCCACCGGGGCTGGACCCCGGCACTGGGCTGGATGAAGCACAAGCTGGAATCAAAATTGCCAGGAGAAATATCAATAACCTCAGATATGCAGATGACACCACCCTTATGGCAGAAAGTGAAGAACTAAAGAGCCTCTTGATGAAAGTGAAAGAGGAGAGTGAAAAAGTTGGCTTAAAGCTCAACATTCAGAAAACTAAGATCATGGCATCCAGTCCCATCACTTCATGGCAAATAGTTGGGGAAACAATGGAAACAGTGGCAGACTTTATATTTTGGGCTCCAAAATCACTGCAGATGGTGACTGCAGCCATGAAATTTAAGACACTTACTCCTTGGAAGAAAAGTTATGACCAACCTAGACAGCATATGAAAAGCAGAGACATTACTTTGCCAACAAAGGCCCATCTAGTCATAGCTATGTTTTCAACTAGGGAATCAACAAAGCTGATTGGAGTATGGGAAAATGCCAGGAGGGCAAAAGTAACATTCATAAGTATTTTCCCCCTTCCTAATCTTATTATATGTTTTATGTAAAAATTGACTTGGGAGTTTTCCACTGTTTCCCTCACCCTACCCCACCACTTCCCTGGCCAGATTGTTAATGAGTTCAATCGTCTGCCTTGCCAACAAAGATGCCTACTCTATAGGGTAAAATGAGGATTACAGGCTAATCACACAATCCATTGTAAAATATTCATGTTAGAAATACTGAGTTTGATCCTAAGGTGGTTCTTCTTATACTTCTTTAACTTCTCTATAAGTCACATCCTTATAATTATTTCTAAATACAGTAATATTTAGTTGAATCCACTATCAACATGAACTGAACAAATGTTATGTTTGATATCACATGAAGAATTGCTTTTGGTGAAAAAAAAAGTTGTAAAAGACATTTTGTCTATAGATAAAAGGAACTGGTCAGAGTACTTACTTGAGTTCTTTTAGAAGAAAAATGTATCATTGGATTTTAAGTCTGTCATTATTCAAATAAATTGAACCCTTATGAGTGCTGGGGGATTCCCTGGTGGCTCAGATGGTAAAGAATCTGCCTGCAATGCAGGAGACCCGGGTTTGATCCCTGGGTCAGGAATATCCCCTTGAAAAGGGCATGGCAACCCACTCTAGTATTCTTGCCTGGAGAATTCCATTGACAGAGGAGCATGGTGGGCTACATAGTCCATGAGGTTGCAAAGACTTGAACACGACTGAGTAACTAACAATTTTACTTTCTTTATAAGTGGTAAAAGAAGTCACAGAAAAGAAGATCCTTATTATATACTTATGCGAGAAAGTTAGCATTTCCTTAGAAGCATATTTTTGTCATGATCCATTACTTACAATATTGTTAGGAATGTTAAAAAGATTTGCCATGGTAAATCCACATGGTTAGAATTATGGTATGTGGAAACAGCATACTCCAGAAGCTATGTTATAAAAATAAATCCTTTTTAGAGTTACACCACCATATTAACAGGACATAAAACAAGGAGGTAAGTCACCCTAAAATACAAATTATTTAAATATCCAACTCCAGACAATAAAGAAAAGCTAATTTATTAAGTTCTACACAAAATTAATTGGGAAATGTAAATGTGCTCTGATAAAATAACTAAATTTTCTTTTCCAAAAATAAAAATGCCTATACAAATAATATATATATCTAACTTAATAAGTGCATTATAAAATTATTCCCCATGTAGCAATATTTAAATCAATTATTTTATACATAGATGAAATACTGGGAAATAAATTCATAATTGGTTATCACAAAATATGACTGCTTTATTAAATAGAAAATTATTGATTTTAATGGGCCACCTTATATATTATTCAATCCTGCATGTTTCAACCTCTGCCTAATTGTATCCTGAAAAATACCTTGAAATCCAGTAAATCTCAGTTTCTTTATTTAGATAATCCGACATAGTTATCTGGTGAATTATTCAAACCAAATTCTAATCAAGAAGTAGTCAGAACTTTGCAACAAATTTTATTTATTCTACCAGTGGGAAGAAGACTGAGGGCAGATGGATTGATGCTTTCAAACTGTGGTGCTGGAGAACACTCTTAAGAGTCCCTTGGACAGCAAGGAGATCAAACCAGTCAATTCTAAAGGAAATCAACTCTGAATATTCACTGGAGGACTGATGCTGAAGCTGAAGTTCCAGTACTTTGATTTGAAGAGCTAACTCATTGGAAAAGACCCTGATGCTGGGAAAGATGGAGGGCAAGAGGAGAAGGGGGGCGACAGAGGATGAGATGGCTGGATGGCATCACCAACTCTACGGACATGAGTTTGAGCAATCTCAGGGAGATAGTGAAGTATGGAGAAGCCTGGTGTGCTGCAGTTCATAGGGTCGCAAAGAATCAAACACTACTTTGCGACTGAACAACAAAAACAACCAGTGGGATATGTCTGTCATCTATAGGGGGGTTGGTTAGAATACTAACACTTACTCCATATTACTGCAAAGGATTTTTTTTTTTTTTTTTTTGAGAACGTAGTGTTTACTCAAATTCAGTTCAGGGTACAAGGGTGAGGATCTGTTCTTAATTCATCATCCTGAAGGTGACTCTGCTGTGCTTAGTTGCTCAGTCATGTCCAATTCTTTGTGACCCCATGAACTGTAGCCCACCAGGCTCCTCTGCCCATGGGGATTCTCCAGGCAAGAATACTGGAGTGGGTTATTATACCCTCCTCCAGGAGATCTTCCCACCCCAGGGATTGAACCCATGTCTCCCACATTTCAGGCAGATTCTTTACTGCCTGCGTCAACAGGGAAGCCCTAAAGGTTACTAGAGAACTTAAATTATAAGTGAAACCAACATTGTGCAGAGACAATGTAGATATTGTCTCTGTAATACAATGTAAATACAATGTAAGACAATGTAAAAAGACAAAGAGACACATTTTATATATGAATGGGAAATTTCTCAAATATTATTATAAACATATATTATTTTTATTATCTTGTATTCTATTTATTTCCCCTATTCAAATACACACCATCCTGAGAGTGAAGCTTTGAAGAGAACTTCTTAGGGGCTCTTTCCATCTCATTGAGAGGAATGCATACATTAATAAGAGATACAACATAAACTCTGCCTATTATGATGAGGTCTGAATAAACAAATAAGGCATTAGATACCCATCAAAGAGGTCTACAGAGCATTTCTAGGGAAGTCATGGACTCACAATGGGAACTACAGAAAATCATTAAGTAGATTAACCAAGTGTGGGGAAACTGCAGTGGAAACACTGTCCAAGGTTTAGAGCTGCTTCTAGTGGTTTAAATAAATTATCTCCAAGGATACTGGATATTTGACAAGGGAATAAAATTCTTCCAACCCCACTAATAAATGTAAGAGTTATTTATATAGGTAGATTTTGGGCTCATAGGGAGAAGGGAAAGCATGATTTCCAACCACTGAAAATCTGTAGTTACATAATGAATGAAGTGTAGGCCCCGCTAGCCACAACTAGAGAAATCCTGCACAAGCCAGCAAAGACCTGGTACAACCAATAATAAAGTAAATAAATAAATAAAATTATTAAAGAAAACTTTTTACGAAGTTTATTTAAAAAAAAATCTATTGATGGACTAGATAAGTTTCCAGCATCATGTAAATAAATATTTGATTACTTCCCCCTGCTAAATCTTTTGTAAATGGTACTCTCCTCAGTAAATGGCACTTAAATGGACATTGTGCCAAAAAAATTTTGTTGTGATTTTTGACCTTGATCTTTATTTTTCTTTTATACTCATTTAGGTACATAAAGATATATTCTGGGTTACATCTTCTTAATGTATGCAAAATGATCTCACCTGGACTACGATAACAGTATCCAAAATGATTGTCATCATTCTCTATTACAGTATGTTTTCCACATATTATTGGCAGTATTAGACTTATATTTCTATGACCATAAATCAAAACACGTGATTACCATGCAAATTTTTAATCACATCAAAACAAAATCTAAATTCTTGATCTCAGTAAAAATAACAACACTAAGACTATTAATCTATATATGTTAACTTGACCAAGGCTACTCCACTAAGTCATTTCCAACTGTACTTTCTACTCTCAACTTACTACTTTATTAGATCTTATATCTTTGCTTCTCTTTATTAATAACAAATTAATTACCATAGAAGTAAATTTGTTTTTGCTGTTCTTTATGCCAGAAATAAGCTGCTCCCTAACTTGTTTTCAACTTAATTCAATGTCTGCTCAAATGCAACTGCCTCCCTGGATTACTCTTATAAAAATAGGCACATCATCTATCATTATTTATATTTTTATTCTGTCATAATAGTGTTTGAAATTATATTTTTATGGTTAGTTTATTGACTATCTCCCCCAACTAGAATGTTAGCTCCACTTAACATTCATATCTGCTATATTTCAAAAAACTGTGCTTGGGACCTAGAAAAATTTTTTAAATGAATGAATGAGTGAATGCAGAGTTGAGGGTATTCTCTGGAGGGTTTATGATCAGTTTTATTTATTGAAAAGCTTATAGCTAACTATTTAGGGAACTAGGAGATATTAGCATATTAATGCCTTAAAAGAAAGCTTGAGTTGAAATAAATGACAATTGTAATGATTAAAATTTATAAAGAAAAAAGTTCACTTTTAAATGTGTTACTATTTTCATATGTTTTTTTCTCAGTTGGCAATTTTCGGACAACTATAATGCTTAATATATATACATAGGTTTTTGTTGTTTTACAAAGAGCTCTTTTAATACAGTCTAAAAGAGTGGAGTGACCCAAAATCTACCCATCTCATCAGTTTACCAAAACGGTATTTCTGGTGTTAGCAAATTCTGATTTGCTCTTGGTCCTGTATACAGACAGAAAAAAAAAAAAAAAGCTGTTTGCCTTGTAATGGGATAATGCATAATATTTTGTGCTTTGTAAAACTGGGATATATGGTAAAGGAAGTTTTATTATTAAAAGTATTATGAAATACATAGGCCAGGAGTTTAGACTTCCAGAAAGCTGAGAAATAATAAGAAAAAAATATATAATTAGAAATATCCAGAGGAAAAAGATATACTACAGGAAACTTATGATATAATCAGTGCATTTCCTGTAATTAAGATAATTTTCTCATAATTTCTTTCATAGAAATGATGCCCATGATGTACTATTTGTTGAAAGAGGCAGGCAACACAATAGCATGTACAGTTTGATTTTAACCTTGTTACATTAAACATGGCACACTGTCCTTGTCAACCTATCAATTACTCTGTTTAAATTGATGTATTTCATTAGTTTGCAACTGTGTCTTAGAAACATGTGCTGACAACTTTTCATTCAATTTATCAGTTCCTTCTTCCAAAAGATCAATTACCTTATTATATTTTCTATATCATTACCTGGGGTTGAAATAAGTCTCATAAAATAGTTACTTAGGTTGTCCTTCCACTATTTTAAAGTCTGAGTTTATTAACCTTTCTTAAGCCAAGAGAGAATTTACAAGACATTCAGAAAACAGGCTTCCTGGTGGCTCAGAAGTTAAAGCATCTGCATATGTCTGCCTGCAATGAGGGAGTCCTGGGTTCGATTCCTGGGTCGGGAAGATCGCCTGGAGAAGGAAATGGCAACCCACTCCAGTATTCTTGCCTGGAAAATACCATGGACAGAGGAGCCTGGTGGGCTGCAGTACAGGGGGTTGCAAAGAGTCGGACACGACTGAGCGACTTAATGTAATGTATGTATGTATTAGTTTAAATGTCTTTAGCAAGCCTTTTATATCTCATCAACTCTCTCATTATACTTATTTTTAGCATGCGTTACTATTTTATCTGAAGCATAGAAAATAAATAGATTTTAACATACTTAACATAAATATAAAAGTTTGTTAAAGAAAGATGGGATAGCTCTATAAACAGAGTCTGGACTACAAATTAGTCCATAAGGTTCAACATGTTCTAATAACAGAAAATGTTATTAACAGAAAATGCTGAGAAGTTATTCTGATGACAAGGATGTTCTCTTCCTTCTCTCTTTGCAAGATTCCTATTTACACTACTTGTGGGTTTCCCTGGCGGCTTACTGATAAAGATTCACCTGCCAATGCAGGAGATCCAGGTTCAATCCCTGGGTCAGGAAAACCCCTGGAGAAGGAAACGGCACCGCACTCCAATATTCTTGCCTGGGAAATACCATGGACAGAGGAACCTGGTAGGCTACAGTCCATGGGGTCTCAAACAGTAGGACACGACTTAGCACCTGAGCATACATGCATGCACAATAAGAATAACACAAGTAGAAGATACATTTCATTAACTGAAAAAAATTATATAAGAGTAAATAAAACAAGACATATCTAAAATCTAATGGAATAAAACTTTACTAAAGGACAAAATTAAAACTTTATATAAAATGAGATAGTTTGGTTTTGGAAAGGAAATTCATAGCCAAGAGAATGTCATTGCTTTTGTTATAAGACAGTTTTATGCAATTTTTTTGGATACTAGTTTTAATTATAATCAAGTATAAAATACTTATTATCTTTGATCAAGTATTTCTACTTCTAAGGATTTGTGGTACATATGGCTGTAATGTGAAAAAGTATTTATGTGAAAATAATTTCTCCAAATCTTATCATAATAGTAAAAATTTGAAGACATCTTGAACAGTCAAGAAGAGAAGACTAGTTATGTAAATATATACAAACCATTGCCTCTGTTAATAAATAATATGATTAGATAATCTCGATTATTTATGCATATATAAATACAAATATATACATGTATACAAACACATTCTTATTATCTCAGCTATGAAAATATATGAAAAAGGGTATTATGTAAATACATGCTAGTGATAACTGGAATAAACCTCATCAAAATGTCAAACATGATTATTTCTGAAGGTTGAATTTCACAGAATGATTGCATTCTTTCATATATTTTTCTGTATTATTTAAATATTGAATACTACATATATATCATTCTACAAATATCATCTTAATTAAAGGTAAAATTTAAAATAGAGCTAAGAAAGTACTTTTGTTTATATAATTATTATTTTTCAGTACAGAAATAATTATCAGAACAATACAGTGCCATATGGTTTTAACACTAATAGTTAAAATAAATGGTGCAATGATTTTGAAGTCATTTATTAACTTTAAAAGTTTTTCTCTCCTGAAATAATACTATATTAGAAGATATTTAGTGATTCACTTCTATTTTATAGAATGTATTCCTCTTTAAAAGATATTCATAAATCATATAGCTGTATGGGGAACTGCCTCCAAACACAGGGATAATATAAAAACTATTGGAAAATGCCTGAAAGAGTTGGATGTTAACACTTTTTAAAATAGAGGTATAGTTGATTGACAATATCATGTTAGTTTCTAGGATACAGCAAAGTCATTAGTTATTTGTGTATAAAATCTTTTTCATATTCTTCTGTTATGTTTTCTTATGGAATGTTGAATATACTTCCCTGCGCTACACAGTTGGACCTTGTTTTATCTACTTTATATAGTTTGTATCTGCTCATCCCAAACTCTTTAAATCTCTCCCTCACTCCTTTTCCCCTTTTGATAATCACGTTTGTTTTCCATGTCTGTGGCTCTATTTCTGCTTTGTAAGTTCACTTGTATCCTATTTTACTTTCCACATGTAAGTGATACCATATGATATTTGCCTATATAAATGTATTTTCTTTTAACAAAATGTCTTCATTTGGAAATGAGCATTATTAAACATATCTAATTTTTGAAAAAACAGAAATACCTGTTTAATATGATGCTGTGTAGTAAGATGATATAATATTTTTCTATGTTTTCTGTGCATGTTTTTTCCTATAATTATAAACGAAGTTTGTAATTTTTATTTTAATGAAGGAATAATCACATTGATAAGAGAAACAGAAGACTTCAGTTACTCCTCTGATTTTCATGTTTAGTTGTTTGTTTTCAGTTCAGTTCAGTGGCTTAGTCATGTCTGACTCTTTGCGACCCCATGAATCACAGCACGCCAGGTCTCCCTGTCCATCACCAACTCCCGGAGTTCACCCAAAGTCACGTCCATTGAGTCGGTGATGCCATCCAGCCATCTCATCCTCTGTCGTCCCCTTCTCCTCCTGCCCCCAATCCCTCCCAGCATCAGAGGCTTTTCCAATGAGTCAACTCTTCGCATGAGGTGGCCAAAGTACTGGAGTTTCAGCTTTAGCATCATTCCTTCCAAAGAACACCCAAAACCGATCTCCTTTAGAATGGACTGGGTGGATCTTCTTGAAGTCCAAGGGACTAGTTCTAATTAAATCTGTTTCCTATGCTTTTTCCTTCTCGTTAATATACAAAAATTTAACCTCTTAATTCATCAAATATTCGATTCAAACATTCAGTGAACGTGTACTTTGTACCATTCATATGCCCAAAATTCTTAGTGAAGTGAAAGTCTGGCAGTCATGTCCGAATCTTTGTGACACCATGGACCATACAGTCCATGGAATTCTCCAGGCCAGAATACTGGAGTGGGTTGTCATGCCCTCCTCCAAGTGATCTTCCCAACCCAGGGACTGAACTCAGGCCTCCTGCATTGCAGGCAGATTCTCTGACGTCTGAGCCACGAGGGAAGCCCAAGAATGAATACTGGAGTGGGTGAAAGTGAAAGTTGCTCACTTGTGTCAGACTCTTTGCGACTCTATACAGTCCATGGAATTCTTCAGGCCTGAATATTGGAGTGGATAGCCTTTCCCTTCTCCAGGGGATCTTCCCAACCCAGGGATCAAACATAGGTCTCTTGCACTGCAGGAGGATTCTTTACCAGCTGAGCCACAAGGGAAGCCCAAGAATACTGGAGTGGGTAGCCTTTCCCTTCTTCAGAGGATCTTCCCAACCCAGGAATTGAACCAGGGTTTCCTGTATTGCAGGCAGATTTCTTTACCAACTGAGCTATCACGGAAGCCTACTTGAGTGAGTAGCCTATCCTTTCTCCATGGGATATTCCTGACCCAGGAATCAAACCAGGGTCTCTTGTGTTGCAGGCAGATTTTTTACCAGATGAGCTACCAGGGAAGCCCTAATAAAATCTAATAGATAAACTAATACCATGAGTGTGAAGTATTATTATAGTGAAAAGCTCATGATAGGGAGTTACAAAACTATCTTGCCATGGTGCATGCTGAGTCACTTCATTCATATCCAACTGTTTGTGACCCAGACCCTATGGACTGTAGCCCACCAGGCTCCTCTGTCCATGGGATTCTCCAGGCAAAAATACTGGAGTGGGTTGCCATGTCCTCCTCCAGGGGATCTTCCCGATTCAGGTATCAAACCCATTTGTCTTATGTCTCCTGCATTGGCAGGAAGGTTCTTTACCACTAGCACCACTTGGGAAGCCCTCTAGCCATGGTAGGAAATATAAATCTTCCTACAGAAAATATCTAAACACTGGTACAATCATTTAAATTTTCAGTATTTTCACTGAATCACAGTAAGTATACGGTGCAGCTATTATACAAACTGAGGTAGAATATTTGTGACTTGGGTTCCCTTGGTAACTCAGCTGGTAAAGAATCCACTTGCAATGCAGAAGACTCCGCTTCAATTCCTGGGTTGGGAGGATCCCCTGGAGAAGGGATAGGTTAACGACTCCAGTATTCTTGGGCTTTCCTTAGCAACTAATCAACTTAATAGGTATTTGCTTCTTCACACAGTGAAGAATCCAGCTGCAATGTGGGAGATCTGGGTTCGATCCCTGGGTTGGGAAAATTCTCTGAAGAAGGAGATGGCAACCCACTCCAGTATTCTTGCCTGGAAAATCCCCATGAACAGAGGAGTCTGGCAGGCTACAGTCCATTGGGGTCACAAAGAGTTGGACACAACTAAGAACACAGCACAATTTTGACTTTGGTGTTTTGGAAGGTAACTTATTTTGAGTTACAAACAGAAGCTTAGTGAAAAGTTTTATTTCTTTAAAGTTGTAGCTCTTTAAACCTGTGACAGAGATTTGAAAACCGCCCTCTGGTGACGTCTGAGGACTTCCTCTGCACCATCTGTGCTTTTGAAATGTCAGCACTATAAGTATCTGATACTGAGAACAAGCTGCAAGGAGCTCACAGAAATAGGACTACTAACTTTTATCAGATTCAGCCCACTACTTGCCATAGATGGCAACAGAAACAATCTGATGTCCTTTACTTGATGAAAATGGTCTTCACCAGAAACTGTTAAAAATGTATGAATTCCTAGGAATTTACTGACACAATATTTTAAGATCTTGGATAAAAATTAAATTCTATGTGATAAATTAAAATATTATTAGTACTTTTTTTGGCTGAGACACTATAAAGAACTTAATAATCTGGATATATACAATACCCATTAACCTTTGAAATGACTGTTATTGATCAAGTAAAAGATGGTAATTTGCCTGTATTTGAATCAAATAATATTTACAAATGGCTTAATCAACAGAATGACATAATTAGGTTCTGTATATTACTTAATAGCTAGTTTATAAGAAAAAAATCCACAAATATACAATCAATCATATCATCTCAAAATTAATTATAACTGCAATAAAAATTAAAAAAATACATTTGTGTCTACCACCTTGTTGGATTTTTTTAAATGACAGTTATTCATAGAAATATCTATAAATGGGTTCTAAAATCTATCTTACAAATATCTTGAACTGTATTAATATAAGATAAAGTATGAAGATCAGTGTGGTGGTATTTTATAATGAACTATGCAGAAGCAATTAACTTTTCAGTTTAAAATGTTATAAATTTGTAAAACTATACTTTTTTTTTTCCAGAGTGAAAAATCTTTTCATAGAATATGCACAATGTTTTTCATTACAAGCATTATTATATTAAAAAGGAGAAGTTACATTTTTGTTTTTGTGTTCAGTTAACATGATTTCAACTATCAACTGGAAGAGTAGCTGTATAACATAACAATGGGTGCATAATCAAACCATTAGATATAAACATGTTAGAGTAAAAATAACAGCAGCACTTTCTGAAATAATATATTGTGTGTTATTTTTCCTTTTTTTCCCTTTTAAAACTGTCTCTTTCACAACTAATATGCCTTTTTGGTGCATCACTCAATTTAAGAGTTTGTTGGTATATTTTCAAATAGCTTTTTCTATCTATATAGCTTTGGGATATGAATTAAAGTTGTATAGTTCATATGAGTTGAATCATAAGGAAGGCTGAGTGTAAAATAATTGATGCTTTCAAACCCTGCTGCTGGAGAAGACTCTTAAGAGTCTCTTGGACAGCAAGGAGATCAAACTAGTCAATCCTAAAGGAAATCAGTCCAGATTGGAAGGATTGATGCTGAAGCTGAAGCACCAATATTCTGATTGATCACTTGATGTGAAGAGACAACTCATTGGAAAAGATCCTGCTGCTAGGAAAGATTGAGGGCAAATGGAAAGGGGGACAGCAGATGATATGGTGAGCTTTCATCACTGACTCAATGGACATGAATCTGAGCAAACACTGAGAGATAATGGAAGCCAGAGGAGCCTGGTGTGCTGCAGTCCATGGAGTTACAGAGTCTGACACGACTTAGCAATTAAACAACAACAACAAATGCATACAAATCCCCAGCTGATAAGAATGCTCTTTACTTGTTTCTACTCATGTGGACAATAATTATATATTTTAAAATTAGGAAAGATAGATAAAATGTATAAGTAAAAATCTGTGCACTATGAAAACAAATCTAAAGCAAGGAAAAAGGGAAATCCAATGTTGACAATATAAAAATGAAATACTATACTTATATTAACAAAATTTATTTTAGTTAAATGATCAACTTTTGATGTAGCCAACAATTATTTCTCTAATTATATATAAATGCAATTTCAAAAAATTGGGAAAGAAGTATGTCAAGGCTGTATATTGTCACCCTGCTTATTTAACTTATATGCATAGTACATCATGTGAAATGCTGGGCTGGATGAATCATAAGCTGGAATCAAGTTGCCAGGAGAAATATCAACTTCAGACATAGATGATACCATCCTAATGTCAGAGAGTGAAGAGGAACTAATGAAAGTGAAAGAGGAGAGTGAAAAAGCTGGATTAAACTCAACATTCAAAAATCTAAAATCATAGCATCTGGTCCCATCACTCCATGGCAAACAGATAGGGAAAAAAATGGAAACAGCAGATTTTATTTTCTTGGGCTCCAAAACCACTGCAGACAGTGACTGTAGCCACAAAATTTAAAGACACTTGCACCTTGGAAGGAAAGCTATGGCAAACCTAGACAGCATTTTAAAAAAAAAGCAGAGATATTACTTTGCCAGCAAAGGTCCATATAGTCAAAGCTACAGTTTTTTCAATAGTCACATATGGATGTGAGAGTGGGACCATAAAGAAGGATGAGCACTAAAGAACTGATGCTTTTGAACTGTGATCCTGGAGAAGACTGAGTCTGTTGGACAACAAGGAGATCAAACCAGTCAATCCTAAAAGAAATCATCTCTGAATATTCATTGAAAGGACTGACACTGAAGCTGAACCTCCAATACTTTGGCCACCTGATGTGAAGAGCAGACTCACTGGAAAAGACTCTGACACTGGGAAAGATCAAGGGCAGGAAGAGAAGGGCCAACAGAGGATGAGATGGTTGGATGATATTTCTGACTCAATGGACATGAGGTTGAGAAAACTCTGGGAGATAGTAAAAGAGCAAAGCCTGGCATGCTACAGTCCATGGTGTCACAGAACTGGATACAACTTAGTGACTGAATGATTAACAACATTATTTCCTAGAGGACATGACACTGATTCATTGCAGGTAACTGCTATAAACACAGTTATAAAATGTGCAGTAATTGTGACTTTAATCCATATTCTTTATTAGTCAACATATTAACAGTTTGAATTTTTATATTCCTAATATTTTGATGCAGAGTTTGACCCCTGTGAATTGTTAGATTCAATCATAGAATCACATAAAATTAAGTATATACAGAATTACTTACTGAGGTCAGAATGATCATAATTAAAAATCTGAAAGAAATTTAATTTCATATTGACTATCGCTTAACTCTGTTTTATTTTTAATGCAGGAAGAGATATTTCGTATAATACCTTCAAAGAATGGTATCAATTTTTTCAAAAGTATGCTCTGAATATATATTTCCTATAGCTCTCATATTGAAGTAATACAAGCCATCACTTTTCAGATACAGACTCATTTCTTCCTTCTCCTAATTAAGTGACACCAAACTAATTAAAATTTTTGTCTTATAGTTGCTGGCTCTTTTTTTTTTTTTTTGCAGACTGTTGTACAACAATGCAAAGAGAAACACATCAACTTTTACCACTGTACAATAGTACCCCAATGAAAAAGACAAGTATATAGTATGACAATGATGACAACAGTGTACAATAAAAATGTAACTGACATTCATCAATAAATGTAAAGACAATGAATTTTAATTATAAAAATATTTCCAAGTAGGCATGGAAAAACTTTTGCATAAATACCAGATTTTAAGTAAAAGGGGTTTCACTTTTATCAGGTGAAGCTCTAAGTCAAGTATCAGATATCGTGGTTGTTTAGTCACTAAGCTATGTCCAACTCCTGTGACCCCATGGACTGCAGCACACCAGGTTCCTCTGTCTTCCACTATCTCCCAGAGTTTGCTCAAATTCATGTCCATTGAGTCAGTGATGCTAGCTAGCCATCTCATCTTGTGCTATCCCTTTTTCCTTTTGCCCTCAATCTTTCCCAGAATTAGGGTCTTTTCCAATGGATTGGCTCTTCTCATCAGGTGGCCAGAGTATTGGAGCTTAACCTTGAGCATCAGTTCTTCCAATCAATAGATCAGTGTTGATTTCCTGGTTTGATCTCCTTGCGGCCAAGTGACTCTCAGGAGTCTTCTCCAGTACCGCAATTCGAAAGCATCAATTCTTTAGCTCTCAGCCTTCTTTACGGTGCAAATTTCACATCTGTACATGACTATCTAGTATCCACCACATAATTCAAGGCAAACACATACTGGCATCTCATTAACAATAATATGAATGAAATGAAATAATAAATCCGGTACTGTCAAAGATACCATATTCAAAAGGATGGTGAAATCTCTTTTAGAAGAATAATTATAAATTCTTGATAAAACAAAATAAAAAACAAACTGAATAAAGGCCAGGCCACTTTATGCAGAGAGGGGCTTGGAGGCTGAAAATTCAATAAAGATTCCATCATCATTCTGGCCTAAGAAATCAGTTGACAGAGCAAGGGTCAACCCTTTCAGCAAAAATCTGAGAAAGGAATCCTAGAAATAGGGAACTCTAGTTTTTCTGTTTAAATTTTGCCAGTTCACTAGCTGAACCCTAAACCTCATATTATATCATTCATGCTGACAAACTAAATCTCAAATAATTGAACTGCCATACACCACAAATGAGCAAGAGATTGCAATTTTTACCTTACTAATATAAGTTCCTACTCAACACAGTTATTACCACCCTCTGAAAGAACACAACAAAATCCATAGTCTACAGTATATAATATCACAATGTCCAGGATACAATGTGAAATGACCCATGCAGAACCAGGGGAAACATAATCAACAGACATAATCCACATGTTGAAAACATTAGCCAAGAACCTGAATGCAGCTATATATATATACATATATATATATATATATATATATATATACACACTCATAAAATGAAGTAAAGGAAATACCCTTAGGAGAAATGAAAAGAAATACTAGCAGAGAAAAAAGAAACTATTTTTAAAAAGAGAGAAATATGTGAGTGCATGTGAGCACTCAGTCATGTCTGACTCCTTGCAACCCCATGGATTGTGTAGTCTATTAGGCTTTTTTGTCCATGGAATTTTACAGGTAAGACTACTGGAGTGGGTTGCCATTTTCTTCTCCAGGGGACCTCCTAAAAAGAAACTATTTTTAAAGAGAGGTAAACATAGAATTCATAATTGTAAAATATGATGTCTATAATAAAACCTTCACCAAGGGCTGCTGGTTTCAGCTACAACACCAAATGGGTTTGGAAGTCATTACTCCTGTCCTCATAAGAAGAAGCTGGACAAACTGAAGGTCGACAATGTTTCTTTGACCTATGAGAGAAACAAAGTCATGGGACAAATTGCCATGCTGAAAACTGAAGAGAAGGAGCATCCAGAGTGTTACAGTAGGCACAATCTGTTTACCTGGAATAGAAGTCGCTGGTGCCATGAATTAGCATGAACACTGAAATGTTTGATAAATTTCTGATAGTGATAAATCCCTGGAGACTAAGCATGAACTGGCATAAAAGTGAACACATCCTGAGGATTGCTCCTGTTGAGGGTCCCATTCTTCTATGGGTGTTCTTTCTAAGAATTTTACTACATTCTTAATATGAAGATCTGTGAGATATTTGCTCATGTATCTGGCAGAGAAAAAGGAGTAACCGTTGTGAAACATGCCCAGATCCTTCTTCATAACTAAGAACTACTTTCTTTGCAAGAATGGAATTCTGGAACAACACATTTGGTGTGCATTAGTCAGTATTCTCCAAGAAACAAAAGCAATAAGAGAAGAATGCATACTGCCTTCAGTATCCCCGAAGTGCAAAACATTGTTGGATCTAATTTTGATTTTATGAGGCTGAAAAGAAAACTGTTTTCCTATGCATGCCAGTTGAATTGAATCTTGTGAACAGGCTCAAGAAACTTTCTTTCATAAATACAACCTTAAATGTTGTGAGAATTTATCATCCATTCTCCTGGAAGAAATGTGGTAATATCTTAGTCAGGAACTTTGAAACTGAGGATTTTGTTTTGAAACAGAACAGCCACCAAAGCTTTGAACATTAGAGAGTAAAATCACTTGTTTTAAATCCTGCCCATCTGTTATAAACAACCAAGAAGTTGAGTTAAAATACTGCTGTGGAATATTTCCCTTAGCACTTCTTTACATGGGACTCTGTCTGATAGAATCACTTCATACTTATGGCATGTGGAAGTACAATTACTTAATAAATCGATTGCTAATATCCATTTAAATATGGAAGCCACAAAAAAAGTACACTGATTTGCCCAAAGGATTCCAAACACAAGGTCATTTTAACTTATTTCCTTTACTCAAATTTCATCAATAGACTGTGAGAGGATCCTTCTTTTGTGGGTCTGGGTAGGATGATAACTTGGGTACCTGTATCAACACAGTAAAAACATTCTGGACCTCTCACGTCCCTGAAGTTTCCCAGGTCAGTAGAAGAGATGCATATGAATTTTACTCTCCTCTGGGGATAGGAAGTGTTTAGCACTACCCCTAAGAAAGCAGCTTCCTTTGTGGCTCAGCTGGTAAAGAATCTGCCTGCAATGTGGAAGACCTGGGTTTGATACCTGGGTTGGGAAGATCCCCTGGAGAAGGAATAGGATACCCACTCCAGCATTCCGGCCTGGAGAATTCCATGGACTGTATAGTCCATGGAGTTGCAGAGTTGGACACAACTGAGTGACTTTCACTCACTCAAGAAAGCAGCTGACATGAGAATTTGGGTGGGTGAAAAGAAAGAGTGACTTCATGTCTGTCAAGAATATTTTGCATTCAATTTAAGTTTTGAGCAGCTCTTACTCATAAATAAGCAAACACACTTTTATTAATAATATTTTAACCCACTCAAACTCTGTATCATTGCTGACACTATTTATTTCAGTTTTGTGGGTTCTTTGGTTCATTCAGCAGCCACATCACCTTGTGGGATGGGGAAACGCACTGTCTGTGACAGCAGAGCTTGCGGCCCTGTGGTCATCATAACATCTCTTGTATGGCTTTTGAAAAACTGATGTGTCCTTGGAAAAGTTCATTCAGTTTTACCTCTCAAAGTACAGTCTGTATACTTTAGTTCAACTCTAGTTCATTAACCCAGAGTACTGTAGGAGATACTCTACCTAATCACCCGACATCTGGATGACAGCATTTATGACAAATTATTACAATGATGCCTCTGATGATGGCTGACCCCAGCAGAGGCCCTGAGCTTGCTAGTGTAGGAAATCAAGGAAGGCTTCCCAAAGGCAGCATCATTTCAGCTGAGACCTGAAAGGTAAGCTGAAGGGTGGAATCGTCCAGCTGAATACAAGGCCACAAACTCAAACACACACAAGGGGAAACCATGATGAGCAAGCTAATGAGTGAGGCAGGCTAGGGCTAAGAAGGATTTCTTTTCTTTCAATTCCCCTAAAAGAGAAAAAATGATGTCACGTCTGCCAACACGTGACTGGTGATGTTCAATGTGGCTTAACTCTAGGAAGTCTCACTTCCCTTGAATCTGGAATGTAGAATCTTTGCCCTTTCACTTTCCAAAAGCAATGTCTCTGGGATCAATTCCTCTTTGATGACAAAACTGTCAAGAACTGTAAAGGATCAGAGATTTACTACACTTGTTACACTTTTAAGGTAACAAGCCTGCCGTAGATCTGTGGAGACTGGTCGAAGACATAGGTGCTCCTGGGTCAGAGATAAAATACTTTATTACTCACAGTATGTCAAGCACCATAGCTGAGTACATTTGAATCAGTTCTCCTCCCTCTTAAGTCCCAGCAGGGCTATTCAGCTATTCTTATGGCTGTTTGCATATGCAGCAAATTGAGATCAAGGAGAGGAATCCTGAGCTAAGAAACACAAATGTTTTATAATGAGCAGTAAGCATGATTTACCACTGTTCTGTATGCAGACACTCTCTCTGTCTTCCAAAGCTTTTCTCTATGCAACCAACCTTGAAAGGATAGTCCTGCAAAATTATAATTAGTTGCACTGTTCACAAGACATACAGAAGTTGGGAATTTTTTTTTTTTGCTGATGATAAATATCTGTGTAAAATAAACATTTATAAATATAAAAATTACTTTCTCTAATTTCTTTAAAATATAAGTGTGCAAGCAAACATTATAATGTTATCCTAATTTTGCAACAAACATTATAGTATTGTCTTGTATTTTGCATATGACTATCTCATCAGAGAAAAATTTGGAAGTCATTAAACAGGCCTATATGATTACAAACTGTCTAATTTTAAGTTAATTCTAAGTAGACTAAGCATATTGTAATACCTGGGACAAATATTAATACAAAAACACAAATAACTAAAGCAATAAATCCAACAGGTAAATAAAAGATACCTAAAAAATATTTAAATAATATAAATGATGACAGGAAAAGAAGAATAGTAGAACGTACAACAGATGGGAGAAAAACAGAAAACAGATTACAGATTGGCAGATACAAATGTTGCAAATTAAACTATATTAAGATTAATAAACTAAATATTGTAATCCAGAGATAAACAGAACTGAAGAATGGAAGGGGGGTTGCCAGGGGTAGGAGAAAGGGAGAAATGGGGAGTTGAGTTAATCAATGAGCATAAAATTTCAGTTAAGCAAAATGAATCAACTTATAGAGAAGGTGGAAGAGACCACTATAAGTTTTCCATTTACCTTCTCATTGTATTATTTACTGTCTGGACTTAAGAAACAGATGGAGAATAATCTTAAAAGTGTACAGTGTATGTGCCTATTACATTGTGCACAGCTGAAAAAAAAAAAAACACATAGAACCAATTCTTCTAGTATTGAAAACAATTAATCCCTAAAGCAAAGTCACTTAATCTATTAAAGAGAAAATGAGTAAAATCCCAACATATATCTTTGCTGTTTTGTACATACAAACATATGTTTTGTACATACAACATATATCTTTTTGCACGTACATCACTTATGTACACAAGTACATGAAAATTAACATGAAAATTAACATACATTCATTATAAAAATATTCAGAAAACTAGAATAGAAAGAAACTTATTTTCGTATTGGGCTTCCCCGATAGCTCACATTTCACTTTTATGCATTGGAGAAGGAAATGGCAACCCACTCCAGTGTTTTTGCCTGGAGAATCCCAGGGGTCGGGGAGCCTGGTGAGCTGCCATCTCTGGGGTTGCACAGAGTCAGACAATACTGAAGTGACTTAGCAGCAGATAGCTCAGTTGGTAAAGAATCCACCTGCAATGCAGGAGACCCCGGTTTGATTCCTGGGTTGGGAAGATCCCCTGGAGAAGGGAAAGGCTACCCACTCCATTATTCTTGGGCTTCCCTTGTGGCTCAGCTGGTAAAGAATCTGCCCGCAATGCGGGAGATCTGGGTTCGATCCCTGGGTTGGGAAGATCACCTGGAGAAGGGAAAGGCTACACACTCCATTATTCTGGCCTAGAGAATTTTCTTATTACATGGCAAGTATGAAAAATCTGCTTACCTATAATCTGCTGCGAACGCAGCACCTTATAGTCATGTTGATGTTTGGCAGAAGCCAACACAATTCTGTAAAACAATTATTTCTCAAATTAAAAAATCAATTAATTAAAAAATCTACTTACCTAATACTAAATACTAAAATGTTGAATGCTTTCATCTGGACATCAGAAATAGACCAATACTTCTTAATCTTACCAATTCTAGTCAATGCTTTTCTAGGAGTTCTAGCCATTGGATTATGGCAAAATAAGAAATAAATAAAATTACAAGAAGCACACTATCTCCAGATAGAGGTTATATGATTGTTATCAGAAAACTATACGAAATCTGCAAAATAAATACTAGAACTAATTTTAAAAATAGCAAGATTTTAGAATACAAGAAAATACACAAAAGTTAACAGATGTTTTATAAAGCAAGAATAATAGGAAAATACAATTGAAAAATCAATTTACAATAGAATCAAATAGAATCAATAGAATTAAACAATAGAATCAAATATATCACGCACACATAAAAAAAGGCTGAAAAGTAGATTAAAAATCTGTACAATGAAAATCACAATACTGAGACAAAAACATCTAAATAAATAAACAGACCATATTCTTGAGTTGGAAGACTCAAAATTGTGAAGATATCAACTCTCAAAAAACTGAATTATAGCTTAAATATAATTCAAAAAATACTAGTGACATTTTGGAGAAATTCCCAAGATATAGATAATATTTAAATGGAAATATAAATGAAGTTAAATAGCTGAAGCATTTTTTAAAAGAACTAAGAATAAACTATCTCACTCTACAATTAGTGTAACTACTTTAATATACACAATGGGATATAGGCATAATTATACACATTATTGATCAACAGAATTGAATAGCTGTTCCAGAAACAGAACCATAATGTATAGTCAAATGATTTTCTACATATGTTTTAAGGCGATTCACAGATGAAAGGAAACTTTTTACAATAATAGGTACTGGAAACAAAGCTAAATATTTATAGGGCAAAACTTCACTAATCCTTCTCAAACACTATACACAAAATGAACTTAAAAAAGGAATTATCTACCATTAATTAAGTCACTCTCATTATGAAAAGAAAATAAAGAGAGGCATAAAATGAACAGTATCTGTTCAGCAATTATTATTACTGTTATGGTTTAGTTAGGGTAGAAAATCCTGTGCTGTGTAATAAATAAAATATTTTGCTTTCAATGATTTAATAAAATGAATGTATTTTCTCACCCACATTATGTTGGCTGTCTTCCTCATTTGAGTTAACAGTTGTCAGGAACTTGTGGCTTTCAGTCACCTATGTCTGGGGAGGGAAGACATGAGGTGCCTGAAGGGCCAGGAAGGAAACATTCTTACATTTCTCTGCCCACCTGGCATTGGCAGAGACTCAGTCTCTTTCAGAATTTTCCCCCGTTTATTGTGATCCACACAGTCAAAGGCTTTGGCAGAATCAATAAAGCAGAAATAGATGTTTTTCTGGAACTCTCTTGCTTTTTTGATGATCCAGCGAATGTTGGCAATTTGATCTCTGGTTCCTCTGCCTTTTCTAAAACCAGCTTGAACCTCAGGAAGTTCACGGTTCACATATTGCTGAAGCCTGGCTTGGAGAATTTTGAGCATTACTTTACTAGCACGTGAGATGAGTGCAATTGTGCGGTAGTTTGAGCATTCTTTGGCATTGCCTTTCTTTGGGATTGGAATGAAAACTGACCTTTTCCAGTCCTGTGGCCACTGCTGAGTTTTCCAAATGTGCTGGCATATTGAGTGCAGCACTTTCACTGCATCATCTTTCAGGATTTGGAATAGCTCAACTGGAATTCCATCACCTCCACTAGCTTTGTTCGTAGTGATGCTTTCTAAGGCCCACTTCACTTCGCATTCCAGGATGTCTGGCTCTAGGTCAGTGATTACACCATCGTGATTATCTGGGTCATGAACATCTTTTTTGTACAGTTTTTCTGTGTATTCTTGCCATCTCTTCTTAATATCTTCTGCTTCTGTTAGGTCCGTACCATTTCTGTCCTTTATCGAGCCCATGTTTGCATGAAATGTTCCTTTGGTATCTCTGATTTTCTTGAAGAGATCTCTAGTCTTTCCCATTCTGTTGTTTTCCTCTATTTCTTTGCATTGATCGCTGAAGAAGGCTTTCTTATCTCTTCTTGCTATTCTTTGGAACTCTGCATTCAGATGTTTATATCTTTCCTTTTCTCCTTTGCTTTTCACTTCTCTTCTTTTCACAGCTATTTGTAAGGCCTCCCCAGACAGCCATTTTTCTTTTTTGCATTTCTTTTCCATGGGGATGGTCTTGATCCCTGTCTCCTGTACAATGTCACGAACCCCATTCCATAGCTCATCAGGCCCTCTATCTATCAGATCTAGTCCCTTAAATCTATTTCTCACTTCCACTGTATAATCATAAGGGATTTGATTTAGGTCATACCTGAATGGTCTAGTGGTTTTCCCTACTTTCTTCAATTTAAGTCTGCATAGCTACTGTTTAAATATAAATATTGCACCTGACAAAGTACTGCAAAATTCAATGACTATCATGAGTATAATAGATAACCAACGTGCTTTTACTCTTTTGTTTAGGATGTCTCAATATTGTCCACTACTGCAAATATCTAGATTCCACACTACAAAGTTATGATATTTTTGCTGTATAATGGTTCACCTTTATGAAAAAAAATTAGAATGGAGAAAGCTTAATATGAAAAGTAAAGTTTCAGCATTTTGTTTTCAAAAGTTTCTCATAATAAAACAAATATTCTTTTCTGAATCTTCACTCGTAATGAATGAAAACAATTTACTTTTAAAAGTAGTAAAATTATTTGGGAGAATGGCATTGAAACATGTATAATATCATATATGAAATGAATCGCCAGTCCAGGTTCGATGCATGATACAGGATGCTTGGGGCTGGTGCACTTGGATGACCCAGAGGGATGGTACAGGGAGGGAAGTGGGAGGGGGTTCAGGATGGGGAACCTGAATATAATTTATATTCTATTTATTTAATATGAATATATAAATTTATATTAAAAAATTTAAAAAGTAGTAAAAAAAACACATTAGACATGAAAATTAAGAGATTCTTTAAAAAAATCACTGTAAATAATTTAATGATTTTTTTTGTTTAACAAGCAATGAATTAAATATTAAACTGTAATACATTATTATTATTATTATTATTTGCCATATCATGTGGTATGCAGGATGTTAGATATCTGACCAAGGATTCAACCTGTGCTCCCTGCATTTGGAGCACAAAGTCTTAACCAGAGGAACTCCAGGGAAACCCCATGTGATATGTGAATTTATATTGAACATTTAGCATTATTGTATGCTTATACTGTATATATTAACAAACACAACCATATGTGTGTTAATATATACAGGTTTATAAAGGTTATTTATAACCTTTGTGTACTACAGATATGTATTTCTGTAAATCATATATACATATATGTATATTTTATTATATGTGATTAAATTTCAAAAGTATCATTAAGGAAAGGAGAAAAATCAAAGTTTTGATATTTAAAATATTTTTTGTTGGGGGTAATTTTGCTTTAAAAAATATCCCTAAATTCAGATATGCAAAGACATGAAAAATATTTATGATATGGGATTTTCTAAAGATGTACCCAGGAAGGTAAAGGAACCTAAAGTTATTAATTTTTGAACAAGATTGGTTTATGAAAGTGTTTTATAATATTTAAAGATAATTTTGATGGTGGGAGATCAGACTATTACACTCACATAGATGAAAAGGATCTCTTTGTTACTTGCGACTCTGAACAAGTGAAGGGTGCCAGGTCTTGCACCCAGGGGAGAGGGTAACAGCAAGCTGCAACTGTACAGAACAGCTTATGTAGTCAGTGGAGTTAACTAGGTTTTGTGGGCTTCCTATGGATTGGCTAATTTGGATAATTTTATGGGCTCCAAGACACAGGGCTCAGACCTAATTCTGGCCCAGGGGGAACAGAAGTGGTGCACAGTGGCCCCATGTATGGAAACCCAGTACGTGGATAGGTTGGGATGTGATCTTAATCAGTGAGCTGCCCAAGATGCTGACTAGCCTCTAGCCAGGGCCTCAAAACAGTTAGGACAGCATTACAAAAAAGCAAAAAAAAAAAAAAAAACACACACACACACAACCAAACAAAATACAGTATCTCCCAGAGTGAGTATCACATTTATTTAATACATGAGGAAGCTCAGTTATGATTTCACTTTTTTTGGTGAAATGTAATCATGATCACTCTAAAATCAGTGGGATTTGTCCATTTTTAAAAATATCCATTTATTTACTTATTTGGCTGCACTGGATCTTAGTTGTAGCATATGGGATCTTTTAAAAAAATTGACATGAGGGAATCTTTAGGTGTGGCATGTAAACTCCTACCTGTGGCAAGTGGGATGTGTGATATGGGCATGTGGGATCCAGTTTCCTGAGCAGGGATTGAACCCGAGCCCCCTGCACTAGGAGTACAGAGTCCTTGCCACTGGAACACCAGGGAAGTCCAAGGATTTGGCAATTCTATTGCTCCTATTTTTTTCATGAAAAAGGTCACCAAATGCTAGTTACACATTCTTCACTATATTCTTGCTAGTCATTTACCTATCTGTGTTCCAAAGCAGAAATGATAAGAATTCATCTCATGGGTATTTTCATGAATTGCTGTCAGAGTCTACCACATCCTATGTATACCATCTACCTCCCAAATTTAATCTCTCCCTCTCCCATGTTTTAGTGTCTGCTTTGTTATATATTTTCTAATTGATTGAAAAATATCATGAAATATATGTTAGCTCCAACCACTTCAACTTTTTCCTTTAATTAAAAATTGTATCAGGATTATTCATCTTTCCTTGAATATATTTTTCCTCAGCTTAACAAACTAAATGGTTTTTAATGATTATTCTTACTGATATATAGAATGAGTTATGTGCTTTAGTGACAAATAAAGTTCATGCATCTTAAACAAAACTGTAACTCTACAAGAAGAAGTATGTCTCCAATCTGTTTCAGACCACAGGTTCCAGGTCACAGGGCTTCTCCACTCCAGGAAAAAGCAAAATCACTGTGTCTAATTTCCTGTTAAAACTTTCTAAAATGTAACTACATATACAAACACATATATTCTTTTTAACCTATACTTCCTACATAGATCAAAATAATCTCGCTTTTTTATGCATTATATATTACCACATTATGATATTTTCACTGTGAGAATGTAGATCAATTTTCTAAAAATGTCTAACTATATAGAATGTCTCATCTCAGATATGCCATAACATAGACTGAACCAGATTTATCACCTATTGAAGAGAATGTAGATAGTTTCTAATCTTTTAAATATATTTATTTGCTTTTTTTATTTATATTGACTAGTGTTATATATATATATGTATGTATACACACACAAACACACATAAATATACAGAGAGAGAGAGAGAGACAGTGGGAGAGAGAGAGAAACAGAGACAAAAGTTCTTTGTAGTTCTCTGGGTTATCCAACCCTGCCAATATAGTGACTTTATTTTTCTTCTAGTCCAAATGCCAAATGATATTCAGTTTCAGATTTAAAACTACCATATGACCTAGCAATCCCACTACTGGGCATATACCCTGGGAAAATCAGAACTGAAAAAGACACATGTACTCTGATGCTCACAACAGCACTATTTACAATAGCTAGGACATGGAAGCAACACAGACGTCCTTCGACAGATAAATGGGTAAAGAAACTGTGGCACATATATATACAATGGAATATTGCTGCTGCTAAGTCACTTCAGTCGTGTCCGACTCTGTGTGACCCCATAGACGGCAGCCCACCAGGCTTCCCCGTCCCTGAGATTCTCCAGGCAAGAACACTGGAGTGGGTTGCCATTTCCTTCTCCAATGCAGGAAAGTGAAAAGTGAAAGTGAAGTCGCTCAGTCGTGTCCGACTCTTAGCGACCCCATGAACTGCAGCCCACCAGGCTCCTCCGTCCATGGGATTTTCCAGGCAAGAGTACACTCAGCCATAAAAAGGAATGTGTTTGAGTCAGTTCTAGCGAGGTGTATGAACACAGAGTCTATTATACAGAGTGAAGTAACTCAAAAAGAGAAAAAAACAAACATATATTAACACATACATATGGAATCTAGAAAGATGGTACTGATAAATCTATTTGCAAGGTAGCTATGGAGACGCAGACATAGAGAATGGACTTGTGGACACTGAGGGGGGGGAAGGAGAGGGTGGGAAAAATTGAGACAGTAGCACAGAAACCTATATATATTACCATATGTAAAATAGATAGCCAGTGGGAATTTGCTGTATGATACAGCGAGCTCATACCAGTGCTCTGTGATAGGTGGGATGGGGTGGGAGGTAGGGGGGTGGGAGGTGGGAGAGAGGTTCAAGAGGAAGGGGACATATACTTATGGCTGATTCATGTTGATGTATGGCAGAAGCCAATACAATATTGTAAAGCAATTATCCTCCAATTAAAAATAAATAATGTTAAAAAAAATCAATGCATCTCTTCCCTGTGTTCAATGTAAACAGCCCTCTTCTTTGAAATCAGTACCTCTAATACAGCAAAGTTTAAGGATTGAAAATATAAATTCTGTAAGTAAAAAGAGATAATATCTTTCCATCGCTTGGGTCTTAGACCATATACAATGCATCCTTCCTAGGACCATAATACCTTACATTGCTGATTCTATATATATGTGTGTGTATTAACATATTAAATATGTATGTATTAGCATGTATGTGTATATATATATATGCTGCTGCTGCTGCTAAGTCGCTTCAGTCGTGTCCGACTCTGTGCAACCCCATAGACGACAGCCCGTGAGGCTTCCCTGTCCCTGGGATTCTCCAGGCAAGAACACTGGAGTGGGTTGCCATTTCCTTCTCCAATGCATGAAAGTGAAAAGTGAAAGGGAAGTCGCTCCGTCGTGTCCGACTCTTCGCGACCCCATGGCCTGCAGCCTACCAGGCTCCTCTGCCATGGGATTCTCCAGGCAAGAGTACCGGAGTGGGGTGCCATTGCCTTCTCCAATACACACACACACACACACACACATATATATATATATATATATATCAGCACACATATTATGACACTAAATGTCAGTGTCTGTTAAATGTCAGTATCTACTGCTGGAATATAAGTACTTCAGCAGCAGTAGTAGCTAGAGCAGCATTGGAAATTGGAATCATATACTTTTGAACAAATGTACAGCCTGTAACAATGTAACCATAACCATTGTATTCATGAACTTATGCAGCAGCCCAGAGTGGTCAAACAAAGATACTAGTTGGTATACATACAAGAAATATTCTTCTATTTGACTATTTAGTGTCTCCTCTGAACATAAGTTTTTTGGTGAACCTTAACATGAAAAAGTTGGCTTAAGCTCAACATTCAGAAAACTAAGATGATGGCATCTGGTCCCATCACTTCATGGGAAATAGATGGGGAAACAATGGAAACAGTGTCAGACTTTATTTTTTGGAGGGCTCCAAAATCACTGCAGGTGGTGACTGTAGCCATGAAATTAAAAGATGCTTACTCCTTGGAAGGAAAGTTATGACCAACCTAGATAGCATATTCAAAAGCAGAGACATTACTTTGCCAACAAAGGTCCGTCTAGTCAAGGCTATGGTTTTTCCAGTGGTCATGTATGGATGTGAGAGTTGGACTGTGAAGAAGGCTGAGCGCCGAAGAATTGATGCTTTTGAACTGTGGTGTTGGAGAAGACTCTCGAGAGTCCCTTAGACTGCAAGGAGGTCCAACCAGTCCATCTTAAAGGGGATCAGTCCTGGGTGTTCATTGGAAGGACTGATGTTAAAGCTGAAACTCCAATACTTTGGCCACCTCATACGAAGACCTGACTCATTGGAAAAGACCCAGATGCTGGGAGGGATTAGGTACAGGAGGAGAAGGGGACGACAGAGGATGAGATGGCTGGATGGCATCACTGACTCGATGGACATGAGTTTGGGTGAACTCTGGGAGTTGGTGATGGACAGGGAGGCCTGGCGTGCTGTGACTCATGGGGTTGCAAAGAGTCGGACACGACTGAGCAACTGAACTGAATGACTGAACATCAAGCCTAAAGATCTAAGATCTGGACCCTTTGTGTATACCCCAAAATGTTCATCTACAGGTATCATCTCCAAGCATTGGAATGTGGAATTATGACTTAGTTTCTTTTAGTTCAAGGACCAACCAACTCAACCATCTCCTCTGTCTTAGAAACACAATATATAAAATAAAGCTTTGGTCACTTCTCTTTTCAAACAAAACAAACATCTAAGTTCACTTTTCATATTGGCAAGATTTCTGTTCACTATTCTCCTTCAAGAAATCCTTGAATGGGATTGCAGCTAATACCAAGTATTTTGCTAACACGGTTGTGTAGCAGGACTTTGTTTAGGTCTCCTCTTTTTCTGACACTTCATTGTAGAAAATCCAGCCTGAGTACATGTACTTATAAGATGAGAGGAATGAATTCAACAGAAGTAGGAGACAGACAGGTATTTTGCTCTAGATCCATATAATTGATGTCCTCTGGATTTGTGTTGACTGATCTTGAATATTACATTTCAGTTTGTGCTGGATTGCTACACAGCCCACATGATTATTTGATTTACTGCTTCTGTAACAACCATATCATGATGGATGATGGGGTCACAAAGTCCCCTCATGCTATAGTCAACAGGTTTTCAGTTCCTTCCAGGGTGAACAGAGTGCCAAAGATGGCTTTCAAACTATGAGTACTTCTCTGCTGTGGAGGCATGCCCTTCTACGCTATGATAATCCTACTGGAACCTGCCAGGCACTTTATTTAGCATGCTAGTGTTGTATTGTCATTTCATTATCTGTATCTATTTGCTTCAGTAGATAGTAGCTTTAACCACAGTCTGGAGATTCTGAAGAGTTCTCTTGCTTTAGACCCACCCCAAATTTGCAGACTTTAGTCATCCAATTTTTTTTTGAGCAGTATATTTCATTCATTGTCCTTGGTGTTTCTTTCATCATCTCAAAAAATCTCAGAAAACTGATTTTTTTTTTCTTAGTGGTATGGGCTACAACATGCTCAAATGTTAAGAGGATATCCTGTTCTGCCTCATATGATTAGATACTTAAAAATACCCATAAATTTGATAGGTCTCTCAGTCTTTGTGTTTTACTATCAAGCATACTTCTGTTTCAGAGAAGGCGATGGTACCCCACTCCAGTACTCTTGCCTGGAAAATCTCATGGGTGGAGGAGCCTGGTAAGCTGCAGTCCATGGGGTCGCTAAGAGTCAGACACGACTGAACGACTTCACTTTCACTTTTCACTTTCCTGCATTGGAGAAGGAAATGGCAACCCACTCCAGGGTTCTTGCCTGGAGAATCCCAGGGACACAGGAGCCTGGTGGGCTGCTGTCTATGGGGTCGCACAGGGTCGGACACGACTGAAGTGACTTAGCAGCAGCAGCATACTTCTGTTTTACTTTTTCATATAGAACACTTGCAACTCCCTGTTCACCAGATCCAATTAGCATCATGATTATGTGAACTTTTTAGGTGTACTTTTTTATGAATGACAAGATGATCAAGTTTATGGTTATTACTTTATTATAGCAATCACATTATTGCAGAAATCAGGATGGCTTATAAAGCCATAAGATAGTAAATGTGGACAGCTCTCCTTACCACATAAAAGTCAGTTGTTTCTGGTCATACTTATTGTTGGAGACTGAAAACCAAACCAAACCAACAAACACCTAATTTGACAGATAATGGACAGAAATGCCAAATGCTAGAGGCTCTGTTGAGTGCTGACAATCAAGATATTTCGAAGTCCACAAATACCATGATTGACTTCTATCCCTATGGATCAAATAGGTAACTGAGTTAGTGAATAACAGGATCTACTGCCTGTCTTTTTATTTTTCCCAAATCCCTTGAAAATTTTTATTTAAAATATTTTTATTGAAAAATAGTTGATTTTCAATGTTACATTAGCTTCAGATGTACAGAAAAATGATCCATATATATACATATATAAAGATAGATAGATACAGTCACTTATACAAGCATACACAGATGGCCAACAGGCACATGAAAAGATGTTCACTATCACTAACTATTAGATAAATGCAACTAAATCTACAATTCCTGCCTTTTTAAATTTTGACATCAATAGCATCAATCTTTGCAATTTCTACTTTTGATTCACTCTCTTGGCTGGGGCCCGGAACTTCAGAGAATTTCATTTGGCTCTTCCTACTATGACTCTTATTAATCTCCCAACCAGGTAAATCATGTGAAGGATTTCTTAGATGTTAAGAGTATGTATCCTAGTTACACACTGGAAGACGGGGAACATAATATTAAGTTGGCTCTCTGAATGTATTACAGGTAAACCTACTATATACATGGTTCTTCTGCCTTCAGCTATTGAATTGAATATGTTCTCTCTGGGACAACTAAATACTCTTAGTGAGTGCATTCTAAATCTGCACTACTTAAGATAAATCTCCTAAAGCAGCAATATAATCTGCACTGTTTTGCCTGATATAGATCATTGTGCAAAATGTGTTGTTTCTCCTTCTTGGCTCCTCTACTTTTCTCACTCAGGACACTAGTTTAGCATAATCTATTTGATAATGTCAACCACTTGGCTATATAAAGACCTAAAAGAAGTTTGCCTTTTTCAATTCTATTTTAATTTAGTCCCTTGTAATATTGGCACTTAATAACAGCTTAATAACAGTAATCTGTGGTCATTATAGATCACTAAGAAAATATTAAAAATAATACTTCATACTTTTCTCTCACAGAGATAGTTTAATAATTTAGCATATTTCCTTCTAAATCTTTTTCAATGACTGTGTTTAATGTGTTTCTATGTATGTATGTATGCATGTGTGTGTGTGTGTGGTGTGTGTGTGTGTATGGCCTCTTCCATCACAAATCAGTATCTATAAATAAAAATAAATTTTTATGTTGAAAGAGTTTAGATTTACAGAAAAGTTGCAAAGATAGTACAGAGTTCCCATATTCCCCACACCTAGTTCCCACTATTGTTAAGATCATATATATTACTATGGCAATTTATCAGAACTATGGAACCAATATTGAACCAGTATTGATACAGTATTGTTAACTGGCCTATGATTATTAACATTTCCTAATTTTTTACTCACTGTATGGTTTAGTGCTCCAATATCCCATCTAGGAATACTATTTACACTAAATCAACATGTCTCTATAGACTATTCATCTCAGACCTTCCTTGTTTTTAATGAACTTGATTCTTTTCAAAAGTACTAGGCAGGTAAGTTTTGTAAACTGTTCCCAAATGTGAGTTTGCTTACAAACGTAAATGGGCAATATCTAAAGATAATTTATATTTTATTTTCGCTATTGTAATTATAACTAATTTATACTTCTTTTACTTGAATTCTACCATGATATTTTTTCTTCATGAAGTTCATCTCATTTCCCTTATGCTATTGTTTTTTTCCTGTGAACTGTCTGTATTCATTCTTTATCATTTTAAAATTTTCTTTTTAAAAATAAACTTAGAACTTTAGAATAATTTAAGGTTTATTAAAAACTTTCAAAAACAATAGAGATTTTTGTTATTCTCCAAATCACTTCCTCATGCTGCTGACATCTATGTAACAGGTACATTAATCAAAAGTAAGGAATGAGTATTAGAATATTTCTATTTCCTAACTCCATTCTTCATTCAGATTCCACTGAGTTTTCCATTAATATTCTGCTTTGCATCTAAGATCCACACTAGACCACCACATTATATTTAGCCATCGTATCTCCTTAGCCTTCTCTGGTCTCTTACAGTTTCTTAGTTTCTTTCTCTTTGTTTTTACTTAATGTTATTTCTTTGACTGTGTGGATCACAATAAACTGTGGAGATTCTGAAAGAGATAGGAATACCAGACCACCTGATCTGCCTCTTGAAAATTTGTATGCAGGTCAGGAAGCAACAGTTAGAACTGGACATGGAACAACAGACTGGTTCCAAATAGGAAAAGGAGTTCGTCAAGGCTGTATATTGTCATCCTGTTTATTTAACTTATATGCAGAGTACATCATGAGAAACGCTGGACTGGAAGAAGCACAAGCTGGAATCAAGATTGCCGGGAGAAATATCAATAACCTCAGATATGCAGATGACACCACCCTTATGGCAGAAAGTGAAGAGGAACTCAAAAACCTCTTGATGAAAGTGAAAGTGGAAAGTGAAAACGTTGGCTTAAAGCTCAACATTCAGAAAATGAAGATCATGGCATCTGGTCCCATCACTTCATGGGAAATAGATGGGGAAACAGTGGAAACAGTGTCAGACTTTATTTTTCTGGGCTCCAAAATCACTACAGATGGTGACTGCAGCCATGAAATTAAAAGACGCTTACTCCTTGGAAGGAAAGTTATGACCAACCTAGATAGCATATTCAAAAGCAGAGACATTACTTTGCCAACAAAGGTTCGTCTAGTCAGGGTTATGGTTTTTCCTGTGGTCATGTATGGATGTGAGAGTTGGACTGTGAAGAAGGCTGAGCGCCGAAGAATTGATGCTTTTGAACTGTGGTGTTGGAGAAGACTCTTGAGAGTCCCTTGGACTGTAAGGAGATCCAACCAGTCCATTCTGAAGGAGATCAGCCTTGGAATTTCTTTGGAAGGAATGATACTAAAGCTGAAACTCCAGTACTTTGGCCACCTCATGTGAAGAGTTGACTCATTGGCAAAGACTCTGATGCTGGGAGGGATTGGGGGCAGGAGGGGAAGGGGATGACAGAGGATGAGATGGCTGGCTGGCATCACTGACTCGATGCACGTGAGTCTCAGTGAACTCCGTGAGTTGGTGATGAACAGGGAGGCCTGGCATGCTGCAATTTTGGGGGTTGCAAAGAGTCGGACATGACTGAGCGACTGATCTGATCTGATCTAATCTGAATGTTATTTCCCAACTTCTTTGCATCCAATAAATAATTATGTAGGTTCCTTATACATGGTGTTTTACCTGAAGCTCTCTATGAGGAGGTATGACATGATGAAATCATTTTTATATATTTAATTAATTTCAAATTACATTTTTCTGTCTCTGTTTTAGCAGTTTCAACTATATAAATTATGCATAGTAGTTTTTGTTTTTCTTTGATCACTGTTTCTGCACATGCTATGTTGATTCTCCCTGTCCAACACCCTAACAGTACCTTGATCAGATTTTGTATCTTGCCAGCCATTTTGTGTTTTTCAAGCTCAGTCCAGTTCAATTCCCATCTTCATTTGAAGCTCATATCCTTCTTTCATTCCTCTGTGAATACCTGACCTGGAATCTTGAATGTTGGGAACCACAGTGCTTTCAAATTATCTCCTTTTCACCCTTTCTCTAAAACTGAGATGTCTGAATGCAAAGAGCAAAATAGTATGTAGGTCTTCACTAATATAATCATTAATGTATATATTAATACATTATTGTATAATAATGTACTAATTATATAATGATTATTATATAATCATTAATTATATGATTATTAATGTATGCATATAATACATTATAATGTATGATTATTATGCATATATAATATGTATATAATGATTATATAATCATTAATTATATGATTATTGATGTATATATAATACATTAATAATCATCAATGTATATCATTAATAGTATGTAGGTTTCTACTAATCTACCATTTAGTAGTGTTCTTTCTTTAGCATGTTATTGATTCTCAGAGTGACACTGATTGATCATCAAGGCACTTGGTATAGTTCATGTCAAATACTGGTTTCTTTACAGGGAAATTTTAGACAGTTCACTGGAGTTACACTCTCTAATTTCCTGCATTTTCTGCTTGTCCTTTTACGCCCTTATTCATCTCCTTGATCTGAGGCTCTGACCGAAATGCACTTGTTCTTTTGATCCCTTCAAACAGCAGGCAGTTCTTTTGAGTGAATCTGGGTAGGATAACCCAAGTTCAACAAATAGAGATGGTGTTTTCTTAGACATACAAAACATGGGGCTATGAGCTGCTTATTTCCTGTTTAAGTCCTGCCATTTCTCCCTATATTTATGTAGGTGGTGGTGGTGGTGGAGGGTGTTTATGATGTTAGTGCAGGCACAGATAAACTGTTACCTAAGAACATGTCCAACTGGGGAATGAAAGGGTGTTGCTCCTGTCCTCCTCATTGTACCTTTCCTTCTTTTGCTCCTCCTTGTTCTTCTCTTTCTGATGTTAGACTTGCACCACCAGAAGAAACACAATCCTGAGATAAACATTAGGCTTTTCTAAGCTGGGCTGAATATCATGCTGAACAACACACTGTTCTCTTTGTAAAGAAAGAGATCATGGACATAAAACAAACAAAGAGCTGTGTCTATCACAGATGTGAATCTGGTATATATACATGTTTTACCTTGCAGTCCATGATTAGGGGAAATTCAAGGTCACAGAATATGTTAAATGTAGCTAGAGGAAATCTGTCATGCTTGGTGAGATAACCTATAGTTAATATACTTAGAATTTACATAGTAAAACGCAGCAAAAAAAAAAAAAACATACAGATCAGAATCAGAAAAACAAATATGTTTTGGTCTAAGCATTATGAATAATTAGATGCTTCTTCTTAAGTCTATTTAAATTTTTCTTCCTCAATTTTCTCATATGCCTATTCACTAGAAGAACAGAAGTTAAATTCCATTGCTTATTTGAAACTTCAATGAACTAACAGTAATAGTAATAATCATTGGTGTCAATAGAATTTACTGAACACTTAAATTTGACCAGTTCAGTTCAGTTCAGTAGCTCAGTTGTGTCTGATGCTTTGCGACCACAAGGACTGCAGCAAGCCAGGCTTCCCTGTCTATCACCAGCTCCCAAAGTTTACTCAAACTCATGTCCATCGAGTTGGTGATGCCATCCAACCACCTCATCCTCTATTGTCCCCTTCTCCTCCTACCTTCAATCTTTCCCAGAATCAGAGTCTTTTCTAGTGAGTCAGTTCTTCCTATCAGGTGGCCAAAGTATTGGAGTTTCGGCTTCAGCATCAGTCTTTCCAATGAATATTCAGGACTGATTTCCTTTAGGATAGACTGGCTGGATCTCCCAATTAAAACAAGTAAATACTATGTAAATAAATAACATACATACATAGTGTGCATATATGTACACATTATGAACATTTAGTCATATGCTCACCTGTTTCCGAATAATGGCCATTTTTTTTTTTTTTACTTTCCCACTTGCTGCAATATTTTAAAAAGCATTTGTTTCTTTTAAATATTGGTACTGTATGAAATTTAAACTATACTGGCATTGTTACAACTCACATTATAAGATAAACACTTTAAAATTTTAGGCTGGAAGAAATAAACCAAGCAAACAGGTCCAAGCAAAGAAAACATATATTTAAAATAAAGTTTTTAATTGAATTAGTTCATGGCTCCAAATAAACTGTTTCATTTGAAATATGATCGCAATTACCCTAGCACTCAGTTCCCAATATATCAGCAGAGAGTCAAGTGAGAGAATAAGAAGCATGACACTGAAAGTATTTAATTATTTTCACTTAATGGAACATCTATAATGGGACTCTGTGGACTCTATCTCTGTTACCTCTGCCAGTTTTCATATTGGTTCAAAATGAATACACCAGGAGTGAGAGTATTTGATTTAATTTGCCAGAGGTAGTATAGTGAGTCCAGCAGCTAAAATTATGGAGATACTCTTTGACATATGTGATCTGAGGACAAGTTGGCTGTGACATCTATTACACCGCTTCAAATGATGGGACTGGCTGAATGCCTCTTCTGCAGTCGCAACTCTGCTTCTTTCATAAAATGAAATATTTAATTTGACATGATCACTTCAGCTAAAAGAGGACCTATTTTCTCAGTTAGAATCTCCAAACAAAAGTATCCTTTCTGTCCTCAGAGACTTCTTTACTTTGACTTTTAGAACATTCCACAAATCAAATTTGAAATGGAATTATCAGAGAAGGCCATTTACTAACACATAATTGACACCTCTCATTTCATTTTACTCTTCCTTGTGTAGTCCAGTGCTAAAGAAGCCTACAGATTTCAATCATAATAATAATAATAATATCCTTTTAAAATGCCTCAATTAGTATTTATATCCTTAAATGACTATTTTGTGCTTTTCCATTTTAGCATAATTATAGATATATCCATTAGCCATCAAAGCACAAGTGAGGAAAAGCGTCACTATCTGAATTGAATGTTAAATTTGGTAAAATTATTGTTGCCATTGAAATGCCAGAATTAAGCTCCATGATGTTCAAAGGGCACTGACTGCCTGTGTACCTAGAGTTCCCTATTTATGCTAGTCTCATCTCAACCCAAGACATTCTTAACCTCAGTGTTTCTGATATTATTAACAGAATCATATGAGCAGTAGGTTTTTCAAAGCTCTTTGGTACAAACTCTTGACACAAAGCAGAGATAATTAGACTCTCAGGAATAATGGGCATAAAGTCTTTGCCTACTTCTAATCATTGGAAATTCCTCACCACTTGCAAGAAAAATGTTTCTCCTTTTATCCCCACATGCCAGTTTAATTCCTCCTTTTATACTCTATGTGAACAAGCAGACTAGACATTCATTTTCTCACAAAATTCCTCAAATATTTGACTGCAGCCAAATTCAGTATTTTAAAAAATTGTCTACAAAATCATAGAAATATTTATCTCTAAGAGTTCCTCCTCTGTGGCTTCAAAATAGCACAGTGGATACAAATTACAATTCCACTTTCAAATTTCGGAGCTTATTTATCCAGAGATATGAAAATGTTTCCTCACTTCAAAACACATAAAGCCTAATTTAAAAAAAAATGCAAACGAGACAATCTCAAGGTCTGTATTTGTGAGATATTTAATTATAGGTTTAGTTTCACAGGTTACTATAAAAACACACACGTAAATATACATTTTTCTTTCTTAATAACATATTCAGTTTAAAAATGTGAAATACTTCTATTCTAGATAGTTCTATTTTATCAACAACCTATCAGGACAAATTAAATGTGGATATTATTTATACTAAAATGTTAATTTGTCTTTACTTTTATCAAATGACTAAAGTAAATAGGTCATACATATTTAAAAAGATATTGTCACTGGTCACAGGTGATGACTAAATTTTACTAACTGTAAGCTATTTTATCACCAATGCAATTTTGTATAAGAAATTTATTAAATAAAGTAAAATTAAGAATTAATTTCTCTGCAACATAGTTACATAAAAAGAATGATGACTGAAGAACTTCTAGTAGAAGGTTGTAATAAAGAATAATATCTTAATTATAGTTATAGAAATATATAAAATGATTTTACTTTTCAATTTTAAGTGTGGATACTCTGAAATGTTACTGAATAATACAAATTTTGTGGTTAACAAGTGATTAATACTTATACCAGTACTACCAGAAAGAGAAATTAACGATCCCACTTATAATCACATTCAAAAATAATAAAATACCTGAGAATAAACCTAAGGAGGTAAAAGACATATACTCAGAAAAATATGATACATTTAAAAAAATGAAAATCACACAAACAGATAGAAAGGTACACCATGCTTAAGAACTGATAGTGTTAAAATATCCACACTAACCAAGATAGTCTACAGATTCACTGCAATCCCTATCAAAATACCAAAAGCATTTCTCATAAAATTTCAACAAAATGTTCTAAATTTTACATGGAAACACAAGAGACCCTGATTAAGTAAAACTACCTTGACACAGAAGAACAAAACTGAAAGTATCACACTACCTGATTTCAAACTATCCTACAAGGATACAGGAATCAAAACAGTATGGAATTGGCACAAAACCAGACACATTTATCAATGGAACAGAAGAGAGAGTCCAAAAATGAATTCACACTTATATGGGTAATTAACCTATGATAGAAAAGATGAAAGAATATAAAATAGGGGAAAAGACAGCCTTTCAAATAAACAGTGTTAGGAAAACTTGACAGCTACATGTGAAATAGTAAAATGAACTACGTTTTCACACTATACACATAAATAAATGCAAAATGGATTAAGGATTTAATGTACGGCCTGAAATCATACAACTTCTAGAAGAAAACAGGCATGTTTTAGCCATATGTTGTCTCATACAAGAAAAACAAAACTATAAAAAAAAGGGACTATATGAAAGTAAAAAGTTTTTACACAGAGAAGGAAACCAGTGACAAAACAAGGCCACTTACTAAATGGGAGGAGATAGTTGCAATCAATCCATAATATAATGGGTTGAAATTCAAATGCACAAAGAACTGATATGGCTGAACATTAAAATAAAAATTAAAACCTGGGAGAAGATCCAAAGAGACATTCTGTTTCTTCTTTTTTTTTCAAAGAAGACATACAGATGGTCAAAAGGACATGAAAATTGCTCAACATCATTAATTTCAGAGAAATGCAAATCAGTACCATAATGAGCTATCACTTCACACCTATCAGGGTGATTATTATCAAAAAGACAACAAACAAAAAGTATCGGCAATGACATGGAAAAAAGAAACACTTGTGCATTGATGGTAAGAATATCAGCTCTTGCAGCCACTATAGCAACAGTATGGACAGCCCTCAAAAAATTAAGACAAGAAATAGCATATGATCTAGCAATTCCACTCCTGGGTATTTTTCCAAAGAAAACAAAAACAATAATTTGAAAAGATATATGTGCCCCTGTCTTCATTACAGCATTATTCACAATAGTCAAGACATGGAAGCAAAGTGCCCATCAATAGGTAAATAGTTAGAAAGATGGAAACTCTTAATTTGAGAAGATAGTTAGAAAGATGTGTGAGATATATATATATATCTCACACATCATATATATATATATATATATACACACACACACACATATATATATAGGCTTCCCTGGTGGCTCAGGAAAGAATCTGCCTGCAATGCGGGAGACCTGAGTTCTTTCTGTGGGTTGGGAAGATCTTCTGGAGAAGGGAACAGTTTAGGAGCCTGGCAGGCTTCAGTTCACTTCATATATATATATATATATATATATACATATATATATATATTTGCTTTGCTGTGCATGGACAGATAGATAAAGACAAACATTATATGATTTTACTTACATGGTGAATCTAAAAAGCAACACAAAAGAACAAACATAGTAAAACAGAAACAAAGTCATATATACAGAGAACAAACAGGTCACTACCAGATGGGAGGAAATAGAGGAAGGAGAGGAATAAGTGAGATAAATAGAGGTACAAATTTCTAGTTGCAAATTAAGAGTCCTAGGAGTATGTACATTATGGGAATATAGTTAATGACTATGCAATATCTTTGTATGCTGATAGATCAGTTTTACTTCAAATATAGACAAAGTAAATTCATATAAAAATTAATCAGATTTGTGGTTTTCAGAATCAAGAATTGGATGGAGGGGGAGTTCAATGAAGGCAGTCAAAAAGTACAAACTACCAGTTATAGGATAAATAAGAACTAGTGATATAATGTACACCATAATAAATATAATAACACTGATGTATGTGATATATGAACATTGTTAAAGGAGTAAATCCTAGGAGTTTTCAACAGAAGACAAACCTTTTTCTATTTCTTTAATTTTATATCTCTATGAGATGACAGATATTCACTAAACTTACTGTGTTAATCATTTCATAATGTATGTAAGTAAAAATAGTATGTTGTATACCTTTAACTTATACAGTGGCACATGCCAATTACATCTCAATAAAACTAGAATGTCTTCCTTTCAGTATGGAATTTCCTTAAAACACTGAAAATAGAGTTACCATGTGATCCAGCCATCCCACTCCTGGGCATACATTCAGAAAAGATGAAAACTCTTAATTTGAAAAGATACATATATCACGATGTTCATAGGAGTACTATTTTTAATTTATTTTACTCAAATATAGTTGATTTATAATGTTGTATTGATCTTTTTCATACAGAAAATTCAGTTATATAGACACATATATACACACACATATATACACACACACACATATATAAAGTTTCATAGTCTTTTTTATTATAGTTTATTATAGAAATTGAATATAGTTCCCTGTACTATACAGTAGGGCCTTGTTGTTTTCCCATTCTATATATAACAGTTTGCATCTGCTATCCTAAAATTCTAATCCATCCTTCCCCAATCTCTTCCCCTTGTTAACCACAAGTCTGCTCTCTATGTCATAGCAGCACTATTTACAATAGCCAAGACACAGAAACACTCCAAGTACCCATCAATAGATGACTGGTCTAAGAGGATGTGGTGAAATAATACTCAGCCATAAGAAAGAATGAAATATTGCCATTTAGAGTAACATGGATAGAACTAGAGAATATCATATCAAGTGAAGTAAGTCAGAAAAAGATAAACACTGTATATTATTTCATATGCAGAATCTTAAAAAAAAAAAAACTAAACAAATGAATCTACAAACAAAACAGAAACAGATTCACAGATAAATAGAAAACAAACCTATGGTTACCAGAGGGGGAAGGAAGTGGGGAGGGACAAATTAGGAAAATGAGGTTAACAGATACAAACTACTATACATAAAGTAAATAAGCACTAAGGATTTACTGTATAATAGGGGGAACTATATTCAGTATCTTATAATAACTTATAATAAAAAATAATCTGAATATATATAAGCTAAACTGAACCACTTTGCTGTATACCTGAAAATAACACAATATTTTAAATCAACAATATTTAAATTTAAAAGGGCAAATACTCTAATTTTATCAAGCAGTTAAACTTGTGAAAATGTACAGACTTCAGTTTGTAAATAATCAAATTTCTTGTGTTCCCTATAATATATGTCAGTTTGGAAAATATGCCATGTTGCCTTAATGGCTTTTTGATTCAGCCCATTGAAAAGAAAGGAATTTCAAAAGCAAGATATATATATATACATGTGTGTGTGTGTAAACATGTGTGTACATACAGAAAGTATGAATATACCTGTGTGTGTTTATGTATGCATGTTGGTATAGTCACAGATATACAGAAGTCTAGCTGATCTCTGACTAACTTCATGGATAGGGGATTTGACCCTCCCAGCAGTCAAAAATGTGGGTATAACTTTTAAGCTGGCCCTCTGTATCTGTGGTTCATCATCTGCAAATTCAAATAAACATGGATCATATAGTACTGGGGCATGTATTCAATAAAAATAAATCCACATATGTGTGGTTCTGTGTAGGTCAAACCTGAATTGTTCAAGGGTAAATTGTAAATATATGTATAAGTATGTTCACTAAAGTTTCCTAGTCTAATAAGTATATGAATAAATAATATTCATCATATGAAATATACAAATTTCTTTCAAGATTGCTTTATAAGTTTTATTGGCAAAATAATCATGCTTGGGTATTTCATTTTATGATAAAATTTGCAAATCTACCTTTTCAGACAGTGTTTTAACATGTGTAATATTACACTTGTAATTAAGCTACTGTAAATGAATACTAACTCATCAAATACGTTTATCCAAAGACATGTTTCTCCAGGACGTAATTATTAAATTGGTGATCTTCAAATATTGGTAGTTTCTTAATTTCTATAATATACTTATTAGAGAAAATAAATTAAAAAACCCATTAGCCCACAGTTCATTTTCTTTGGAGACTTTAGTTATATTTTACCCATTCAGTCAGTTCAGTTCAGTTCAGTCTCTCAGTTGTTTCCAACTCTGCAACCCCATGGACTACAGCACGACAGGTCTCCCTGTCCATAACCAACTCCCAGGGTTTACTCAAACTCATGTGCATTGAGTCAGTGATGTCATCCAACCGTCTTGCAGTCCCCTTCTTCTCCTGCCTTAAATCTTTCTCAGCATCAGGGTTTTTTCAAATGAGTTGCTTCTTCGCATCAGGTGGCCAAAGTATTGGAGTTTCAGCTTCAACATCAGTCCTTCCAATGAAAACTCAAGACTGATTTCCTTTAGAATGGACTGGTTGGATCTCCTTGCTGTCCAAGGGCCTCTAAATAGAGTCTTCTCTAACACCACAGTTCAAAAGCATCAATTCTTTAGCACTCAGCTTTCTTTATAGTCTAACTCTCACATCCATACATGACCACTGGAAAAACCATAGCCTTGACTAGACGGATCTTTGTTAGCAAAGTAATGTCTCTGCTTTTTAATATGCTGTCTAGGTTGGTCATAACTTTGTTTCCAGTGAGTAAGCGTCCTTTAATTTCATGGCTACAGTCACTATCTGCAGTGATTTTGGAGCCCAAAAAAATAGTCATCCACTGTTTCCACTGTTTCCCCATCTATTTGCCATGAAGCAATGGGACTGGATGCCATGATCTTAGTCTTCTGAATGTTGAGCTTTAAGCCAACTTTTTCACTCTCCTCTTTCACTTTCACTCTTTAATTCTTCTTTGCTTTCTGCCATAAGGGTGGTGTCATCTGCATATCTGAGGTTATTGATATTTTTCCCAGCAATCTTGATTCCGGCTTGTGCTTCATCTGGCCCAGTGTTTCTCATGATGTACTCTGCATATAAGTTAAATAAGCAGGGTGACAGTATACACTTTTGACATACTACTTTCTCTACTTGCATCCAGTATGCTGTTTTATGTCCAGTTCTAAATGTTGCTTTCACAGCTACTTGTAAGGCTTCCTCAGACAGCCATTTTGCTTTTTTGCATTTATTTTTCTTGGGGATGGTCTTGATCCCTGTCTCCTGAATAATATTACAAACTCCTGTCCATAGATCACCAGGCACTCTGTCTATCAGATCTAGTCCCTTGAATATATTTTTCATTTCCCCTGTATAATTGTAACTGATTTGATTTAGGTCATACCTGAATGGTCTAGTGGTTTTCCCTACTTTCTTCAATTTAAGTCTGAATTTTGCAATAAGCAGTTCATGATGTGAGCCACAGTCAGCTTCGGTCTTGTTTTTGCTGACGGTATACAGCTTCTCCATCTTTGGCTGTAAAGAATATAATCAATCTGATTTTTTTATTGACCATCTGGTGATGTCCATGTGTAGAGTCTTTTCTTGTGTTGTTGGAAGAGGGTATTTGCTATGACCAGTGTGTTCTCTTGGCAAAACTCTATTAGCCTTTGCCCTGCTTCATTCTGTACTCCAAGACCAAATATGCCTGTTACTCCAGGTGTTTCTTGACTTCCTACTTTTGCATTCCATCAGCCCTGGGATTTCTTTGGAAGGAATGATGCTAAAGCTGAAACTCCAGTACTTTGGCCACCTCATGCGAAGAGTTGACTCATTGGAAAAGACCCTGATGCTGGGAGGGATTGGGGGCAGGAGGAGAAGGGGACGACAGAGGATGAGATGGCTGGATGGCATCACTGACTCGATGGACGTGAGTCTCAGTGAACTCTGGGAGTTGGTGATGGACAGGGAGGCCTGGCGTGCTGCAATTCATGGGGTCGCAAAGAGTCAGACATGACTGAGCGACTGATCTGATCTGATAATGAAAAGGACATTTTTTGGGGTGTTAGTTCTAGAAGGTCTTGTACGTCTTCATAGAACTGTTCAACTTCAGCTCTTTCAGCATTACAGGTTGGGGCACAGACTTGGGATTACCATGATATTGAAAGGTTTGCCTTGGAAATGAACAGAGATCATTCTGTGGTTTTTGCGACTGCATCCAAGTACTGCATTTCAGACTCTTTTGTTGACTATGATGGCTACTCCATTTCTTCTAAGGGATTCTTGCCCACAGTAGCAGATATAATGGTCATCTGAGTTAAACTCACCCATTCCAGTCCATTTTTGCTCGCTGATGCCTAAAATGTCGATGTTCACTCTTGCCATCTCCTTTTGACCACTTCTAATTTGCCTTGATTCATGGACCTAACATTCTAGGTTCCTATGCAATATTGCTCTTTGCAGCATCAGACTTTGCTTCTATCACCAGTCACATCCACAATTGGGTGTTGTTTTTCCTTTGGCTGTCTCTTCATTCTTCCTGGAGTTATTTCTCCACTGATCTCCAGTAGCATATTGGGTACCTATTGACCTGTGGAGTATATCTTTCAGTGTCCTGTCTTTTTGTCTTTTCATATGGTTCATGGGGTTCTCAAGGCAAGAATACTGAAGTTGTTTGCCATTCCCTACTCCAGTGAACCACATTTTGTTGGAACTCTTCACCATGACCCGTCCATCTTGGGTCACCCTACATGGCATGGCTCATAGTTTCATTGAGTTAGACAAGGCTGTGGTCCATGTGATTAGATTGATTAGTTTTCTGTGATTGTGGTTTTCAGTCTGTATGCTCTCTGATGGAGAAGGATAACAGGCTTATGGAAGCTTCCTGATTGGAGAGACTGATTGAGGGGGAAACTGCCTCTTGAGAAAACTGTATGCAGTTCAGGAAGCAACAGTTAGAACTGGACATGGAACAACAGACCTGTACCAAATAGGGAAAGGAGTATGCCAAGGCTGTATATCGTCACCCTGCTTATTTTACCCATTAAAGTATTTTAAAGGCATATGGCTTTATTCATTTTTTTTTTCATTTTATCAGTTCAGTCGCTCAGTTGTGTCTGACTCTGCGACCCCATGGACTGCAGCACACCAGGCCTCCCTGTCTATCACCAACTCCCAGAATTTACTCAAACTCATGCCTGTTGAATCCATGATACCATCCAACCATCTCATCCTCTGAAATCCCCTTTTCCTCCTGCCTTCAATCTTTCTGAACATCAGAGTCTTCTCAAATAAGTCAGCACTTTGCATCAGGTGGCCAAAGTATTGGAGTTTCAGCTTCAACATCAGTCCTTCCAATGAATATTCAGAACTGATTTCCTATAGGAAAGACTGGTTGGATCTCCTTTCAGTTCAAGTGGCTCCCAAGAGTCTTTTCCAACACTACAGTTTAAAAGCTTCAATTCTTTGGTGTTCAGCTTGCTTTATATTCCAACTCTCACATCCACACATGACTACTGGAAAAAAACCATAGCCTTGACTAGATGGACCTTTGTTGGCAAAGTAATGTCTCTGCTTTTCAATATGCTATCTAGGTTGGTCAAAACTTTCCTTCGAAGGAGTAAGCGTCTTTTAATTTCATGGCTGCAATCACCATCTGCAGTGATTTTGGAGCCCAAAAAAATAAAGTCTGCCACTGTTTCCATTGTTTTTCTAAGAAGTGATGGGACCAGATGACATGATCTTAGTTTTCTGAATGTTGAGCTTTAAGCCAACTTTTTCACTCTCCTGTTTCACTTTCATCAAGAGGCTTTTTAGTTCTTTACTTTCTGCCATAATAGTGGTATCATCTGCATTTCTGAGGTTATTGATATTTCTCCTGTCAATCTTGATTCCAGCTTGTGCTTCATGCAGCCCAGCATTTCTCATGATGTACTCTGCATATAAGTTAAATGAGCACAGTGACAGTGAGCATGGTGACAATTTCATTTTATGGGTATCAATAAAACAGTTATTTTTGCTACCATAATGAGAATATAATTTTTCCAAAATTTGATCACAAGCTTGGATTATAAAAATAAGATAAGTCTTAGTAGAAATATACTGCAATAATACATGTAAATATAGAAAAAATATGTCCAACTATGCCCAAATACAAAAATCATATGCCCAATTATACACATACCAATATTAATTTTTGAATATGAAGAAACTACTCCTAATTTGACACATGAAAGTCACACTTTAAAAAAATATGAAATTATTGAATAATAGGGTACATAATAATTTATGCTGCAATCACGTTGCAAGTGCTAAATTTGAAATTTCACAATGTGACACATAGTATCTGACTTATTTTGAGAACAGGAAATTGAGATACAGTATGTTATTTATCTTACCCAATAATACATAATTAGCAAATGATGGAGTCAAGATTTGCACTTGAGTTCTTTTCTGATGAAGTGTACACAAACTTTGTCCATGATGAAGAGTGTTGTGAAGGTCTTTTGAGAAGCCAATAATTTAATAATACTACTGAGTCTCCTCAAGGCCATCAAAGGATATAAACAAGGATCCAGGTAGGGTGCGAAAGGACTATTACTTTTTATCTTTGAATTATTTTTTTTCAACTCACAATTATTTATTTTTAATGCAGTATAATTGACGTACATTATATTAATTTCATGTGAATAACATAATGATCTAACTTTTAGATACATTATGGGATGATCACCACAATAAATCTAGCTACCATCTGTCACAGTTTAATATGATTGCAATATACTGACGATATGGGCTTCCCTGGTTGCTCAGACAGTAAAGAATCTACCAGCAGTGCATAAGATGCAGGTTTGATCCCGGGTCAGGAAGATCCCCTGGAGAAGGGAATGGCTACCCACTCCAGTCTTCTTGTCTGGAGAATTCTATGGATGCAGGAGCCTGGTGAGCTACAGTCCATGGGATTGCAAAGAACTGGACACAACTGAGCGACTAACATTGACTGACTAAATTCCCTATTTTACATATTACAGCACTATGGCTTATATTTTATAATTGCAAATTTGTGCTCTTTAATCCCCTTCACTTATAAAACATCCATCACCCTCCCACCTGCTCTCTGAAAATCACTAATTTATGCTGCTGCTGCTGCTGCTGCTGCTAAGTCGCTTCAGTCATGTCTGAGTCTTCGCAACCCCATGGACTCCAGCCTACCAGGCTCCTCCATCCATGGGACTTTCCAGGCAAGAGTACTGGAGTGGGGTGCCATTGCCTTCTCTGCCAATTTGTGCTACACATCTATAAATCGGTTTGTATTTTTGTTGTTCACTTGCTTTGTTTTTTAGGTTTTTTAGCTTCCATATGTTAGTGAAATCACATTGTACTTGTCTCTGACTTATTTCATTTTGCATAATACCTTCTAGGTCCATCTATGTTACTGTAACATCTTCACTATCCATTTATTTATCTCCACTATCCATATGTCTATTGAAGTCACTTGGGTTGCCTCCATGCCTGGGCTATTGTAAATAATATTAACATGAAAATAGGGGTGCATATATCTTTACAAATCAGTGTTTTTGTCTTCTTTAAATAAATATCCAGGACTAAACTACTGGATTATATGGAAGTTCTATTTTTAAGATTTTAGGAACCTACGCATTATTTTTGATAGTGGTTACAGTGATTTATATTCACACCAAGAGTGCACAAGGGTTCCTTTCTATCTGCATCCTTGCCAACACTTGTTATTTGTTGTCTTTTTAATAATAGCCATTATGACAAGTATTAGGTGATATCTCATTATTTTACTGACTTGCAATTTCCCTAATGGTCAGTGATGCCCAGCATTTTTCATGTGCCTGTTGACCATCTGTACATCTTTGGAAAAATGTCTATTCGGGTCCTCTGCCCATTTTTAATCAGATTGTTTTGATTTTCTTTTTTTATAATATTGAGTTGTATGAGTTCTTTATATAATCTGAGTATTAACCCTTTATTACATATAAGATTTACAAATATCTTCTCCCACTCAGCAGATTGCCTTTTTGTTTTATTGTTGTTTTTCTTCAATATGCAAAAGCTTTTTAGTCTGATATAGTCCTACTTGCTTGGCAGTGGTTTAGTTGCTAAGTCATGTTCAAATCTTGCAACACCATGGACTGTAGACTACCAGGCTCCTTTGTCCATGGGATTCTCCAGACAAAAATACTGAAAGGGGTTGCCATTTACTTCTCCAGGAGATCTTCCTGACCCAGGAATCAAACCTGAGTCTCCTGCATTGCAGACAGATACTGAGCTATAAGACCTTGCATGAGTGATGTACCAAAAACCAAAACCAAAACTAATGACCAAGACTCATGTCCAAGTGCTGAATGCCTGTTTTGTTCTAGGAGTTTTATAGATAATGGTCTTACATTCAAGACTTTAACTCATTTTGAGCTTATTTTTGTATGTATAATTTAAGATAGTAGTCCAGTTATTTTATAGGCAGCTATCAGTTTTCCTAGGGAGGCTTTACAAACAGCTGAGGAATGAAGAGAAAGGAAAAGCAGCAGAGAAAGGGAAAGATATACCCACCTGAATGTAGAGTTCCAGGGAATAGCAAGGAGAGATAAGAAAGCCTTAAGTGAACAATGCAAAGAAATAGAGGGAAAAAATAGAATGGGAGAGACTAGAGACCTCCTCAATAAAGCTGGAACTATCAAGGGAAAGTTTCATGTAAGCTTAGGCATGATAAAGGACAGAAACAGTAAGGACCTAACAGAAGCAGAAGAGATTAAGAAAAGGTGGCAAGAATAAACAGAAGAACTATACAAAAAGTCTTAATCATCAGGATAAACATGATGTGGTGGCCACTTACCTAGAGCCAGACATCCTGGAGTGTGAGGTCAAGTGGGCCTTAGGAAGCATTACTAAAAACAAAGCTAGTCGGAGTGATGGAATTCCAGCTGAGCTATCCTAAAAGATGATGCTGTTAAAGAGCTGCACTCAATACATCTGCAAATTTCGAAATCACAGTGACCACAGGAATGGAAAATGTCAGTTTTCATTTTGATCCCAAAGAAAAGCAATGCCAAAGAATGTTCAAACTACCATACAATTGTGTTCATTTTGCATGTTAGTAAGGTTATGCTCAAAATCCTTAAAGCTAGACTTCAGAAGCACATGAACTGAGAATATCCAGATGTAAAACTTGGATTTCAAGGAGGCAGAGGAATCAAATTGCCAACATTTGTTGGATCATGGAGAAAGCAAGGAAATGTCAGAAAAAAACATCTGCTTCATTGAGTATTCTAGAACCTTTGTGTGTATCACAAACTGTGGAAAGTTCTTAAAGAGATGGGAGTACCAGACCACCATACCTGTCTCCTGAGAAATCTGTATGTGGGTTAAGAAGCAACAGATATTATTGGACACAGTACAAGAGATTGGTTCAAAATTGGGAAGGGGGTACAACAAGGCTGAATAGTCATCCTCCTCTTAATTTCTATTCAGAGTACATCATATGAAATGCCAGACTGGATGAATTGCAAGCTGGAATCAAGATTGCCAGGAGAAATATTAACAATCTCAGATATGCAGATGATACGACTCTAATAGTAGAAAGTGAAGAGGAGCTAAAAAGCCTTTTGATGAGGGTGAAAGAAGAGAGTGGAAAAGCTGGCTTGAAACTCTCAACACTCAAAAAACTATGATCAGGGCATCTGGTTCCATCACTTCATGGCAAACAGGAGAAAAAGTGGAAGCACTGACAGATTTTATTTTCTTGGGCTTCAAAATCACTATGGATGGTGACTACAGCTGTAAAATTAAAAGATGCTTGCTCCTTGGAAGAAAAGATATGACAACCCTCGACAGCATATTCAAATGCAGAAACATCACTTTGGCAACAAATGTCCATTTAGCCCAAGCTATAGTTTTTCCAGGAGTGATGTATAGATATGAGAGTTGGACCATAATTAAGGCTGAGTGCCGAAGAATGGATGCTTTCCAATTGTGGTGCTGAAGTACACTCATGAGAGTCCCTTGGTCTGCAAGAATATTAAGCCAGTCAATCCTAAAGGAAATCAACCCTGAATATTAATTGGAAGGACTGAAGTTGAAGCTGAAGCTCCAATACTTTGGCCACCTGATGTGAAGAGCTGACTCAAAGGAAAAGACACTGATGCTGGGAAAGATTGAAGGGAAAAAGAGAATTGGGCCACAGAGGATAAGATGGTTAGATAGCATCACCGACTCAACAGACATGAATTTGAGCAAACTCTGGGAGATAGTGAAGGACAGGGAAGCCTGGTGTACCACAGTCTATGGGGTCATAATGAGTTGGACAGGACTGAATGACTGAACAACAAAATTTCCAAGAAAGATTAATATAGAAAACATTAGTTTTAAAAGTTCATTCAATAACATTTTTAAGCTTATCATTGTTACCAAGGACAAAATTTTATGGCAAGAGTGAAAACTAGAGTTGATAGTCCTGTATTGACTGTTTAAAAAAAACATGCGATCAAATAGAATGTGGATTTCTTCTTAATACAATAAAGAATAAAATATTAGAAATCATATTCCTTTTATACATTATAAAATGTCAGGAAATATTTTATATATAAGGAAATTACCTTCATTTTACATGTTATAAAAACACTCATAAGTTATGTAAATGATTTTGTTAAATTACTATGGAAATATGCAAGTATTATGAAAAAATACAGAAATTATATTTATTTCTTTAACCACGTGGTAGTGGTGGTTTAGTCGCTAAGTCGTGTCCTACTTTTGTGATCCTGTGAACTGTGCCTGTCAGGCTCCTCTGACCATGGGATTCTCCAGGCAAGAATACTGGAGTGGGTTGCCATTTCCTTCTCCAGGGTATCTTCTCAACCTAGAAATTGAACCTGGGTCTCCTTCATTGCAGGCAGATGACTTACCAACTGAGCCATGAGGGAAGCCCCTGTAAGCATGTACTATACTACAAATTGCAGAAGACAATGGCAACCCACTCCAGTACTCTAGCCTGGAAAATCCCATGGACAGAAGAGCCTGGTAGGCTATAGTCCATGGGGTCGCTAAGAGTCACACATGACTGAGCGACTTCATTTCACTTTTCACTTTCATGCATTAGAGAAGGAAATGGCAACCCACTCCAGTATTCTTGCCTGGAGAATCCCAGGTACAGAGGATCCTGGGGGCTGCCATCTATGGGGTTGCACAGAATCAGACACGACTGACGCGACTTAGCAGCAGCATACTACAAATACAACACTTCCTCTGCAGGTCAAATTAGCTTTCTTGTTTAATCTCTCCAAAAGTTAAAAAAGTTATGTATCTTATTAATACAAGAATATTATTGTTTGGGGGATGACTAAATCCACAATTTTGGAAGAAAGTTTTAACTTATATAATTAATTTTAGTATGCAAACACATACATAGGCACATTATTTACATAGGCACATTACTTACAATGGCATTAGGTAATATGTGATAAGCTTACAGTATTAATTTCTAATCGCTGCCTTCCTAATAAAGAACTGATAATCTACTGTAATATAAGATTATTTATTAGAAATTTGTTTTTTTTTACTTTTGCCTACTTTACTTAAATTTTTAACCTATTAGAGAAGAGTAAGATAAATTATAAAAGGAATATGGAGACAGACATATTATCTAGGATGTACACTGAACAGAGATAAGATAGTCATGGTCTAATATGAAAAACTATGTTGTGGTGAGGACAACTGTGTTAATTAGAATGTTCCTATGAGAGAGGATTTTTTGAATTTCTACGACTATTCATATTCAATGTCCATAGTGAACCTAAAGGAAACATATAAGAGCACTGCCCTGTAAGTATAGGGGTAGGCATCATCTATATTTTTCATTATGTCTGATTGTGTTGGAGTTAGATTGAGTCCTTTTCTGATCTGTTGATATTTGAGGGCTGAGAAGGAAAAAAGCAAAGAGAGAAAGAGAATCAGATGTGAATTTGAGTCCCATTTTCCACCTACATAGTCTTAAGCATAAAGAGGGATAATAAAAGATGTTATATTAGGCAAGATGTTATAAGGGCCAAAAAGGGGGGAATCATAACTGATCTGGCTTAAAACTCAACATTCAGAAATATTATTCAGAATAATAATTGAGTTGGCTTAAAACTCAACATTCAGAAAACTAGAATCATGGCATCCAGTCCCATCACCTCATAGCAAATAGACAGGGAAACAGTGGAAACAGTGAAAGACTTTGTTCTCTTGGGCTCCAAAATCACTGCAGATCGTGACTGCAGCCATGAAATTAAAAGACACTTGCTCCTTGGAAGAAAAGCTATGATCAACCTAGACAGCATATTAAAAAGCAGAGACATTACTTTGCCAACAAAGGTCCCCCTAGTCAAAACTATAGTTTTTCCAGTAGTCATGTACAAATGTGATAATAGGACTACATGGAAAGTTGAGTGCTGAAGAATTGATACTTTTGAACTGTGTTGTTGGAGAAGACCTTTGAGAGTCCCTTGGACTGCAAGGAGATCCAACCAGTCAATTGTAAAGGAAATCAGTCCTGAATATTCAATGGAAAGACTGATGTTGAAGCTGAAACTCCAATACTTTGGCCACCTGATGCAAAGAACTGACTCATTGAAAAAGACCCTGATGCTGGGAAAGATTGAAGGCAGGAGGAGAAGGGGACGACAGAGGATGAGATGGCTGGATGGCATCACTGACTCGATGGACATGAGTTTGAGCAACCTTTGGGAGTTGGTGATGGACAGGGAAGCCTGGCATGCTGCAGTCCACGGGGTCGCAAAGAGTTGGACACAACTGAGCGACTGAACTGACTAACTGACTACAAGGGCCAAGAAAGGGGGAATAATAACTGATCTGGCTCTTTACGTTAGAATGAGGGAAGTGGATGTCTAGAAGCTTTACATATGATAATCTGGTACACACATATCACCATAGAACCTTGGCAGTCTGCTTAGAATAAGGAGTCATGAGTCTTTCAGAACCTGAGTTTATAATTAAGAACTAATGCACCAGCATCATGGCCCATATTGATATAACTATGATAAAAATGCTGAGAAAGAAACAAAAACCCAAAAACTAGTGGGCTTATTATAGTGAGTCAGATGCAAAATTTTGTGGGACTCAAGGTTTGTTTTCACTAAGAAAGGGGGAGAAACTGAGCTATATTATTATTAATATCAACTCTTTACTGTAAAGGATTTCATCTTGAACTGTAAGTCAGATGGTCACTACAGATAGTTGATATTCTCCAAAGGCTTTGTCACTGAAATTATAGAATTAGAAAGAGGAAAGGTATGTTAAGAATCTACACACAATTTTATCTGACACCAAATATTGTTTAAAAGAACTATAAAAATAATGTATCATACATTTTTTGAACTTTCAACAACAGTTATTTTCTCCCTCATCCACACATACATGTTGTTAAGTCAGACCAGATTAACTATAGATTAACTATGATGCTGTCTGTATGATTTAATAAATTTTGAAGTTCCACTGAACTGCACAACTTATACGATTTACAGATAATGTAATAAAATTCTATTTTTAGAGGTTTTGAACTATATATGGGGAGTTGAAAAGCATTACTCACAAAGCATCAATAGTTCCAAAGATATCTGAAAGATATTTCATATCCATTATTAAATATGGTATAAATATTAGCTCCATTTATTTTTATTTTCTAATACATTGTGTCCATCATACTCAGTTTAACATTTCTGGAGCTAATATGTGTTTTGTTTTGGCTATTAGTACAAAGAAGTTATATTGCTAAATATAGGTATTTACAAATAGAGCTGGTATTTCAACTTAAAGATGGGGAAAATTAATTTTTGTACTTGCTTAATTTGCATGTATATTCTTATTTAAATCTGAAGAAAAACTGACACAAACTTAAATTACAGAGGAAACTAAAATACATTAAAAATGTTCCATGATCATTTACAAAAAAAGCTTTTTGTTTAAATACAGAAGATAAACTTATATGAATGTATGATAACCTGGAATAGTCTGCAAAGTTGTGCTAAAATTATACTATTAGAATTATCAAATACATACTAATGCTTCTAAAGCATAATATTCTTTGTGTCATTTTTACCAGACAAAATATGAGATGACAGGGAAGTCCTTTCACTTTTATGTTTAATTTTAACATTTTTATAAGCAAACAAGAGTCACATAAGCCATTTGTTAGCTTAAGATAAATGTTACAGAGACCTTGATAAAATGTCAATGTTAGCAGAAGAAAGCCAACATATGATACAGTTAAAGTGTTTGTATGTGGGTGGGCATATCTATATGTATATATTCTCCTAACTAAAAAATATTTCATTTATAATTTTAATTCAACACACACAGAAGTTTAAAAAAATACAACTTTGCTATAACCAATCCTGCTGTGTAGATTAGTTTATTAATATGACACATTTGCAAGCCCATTTTAAAGAATATTTATTTATTTGGTTACATTGGTTTTTAGTTTCAGCACACAGGATCTTTGATTTTTGCCAAGCAGGATCTTTTAGTTGTGGCATGTGGGATCTAGTTCTCTGATCAAGGATCAACCCCAGGCCCTCTGCACTAGGAGCACAGAGTCTTAGCCACTGGACCACCAGGGAAGTCCCAAATCCATTATTAAAAGCAGATAATGAAATGGAGAAGGCAATGGCACCCCACTCCAGTACTCTTGCCTGGAGAATCCCATGGACAGAGGAGCTTGGTAGGCTGCAGTCCATCGGGTGGCTAGGAGTAGAACATGACTGGGCGACTTCACTTTCACTTTTCACTTTCACTTTTCATTTTCATGCATTGGAGAAGGCAATGGCAATCCACTCCAGTGTTCTTGCCTGGAGAATCCCAGGGACACGGGAGCCTGGTGGGCTGCCGTTTCTGGGGTCGCACAGAGTTGGACACGACTGAAGTGACTTAGCAGCAGCAACAACCAATAGAAAATTAGAGCACATGTACAAACATGTGTACAAAAAAGTAATATCTAAATAACCAATAAGCACTGAAAAGTTGAGTAATATCATTAGCCATTATCTACAACAAAAAAAACTATACCAAACATTCATCACATACCAAATAATGGATTAAAGATACCTGAGACATCAAATGAAGTTCTGGTGAGTGTGGTAAATCATAAAAAAATTATGTTGAAACAAAAAAACAAAAGCTAAATAATGAAAAGACAGTAAACTTAAATTCAAGTTTTCACAAGTATTTCAATTCACTAACTGAAGTCATTAACTGAACAATATTTAAACACATTTTTATTACAGATAGAAAAAAAGTGAAAGTGTAAGTTACTCAGTCATGTCCAGCTCTATATGACCCCACGGACTGTAGCCCACAAGGGTTCTCTGTCTATGCAATTCTCCAGGCGAGAATTCTGGAGTGGGTTGCCATTTCCTACTCCAGGGGATTTTCCCAACCTAGGGATTGAACCTAGGTCTCCCACACTGCAGGCAGACTCTACCAACTGAGTCACCAGGGAAGGCCACAAACAGAAAATGAAATTATGTTATAATGGAAGACTATGTTGCTGACAAAGGCCAGTATAGTCAAAGCTATGTTTTTTTCCACTAGTCATGTACAGATATGAATGATGGACCATAAAGAAGGCTGAGCACCCCAGACTTTATGCTTTCAAATTGTGGTACTGGAGAAGACTCTTGAGAGGTACTTGGACAGCAAGAAGATCAAACCAATCAATCCTAAAGGAAATCAACTCTGAATATTCACTGGAAGGACTGATCTGAGGCTAAAACTCCAGCTGAAGCTAATACTTCAGCCAGCTGATGCAAAGAGCTGACTCACTGGAAAAGACCCTGATGCTGGGAAAGATTGAGGGCTGGAAGAGAAGGCGGCAACAGAGGATTAGATGGTTGGATGGCATCACCAATTCAATGGACATGAATTTGATCAAACTCTGGGAGATAGTGAAGGACACAGAAGCACAGTGTGCTGCAGTTCATGGGCTCACAAAGAGTTGGACAAGACTTAGTAACTAACAACAACAATGGTTTTCAAGCTAACACATAAAGGCTTTAAATATTTTTTTATATGTATAGAACACATCAAAGTGTTTTAAAATCAGGGTCTTCCTCCTTAAAGATATTCAGTATATATGGACTAGTTCATCTCTGAATAAAGTATGTTAAAAGGGTCTTTGAAATCTATTTCAGTAAAATTTCATCATTTATATTGTCTGCTGGTAAATCCCAATATTTTATTCTCAGGATAACACTTGAAATACCCAGAATATTATCAGAAATAACCTGAAGGAGCAAGCAACATGAACTTCATCTGTATAAAGTGTTAAAGAAAGATCTTAAACAAAAATATTTCACTGCACTTAAGAATATATCAACAGATAGAAAAACTGACTTTGTACTTCTGATGAATACTAGAAACTCCTTTTAGAAATATTATTAGTAAAATTTAGCTTACTAGATATCTGGTAAAATCATATTTTTCTAAAAAGCCAAGTGATTAAGTAATTATTTGACTTTGGTTTTCAGCATTCTAAAATTCTAAATAAATTTACAGAGGAAACTGCCAAAAGTCTTGAATTTGGGAAAAGGTGGTAATATCTTTTAGGCAAAAAGATCTACTTGGTTAGAATACAGAGTCCAGGTTCAATGCACGATACTGGATGCTTGGGGCTAGTGCAATGGGATGACCCAGAGGGATGGTATGGGGAGGGAGGAGGGAGGAGGGTTCAGGATGGGGAACACATGTATACCTGTGGCGGATTCATTTTGATATTTGGCAAAACTAGTACAATTATGTAAAGTTTAAAAATAAAATAAAATAAAAAGAATACAGAGGTAGGGTGAGAATGAAAGTGAAAGTGTCAGTTGCTCAATCATATCTGACTCTTTGTGACCCCATGGTGTGTAGATCACCAGGTTTCCTGTCCATGGAATTCTCCAGACAAGAATATTGGAATGGGTAGCCATTTCCTTCTCCAGGGGATCTTCCCCACCCAAGGATGGAGCCCAATTCTCCTGCATTGCAGGCGGATTCTTTACTATCTGAGCCACCAGGGAAGCCAGTCAGGGCAAGAATAGATGTCCAAAACTGACATTCTCCTAACTTAGCCCTGGATTTTCTTCAAAGGACAAATGCAGCTAAGTTCTGACTTTAATGCCCAAACCCTTCTTTAGAAGTTAAGAAAACTATGTTGTATAAAGTAGAGACATTTATGTTTTGTTTCATTCTTTTTTAATACAATCAGTTATATGGAAATTCTACTCAGTTGTTTTCCATGGTGTATTTAACTACATTGTTACTTTTGGGAAAACAGTCTAACCAAATGTTATCTTTTGGATACATCAGATAAGTTTCTGGGTACTATAGGGTTTAAGAACCTGGGCCTGAACCTAGACTCCCTGGTTATAAGTTTGTTCTGACCTTTATTAAATGAGACACCTTGGGTTAAATATTGAACCTCTCTGCTTAGAGACTTCATCCATAAATGGAGTTATAGGAAAATGATTAAATAAGCCAATCCATGAAAATACTAAGTGGAAGAGAGCAAGCAAATTGTCAATAAGTGGTAGGTGTGATCCTCTGTCCCCAGAATTTTCCAGGCAAGAATACTGGAGTGCATTTCTATTCCCTTCTCCAGGGGATCTTCCTAACCCAGGGATCTAACCCATGACTCTGCATTGAAAGTAAATTCTTTAACATCTCAGCTACCAGGGTAGCCCATCATCATTTCAGTATTTGTACATTCTTCCATCGGCCTTTAAGTGTTGCTGGTTGCCTGTCTAATCTATGTTTTACAGTCTGTCACTATTCCAGGCGTGCTGTTTATTTCTCATAAAATGAGAATAACCCTCAAAAACTGTCCTGCATTACTGCAGCAATCTCCCAAATATTTGCCCTGTGTCTGATCAACCAGTCTACTATTAATATTATTAACTACTGTTCTGAGGAGCATGTTATAAAAACACTGCAGTTGCTCTATCTTGAATTACGTTTTTTCCTCAGCGTATAAAGCAGGGGATTCAAAGATATTCATGGGATTTTGAGGCAATGGGATTACTGAAAGTATCCACAAATGCAAATGAACATCAGATACTATCTATGTGAGCTTCTCCAGTGGTCCAGGGGTTAAGAATGTGATCTGTAATGCTGGGGACACGTTTGATCTCTGGGTCAGGTTGGTCCTACATGCTTCAGAGCACCTAAGCCTGTACACCACAACTACTGAATCAGCACTCTGGAGCCCATGAGCCACAACGACTGAAGCCTGAATGCCACAGACCAATACTCTGCAATAAGAGAAACTGCTGCAACGAGAAGCCCACACAGCACAGCTAGAGAGTAGCCCCTGCTCTCCAAAACCAGAGAAAGCCTACACACAGCGAGGAAGATCCAGCACAGCCGTAAATAAATAAGCACTGTCAGCGTGATGGAGCAGGTAACGGCTGGAATATAGGAACTAATTTTCAAATATACAGACCTATTTTATCATTAGTAATATACTCACTATAACATGCCATTTAATATATAGCAATTTAATAATATATAAATGTTAGAATACAATTAAAATCATGTGAGGCTCCATAATATATTAATACTTCACTATTAGGAACAAAAAGGGTAATAACTATATATGAAAAGACCTTATTTTAGAAATCAGCTAAACATGAACTGAATATCTCTTCCCCCATTAAACCACAGCAGAGTCCACTATTTATATGAAATCTCACTTACAAGGTGGTTATGAACACAAAGTTGATCAATACTGGTGAAGGTTTCTACAGAGTCCATAGCATCAAGTACATAATAAAATGTTGCTTCTTTCATTCTTTCCTTATGCTTCCGAAGTGTAGTTTTATCAGGGTATAGACTTGAGTTTTTCATTTCTACATTCATAGCATATATAGTTCACTACATACTTTATAACATATAGTAGCTCTCCAAACAGTATTTGTTAAAGTGACTGATGTAAAATTGGGATGGCAGAGGGTTAAAAAAATTAATATAGAAAGAAAATATGTAGCCAATAATCATGTTACTAAAATGCATATTTATGGATTTTAATTTTATTCATTGAATAAAGATGAATACTTGTTCTCTTTGCTTTATGCAAGTATAACTATTTTTCTACCTCATTTGCATAAGCACTTATAAATCTACAGCTGCTTATGAAGTTCCAGCTGGCAAGGAATGCAATTTTTCATGGCGTTTGTTATAGATATTGGAAACAGATGCAAATCTCACCTAAGCACTCACACTATTTAAAACTCCAGATTGACTTAGAGCATTAACACTACTTCTTCACACTCTTAGCAGGAATCTACCTTTATGGTTAGCCTAAGTCTGAGACAAATGAAACTGTCTGCCTGAGAAAGTCAAGGATATATAGTCAACACTTTTTGCCTGAGATGCTAACAATTTGTTTAATGCAAATAGTGAATCCAAAGCAACCCTGAGTCATGAAAGAAGCATCCAGTAAATCCTCCAAAAGAGCCAATCATTTCAGGTAAACCCGGTATGGGCTAAAAACTGGAGCTTTTTGTATGAGTTTATAGCTTTTCATCATTACAATAAAAAATAACTAAGAACAAACATAATGTAACATCAGAGTGGTTATTGTTCAGGATTCCTGACTGCTAACAATGTAATCCTCATTGTCATTTCAGTAAACACAGAAATTTTTAATGGATATGTGCCAGTTTATAGAATTTCCAGTAAGGCATAAAGCTCCGCACACTGCCATGATTTCTTGACCTAAACATGACTGCTACTATCAGAGGCTCCTATGGTAATCAAGAATTGGGATCAGAAAGTCTACTACTGCCACATTTGAGGAGCAGGACACTCCAAAATACTGGTTTCCTTTTAGGTGTTGACTGCTTCAATATCTAACCCTTGCTTGGCTACATTTTATTGGAATAACTTGGGTTGAATAACTTGGGTTAAATAACTGTCCTCTACTTGAAAGGGATCCTGAGGATGCAGGCTTTCTAATTCTGTTTGAGGAGGTAGGATTCATAGTGTGGGCAATTTATCAAGATATATAGACAGAATGCAACACATATTGGGTAGCTGTAATAGTCTGAGGAGATAATATGAATAAAATTTCTAGGAATACACCTTCTTTTACCAAAATGATGAATGTTTCTTTAGAACACTTTAATCATACATGTAGCTATTAAGTGATCGATTATTTACCAACTGTGACAGTGTAATGAGTGTTGGTGGCACAAAGCTACGCAGATACCACTCAACTATTTGTCAATTAGCACAGAGAGTGATATATGGCTGTACATTCACAGAAACAAGACAAGTCTGTAAGGACAATACACAGATGGAAAATCAGAGGATGCATTTGTATGTTTTCATGGGAATGCAGAATTATCTTCAAAAATGAAGCTCTGGGGACAGATCTTGTGACAAAGAAAAAGTAAGCATCCCAAAGGTGGACAAAGGGACAAAAAGTATATTTTACTCAGGAGAAACATGCAGTTGAAGTTAGAAGGCATCACATTACATTGAGAATTTTCTTTGTTCTAAAGTATATCTTATCAGATATTAATACAGCAACTTTGCTTTCTTAATTTTTACTCACATTCACATGAAAACCATTATTTTCTTTCAACTTATCTATGCTACTGAATTTGAATAGGAATTCTTGTAAGCAACGTACAGTTGAGTCATGATTTTTTTGTTCCATTTTGGCAATTTGTATCTTTATATTGGCTCCAAACAACAAATACAGATATTTATAGAATCGTGATATAAACAGACACTGGCATCCTTTACCTCAAAATTCTAGTTTCTAATATAGCAACATAGTGCTGCTGCTGCTGCTAAGTCACTTCAGTCGTGTCTGACTCTGTGCAACCCCATAGATTGAAGCCTACCAGGCTCACCTATCCCTGAGATTCTCCAGGCAAGAACACTGGAGTGCGTTGTCATCTCCTTCTGCAATGCGTGAAAGTGAAAAGTGCAAGGGAAGTCCCTCAGTCATGTCCAACTCTTCAGGACCCCATGGACTGCAGTCTACCAGGCTCTGCCAGCCATGGGATTTTCCAGGCAAGAGTACTGGAGTGGGGTGCCATTGCCTTCTCTGAGCAACATAGTAAGTATTTGTAATTTTGCTTCCTTGCTTTTGAATGGCAGGAAATGACACAAGAGTAAATTATTCATCAATCAAATCATTGTCAAGTGCTTACCAGGTGCCAGACTTCGATATATATTGAGGTATAGAGACAAATAATCAAAAGCTGTACTTGTTGTCAGAAGGCTTACAATCTAATCAATTGACTACAGTACCAGAGCAAGTTCTGTAGCATGATTCATTCAGTTCAGTTCAGTCACTCAGTTGTGTCCAACTCTTTGTGACCCCATGAATCACAGCACACCAGGCCTCCCTGTCCATCATCAACTCCTGGAGTCCATCCAAACTCACATCTATCGAGTCGGTGATGCCATCTCATCCTCTGTCGTCCCCTTCTCCTGCCCCCAATCTTTCCCAGCATCAGGGTCTTTTCCAATGAGTCAACTCTTCACATGAGGTGCCAAGGTACTGGAGTTTCAGCATCAGCATCAGTCCTTCCAATGAACACCCAGGACTGGTCTCCTTTAGGATGGACTGGTTGGATCTCCCTGCCATCCAAGGGACTCGCAAGAGTCTTCTCCAACACCACAGTTCAAAAGCATCAATTCTTAGGCGCTCAGCTTTCTTCACAGTCCAACTCTCACGTCCATACATGACCACTGGAAAAATCATAGCCTTGACTAGCCGGACCTTTGTTGGCAAAGTAATATCTTTGCTTTTTAACATGCTCTCTAGGTTGGTCATAACTTTCCTTCCAAGGAGTAACTGTCTTTTAATTCATGGCTGCAATCACCACCTGCAGTGATTTTGGAGCCCAAAAAATAAAGTCTGACACTGTTTCCCCATCTATTTCCCATGAAATGATGAGACCAGATGCCATGATCTTAGTTTTCTGAATGATGAGCTTTAAGCCAACTTTCTCACTCTCTTTCACTTTCATCAAGAGGCTTTTTAGTTCCTCTTCACTTTCTGCCATAAGGGTGGTGTCATCTGCCTATCTGAGGTTACTGATATTTCTCCCAGCAATCCTGATTCCAGCTTGTGCTTCTTCCAGCCCAGCATTTCTCATGATTTACTCTGCATATAAGTTAAATAAGCAGGGTGACAGTATACAGCCTTGACATACTCTTTTTCCTATTTGGAACCAGTCTTTTGTTCCATGTCCAGTTCTAACTGTTGCTTCCTGACCTGCATATAGGTTTCTCAAGAGGCAGGTCAGGTGGTCTGGTATTCCCATCTCTTTCAGAATTTTCCACAGTTTATTGTGATCCACACACAGCATGACTCATTAAACTGTTTTAAATACACATGTCTATTATCAAAATTGGTCCCAGTGGTAAAACAAAGATTTGGGATGGGGTTATCAGTGGTCTTAACTGAAGAGTGAAATGAAGTTAGAAATTAGGGAGATACAGTATAAACTATTCCAGGATATATTTTCTTTTTCTCTCATCTTTTGTTTTCAAACAGTCAAGGGTCAAGATATTTTTCTACTTCTTAAATATTCTGATAAAATTCCAGTTAAAACATTCCCCTGATTTAAATCACATGTTTTATATTAAATAACTAAAATTTCAAAATCAAATACTAATTAAAATATCAAATGTGTCAGTTTTATGTTTAATTTAAGAAATATATACACAATTCAACCTACTAGTAAAAAGGTGTGTCCAATTTAATGTTTGTATATAATGTTTATATTCTGAAATTGTCACAGGATTAATTCTGATTTATTAAAACACTTAAAAGTAATTTATATATTTTCCTTAGTACTTTAGTGCTTAGGAAGGTTTGAATATTTGCTTAAAGAATTAATTATGCTAAAGAATAGGAAATAAAAATTTATGATTTGTTTCTTCTGCTTCATTCATTGGTAAGAAGCTCAAGGTATTTTGGTAGTACTTTACTCTGTCTTCCTTCTAACTGGCTGTTTTAATTCCCTGTCCTTGGGGCTACAGGTATAGTCAAAAGTTTGTGCTGAAGATAAAATGCATTTTTATTTATTTAGAGTAAAAAAAAAAAAAAACTCCCTGAAGTCAGGACCTTTGTTCTGATTCTGGATATATCCTTAGCACTGGAAGAGTACATTGCACAGAGCAGGCAACTGATTAATATTCTCTGAAATAAATACCTTAGACTTCCACATCTAAACCTTGTGCTCCAGTCAGTTATCAGAAAAGTTTTATTAATAATTATATGGTATTTCAGCATGGATAGCTAAACTATAGGTTAATTTCCCAAAGTAAAAGAACTTACTCTCCTTGCATTTATTGCAAATGGAAGTGATAGGATTTACAACAAAGCTTACCTAACCTCTAACACTGAGTACTCGTTTTGGTCCACTTATTGAAGACAAGACAGGGATAATGAATATACAACTGAGACCCACTTAATACTTTTGCTGATCACCCTCTTTATTTCTGTAGAACACTCTTTGAAAAATAATGCAACTAGTCATCTTTATTCATTCAGTTCAGTTCAGTTCAGTTGCTCAGTAGTGTCTTACTCTTTGAGACTCCATGCACCTCAGCACACCAGGCCTCCCGGTCCATCACCAACTCCTGGGGCTTACTCAAGCTCATGTCCATTGAGTCTGTGATGCCATCCAACCATCTCATCCTCTGTCATCCCCTTCTCCTCCCACCTTCAATCTTTCCCAGCATCAGGGTCTTTTGAAATGGGTCAGATCTTCACATCAGGTGGCCAAAGTATTGGAGTTTCAGCTTCAACATCAGTCCTTCCAGTGAATACTCAGGACTGATTTCCTCTAGGATGGACTGGTTGGGTCTCTTTGTTGGCCAAGGGACTCTCAAGAGTCTTCTCCAACACCACAGTTCCAAAGCATTAATTTTTTGGTGCTCAGCTTTCTTTATATTCCAATTCTCACATCCATACAGGACTACAGGAAAAACCAAACTTTGATTAGATGAACATTTACAGCAAAGTAATGTGTCTGCTTTTTAATATGCTATCTAGGTTGTTCATAACTTTTCTTCCAAGAAGCAAGTAACTTTTAATTTCATGGCTGCAGTCATCATCTGCAGTGATTTTGGAGCCCCCCAAAAAACAGTCTGTCACTATTTCTATTGTTTCCCCATTTATTTGCCATGAAGTAAGGGGACTGGATGCCATGATCTTAGTTTTCTGAATGTTGAGCTTTAAGCCAACTTTTTCACTCTCCTCTTTCACTTTCATCAAGAGGCTCTTTAGTTCTTTTTCGCTTTCTGCCATAAGGGTGGTGTCATCTGCATATCTGAGATTATTGACATTTCTCCTGGCAATCCTGATTCCAGCTTGTGTTTCATCCAGTCCAGCATTTCTCATGATGTACTCTGCATATAAGTTAAATAAGCAGGGTGACAATATAAAGCCTTCACATACTCCTTTCCTGATTTGGAACCAGTCTACTGTTCCATGTGCAGTTCTAACTGTTGCTTCTTGACCTGCATACAGATTTCTCAGGAGGCAGGTCAGGTAGTCTAGTATTCCCATATCTTGAAGAATTTTTCAGTTTGTTGTGATGCACACAGTCAAAGGCTTTGGTATAGTCAACAGAGGAGACATAGATGTTTCTCTAGAACTCTCTTGATTTTTTGATGATCTAACAAATGTTGGCAATGTGATCTCTGGTTCCTCTACTCTGCCTTTTCTAAATCCAGCTTGAACACCTGGAAGTTCATGGTTCACATACTGTTGAAGCTTGGCTTGAAGAATTTTGAGCATTACTTTTCTAGTGTGTGAGATGAGTGCAATTGTACAATAGTTTGAGCATTCTTTGGCATTGCCTTTCTTTGCAATTGCAATGAAAACTGACATTTTCCAGTCCTGTGGCCACTGCTGAGTTTTCAAAATTTGCTGGTGTATTGAGTGCAACACTTTCACAGCATCATCTTTTAGGATTTGAAATAGCTCAACTGGAATTCCATCACCTCGACTAGCTTTGTTCATAATGATGTTTCCTAAGGTCCACTTGGCTTTGCATTCCAGGATGTCTGGCTCTAGGTGAATGATCACACCATTGTGCTTATCTGGTCATGAAGATCTTTTTTGTATAGTTCTTCTGTGTATTCTTGCCACCTTTTTTTAGCATCTTCTGCTTCTGTTAGGTCCATAGCATTTCTGTCATTTATTGAGCCCATCTTTGCATGAAATGTTCCCTTGGTATCTCTAATTTTTTTGAAGAGATTCTTTATTTATTAACTTCTACATATTTATATATAACATGCTTCATCTGAAAAAAATCATTAGCATTTATATGTTCTTTTTCATCCCTGGGCATACTTCTATAATCTTGGAAAACATCAAAAAAAACAAACAAACAAAAAAAACACAGAATAAAAGAGTTGTAGTATAAAACAACTATTCTTACAATGGTACTTGTTTCTCTAATATACTGGCTATTTGTTTACTGGTTATAGTTTAGCTTTGAACAACATGCAAATTTTAGTAAAAAAAAAACGTGATTTATATGGAAGTCATTTTTTGTTAAAATATATTTTGAGTATATTAAAGATGAAACCACTTTCTGAACAAAAAATCCAAAATACTAAAGAAGGAGAATATGGTCCCTAGCTGAGCTAATAGCAAAGAGGAACATTTCTTGGATTTAGTCATGGCACTGGTTGAATGACGGTTTGATGGCTCTGGGGATCATCAGCCTTGACAAAGCCTCTGAGATCTGTCAATCAGGGATAAGTGGACAGTGTTAAGATCTAAGGGCTATGAGAATAAAGGTAATAAAGTAGAGAGCCTTGTCTCAGGAGAAGAACAAAGTTTTCTGAAACACACATATCACTATAAGCAGCAGCAGTAGATGAGTATAGCAACTGTCACTGAATGAGGGCTGAATAACTAACTAGGTTTTTAAATGCTCCCAACTTGTAGGAAGTCCATTTACCTTGACAGGAAAAGTGTTTAAAATTGAGCAGAATGAATTCCTATGGAGGGAGATGTTTTTTATCTCTATATTTAAAAGTTTTGGGGCTTCTGCATCAAGTTTCTAAAGATTTATTATTTTCCATTTTGCTACTTTACATCACTGAAAACAGTGGCTTCAAGTGCAATTAAATTACAAAAGAAAATAAAGTTATCTTCATAGCTCAAAGCTAAAGGAGTTAAGCTTTGAAACCTGGTCAGTTTTGAAATGACTATTTCCCAAATGCTCCATTACATCTAACTACTCGAATTCACTCTTTATTTGAAAAAAATGTTCTCTGTTTAAACTTTTATTAAAACTTCTAGATACATTAGAAATTTGAGTGGTTATCAAGTTATATCAAGTAAAATTGGCCACAGACACAATAAAGTTTAAAACTTTACACAAGTTGATGGCATCATCTCTTGATAAAATTCTTCCACAGAAAAGTGTCACAAGAATGTGCTCTTGAAAAAATAAAATGTATGGAGAAAAAATTAATTGGTTTTTATTTACTTTATAAACTCTGGATATAGATAGAGAACTTAAATCTTAGTAATGAAACCAATTATATTTGAATGGATCATCAACTGTTTTAAAAACTTTAATAAACATATTTTTGAAATATTCTAAACATAGAAGTCTTTGAAATAAATTTGAAGTATCAATATTAATACAATAAATCTATAAAACTTTAATAAGTACAGTACTTAATAGGCTGTAAAAAAGTAATGAACATATTAGTATTTTAGCAATTTTATTTAAAATTTATTTAGTCCATATAAAAATAAAAATAACACTGAAATGTCATTGTTTTCTATTAATCATTTTCATTAATCTAACTTTTTTGTAATGTTGACATGACCCTTCATCTGAGAACTGACAGTTGTTAGCCCTGCATCCTAACATTCTAAGAAGCCTTGAGTGTTGGTCACTGTGTCATGTCTGACTCTTTGCAGCCCCATGGACTATAGCCCACCAGGCTTCTCTGTCCATGCAATTTCCCAGGCAAGAACTCTGGAGTGGGTTGCCATTTCCTTCACCAGGAGACCTTGCTGAACCAGGGCTTGAACCTGGGTCTCCCTCATTTCAGGCAGATTCATTACTACCTGAGCCACCAGGGTAGCCCTTTCCCTTAGGACGATGGATTTTGTAGTGAATACAAACAAAAATCAATAATGCATGCTCTTTATGCTTTCCAAACAAAGAAGCATACTTAATACTTAAAACTGAACATCAATTACAAAAATAAAAGCTATGCAAAGTTTACCAGTTGAAATTATTTTAAAAATTTAATTTCTTTTCCAGTTACCAGAGATTTTCCACTCTGCTCAAGTACGTACCACACTTACTCACTGTACTGATTGCTGTATTTCAGTCTTATTCCTGCTGCTTTAATCTTGGTACTTCATCACTGTTTCCAAAAGAAAAATAGGGCTTCTCTGGTGGCTCAGACAGTACAGAGTCTGCCTGCAATGCGGGAGACACAGGTTTAGTCCCTGGGTCAGGAAGATCCCTTGGAGAAGGAAATGGCAACCCACTCCCTTGCTCTTGCCTGGGAAATTCCATGGCTGGAGAAGCCTGGAGGGCTACACATGGGGCTGCAAAGAGTTAGACATGATTGAGTAACTGACAAATATGATTCCTGCTATTTTAATCTTGGTACCCAATCATTATGGATTATTACAGGTATCTGTTTTCTTCCATTTTCTCTCTTTTTTTTTTTTTTATATTTTATTTTATTTTTAAACTTTACATAATTGTATTAGTTTTGCCAAGTATCAAAATGAATCCGCCACAGGTATACATGTGTTCCCCATCCTGAACCCTCCTCCCTCCTCCCTCCCCATACCATCCCTCTGGGTCATCCCAGTGCACCAGCCCCAAGCATCCAGTATCGTGCATCAAACCTGGACTGGCAACTCGTTTCATACATGATATTTTACATGTTTCAATGCCATTCTCCCAAATCTTCCCACCCTCTCCCTCTCCCACAGAGTCCATAAGACTGTTCTATACATCAGTGTCTCTTTTGCTGTCTCGTACACAGGGTTATTGTTACCATCTTTCTAAATTCCATATATATGCGTTAGTATACTGTATTGGTGTTTTTCCTTCTGGCTTACTTCACTCTGTATAATAGGCTCCAGTTTCATCCACCTCATTAGGACTGATTCAAATATATTCTTTTTAATGGCTGAGTAATACTCCATTGTGTATATGTACCACAGCTTTCTTATCCATTCATCTGCTGATGAGCATCTAGGTTGCTCCCATGTCCTGGCTATTCTAAACAGTGCTGCGATGAACATTGGGGTACACGTGTCTCTTTCCCTTCTGGTTTCCTCAGTGTGTATGCCCAGCAGTGGGATTGCTGGATCAACCATCTTCTCTTCTTTTATTCTATTCCTAGTGGCATTATAAAACCTCATCTTAATCAACTATACTCAAACAAGTGCAGTGTTTTAATCCAGTTCTGATCCTACCTACACCGGGGCTGATCAATAAGGCTGGGAAAAAAACAGAATTATTTTAACTGTTCCCACTTTAATGATGACAAGCTTCAAATGGATTCATCATGGAATGAGATGATCATGAAACTCCTCTCCAGTCCATGCACTTTTGCTGTCCTAAAGCATCCTATACCTTCTCTCCAAACTTCTCTCTCACCTTATAATATTAATCTCTGTCTCACTGAGAAAAATACATCAAAAGAGAAATTTCAAAATCTGAAACTATCAACTCCTATCTCCCAAGATCCTCAATAATCATTTTTATTAAACTGCAACATCCTCATTCACGATACACTTCATAGCCTTACTTTGCCTTTTTTTAAAAAATAGTTCATCACTTTGTTATAAAGAATAATTTACTTATATTGTTTATAGTTTGTCCCCATCAGCTCTATCTCTGAGTGCCTAGAATAGTGCCTAGCTCACACTGCCCATCAGTATTTGTTGAAATGCTCATCTATATAATACTTCTTTATCTGCACCTTAAGACCTTGCTTATGTTCTAATTCTGAAGTCCTGTTATTAATCATCCAATGCTGAAAATGTAAACTTAATTAAATACTCATTAATTTATTATTTATATATTATTCATTGAAAGAATTATTTATGATTGTCAATAGCTAATTACAATTACTGCTTAATAATTAATTGGTAGTGATGGTCTTTATTCATCATTTATTCAATAATTCATAAATAATTTAACAATAGAGCCAAGATTATTTCTAATACGATTTCATTAATCCAAGCCTTACATATACTTCCTACCTATGTCCAAGATGTATTATCTATGAGTTTCTCTTTCAGGTTACTTAAAGATGAGTTAGACCTATTTCCATTGCCTCATTTTGCAATGTTTTCTGACACTTGTGAAATCATGGTTTTTAACATTTTATGAGCCACCTACTCCAATTGCCTATTCTGTATTTTTAGTTACACAATTTTTTTTAACAGTTTCTAACTGAGAATTTTTTAAAACATCTAAAACCAAGACTATTCTAGGTTATTATGAGTTTTGCCTAGTTTTATAGTTACTCGGCCAATTCCTAATACAATAGATTTACTCCCCTTAACACTTACCGAGGCCATCAAAAGCATGAAAATCGCAACTTCTTTGTACATTCATTTTATTGGTTTATGTAGTGCTTAATGAAATAACATAATTAAAGCTATAAAATAAACTGACATTAAAAAGTTTAAAAACCAAGAGAACTGACTTACTTTCCTATTACTGTTATTCCAAATTACAATTTTAGCAGGTCAACACAAACGAATTATCTTACAGTTCTAGATGTCAAAAGTCCAAAAAAGTCTTACTAGGCTGAAATTGAGGTGTCAGCAGAATTTCATTTATTTCAGATCCTCTAAAAGAGAATGTTGTTGCTGTTCAGTCACTAAGTCATGCCCAACTCTTTGTGACCCCATGGACTGCAGCATACTAGGCTTCCCTGTCCTTCACTATCTCCCAGAGTTTGCTCAAACTTATGTCCACTGAGTCAGTGATGCCATCCAACCATCTCATCCTCTGCCATCTTCTGCCTTCGCCTTCAATCCTTCCCAGCATCCAGTCTTATCTAATAAGTCAGCTCTTTGCATTAGGTTGCCAAAGTATTGGAGCTTCAACTTCAGCATCAGTCTTTCCAATGAACATTCAGGGCTGATATCCTTTAGGATTGACTGGTTTGATCTCCTTGCAGTCCAAGGACTCTCAAGAGTCTTCTCTAGCACCACAGTTCAAAAGGATAAATTCTTCTGCATTCATCCTTCTGTATGGTCCAACTCCCACATCAATACATGACTATTGGAAAAACCATAGCTGTGACCATATGGACCGTTGTTGGCAAAGTGACATCTCTGCTTTTTACTACACTATCTAGGTCTGTCACAGCCTTCCTTCTAAGAAGCCAGTGTCTTTTAATTTCAAAAGAGAATATGTCTTTGCAATTTATGGATTCTAAAGGTCACTTATATTCCTTGCTGGTGATTTCTTCTTTGGACTCCTTGCTGGTGACTTCTTCCTTGGACAAAGCCAACAGGACAGGGCAGATCTTCTTTTTTCTTTCTTCCTTTTCCTTATCCTTTAGCTCTCTCGATTTGGCCCGTTTAAAAATAAAATAAAATTAAAAAAAAAAAAAAAAAAAGATCCCTGTGACTAGACTGCACCCATTTGGATAATCCAGGAAAAATCTTCTTATCTCAAACTCTTTAACACTTCTATGAAGTCCTTTTGCCATGTAATATTATATATTCAAAGGTCCTGGAGATTTGAATATGGACATCTTTAGAGACATTCTTCTTTCCTACAGAAGTCATACAGTTCATCTCTTCTAAATAAAAGTATATCCAGGTATTGCTCAGCAGAGAATAACTTGCAAGTGTCTAGAGGTAGTTGCGCTTTAAGCATCAGTAGAAAAGTTTCAAAGAGGGAAACGAGAGTGTCATTGAGCTTCAAAACCTGTTAAATAGAAGTCTATTAAAATATTCTCCTCTGAATATCTATTATAATTTATCTTCCATCATGTTTGTCCTATTAATACTATATTATTAATTTTCCATGTTAATAAATAGACATGCCATTGTATGTTCCCATATTAAAAGTGAAAAAGTTATTTAATCATTTCTGTATTAATAAGATTGTATTTTCCAGTTTTTTTTCTTTTGCAATCAAGGGTATAATAAATATCCTTGTACATGTTTTCTTAGTGAAATAGGTATATATTTTTTCTATGATATAGTCTACAGAATTCTACTTTAAGTGGAATCAACTGATGAATTAAGCTAATGCTATCCTAGGACCCAGACAAACAGTTCTCCAAATGACTGAGGCAATGTACATTTCAACCTCTATTTTAACGTGCTTTTTTACCACACATAGTAAAACTGAATGAAACAAACTTTTTCTCAAGTTAATTATTGACATGTATTTTATCGTTTTAATTCCCTGTTCTCTATTAACTAACGAGGAAGGGAAATGTATATATTTAAATTCACTTAAACAAGAATTTAGAAGGCAATGGCAACCCACTCCAGTACTCTTGCCTGGAAAATCCCATGGGAAGAGGAGCCTGGTAGGCTGCGGTCCATGGGGTCATGAAGAGTCGGACACGACTGAGCGATTTCACTTTCACTTTTCACTTTCATGCACTGGAGAAGGCAATAGCAACCCACTCCAGTGTTCTTGCCTGGAGAATCCCAGGGATGGGGGAGCCTGGTGGGCTGCCATCTATGGGGTTGCACAGAGTCGGACACGACTGAAGCGACTTAGCAGCAGCAGCAAACAAGAATTTATAAGACTTTGAAGTAACCCAAAATAGCAATTTATAGCATTGTTGTAGTACTGCCAGAATCTCTTCTGAAACACTAGCATGTGTGATGTTCACCAGTAGTACTGGACAAAGATGAAAAGTTGATTTCAGTCCAGTAACCTTGATATGATGATGGCATAAGCAGGGATCAGGGTAGCAGGAACAGCAGGAGAAGAATACATTCCACAGACTCTGTGGCATCATTTTGGCACAGTTTCTCACAACCATAACTCCTGTGATTCCATACCACCAGAAACACTCTCCAGCCAACTTGACAACTAATTCCAAATTATTCAACTGATTCTGTGACATAATCAATATATAAACGTGTGCATGTGTGTGTGTATATATATATATGTGTGTGTCTGTGTGTGTGTGTATACACTAGAGTAGAAAATGGAAATCCACTCCAGTATTCTTGCCTGGAAAATTCCATGGATAAAGGAGCCTGGCAGGCTACAGTCCATGGGGTTGCAAAGAGTCAGACATGACTGAGCACACACAGTGTATATATATATATATATATATATATATACACATACTGCTAAGTCACTTCAGTCGTGTCCAACTCTATGTGACTCCATAGATGGCAGCCCACCAGGCTTCCCCGTCCCTGGGATTCTCCAGGCAAGAACACTGGAGTGGGTTGCCATTTCTGTCTCCAATGCATGAAAGTGAAAAGTCAAAGTGAAGTCGCTCAGTCGTATCTGACTCTTAGTGACCCCATGGACTGCAGTCCACCAGGCTCCTCCATCCATGGGATTTTCCAGGCAAGAGTACTGGAGTGGGGTGCCATTGCCTTCTCCTATATATATATATACATACATATACAATTTAACATCATACACACACACACACACACACACACACACACACACACAGTTGCTTAGATAAAAGAAACCTTTGTAAATTATTTTCCTCACCTGTATTACAGGGCTCATATACTACTAACCTTAAGGGTTGTCATGAGGATTAAAATAAAACTACATGCAAATCCCTTAAGTCAGTGTTTGTCAATAAGAATTATTAGTATATTTTAACATCAGTTTCACTATTTTAACTCAAACAATTTACACAGGTCATGAGAGGAATAATATGTCTAGTGACATAGCATAGGACCCAGTATCCGTTAAGTTTTTAATAAATAGAAGGCTCTTGACTATTTCATTCCTTTGACACCTATTTATTGAGGGCTTACTATGTGCCAGAGTTTTTGAGATTCATGGGATGAATTAGAGTGCCTGTGAGATAAGAGTGCCTGCAGGAGATGTATAGTTAATAATTAATACCAGAAATAAGTCAATTACACAGCACTGCAGAAAGTTAACATGCAATTCAAATACATTAATATGCACAGCTTAGCATAGGTTAAGGAAGATATGGAGTTTCAGGAGGGGATAAAAGGGGCTGGTGGTAAATTTTAAATAATCTAGGTTGTGATCTTCTTTGCATGAACTTTCCACATATATTTTAATAATACCAGGGAAAGTATAATTCTAGAAGACTGAAGTACCCCAATAAATAATCAACTGAGTGGATCAAATTATATTAATTTTCACTTTTTTCCCCTTTATAATACAGTGTTCAATGCTTGTATATATTTCCTCTTAGAGAATGCTCTGTATTTCCAAGTCATTTCCCAAGTTGTTCAATATCTTAATTTCTCAGTCACATGGCATCACAAACACTATGCTATTCAGACTTTTCATCAGAGCAATTCCATTTCTTCAGCAGAATAAAATGTGCTGTATATCTATCTTTTGAAATAAAAGCCTTGAAAAAGTAAATATTCTATGAAACATAATTAATAAAATTGTGCTAATGATGAATCCTTAGAACCTCTGCAATAACAGAAAGGGTCAACATCCGTCTTGTTTTTGTCTCTGAATTCCTACTTACTCAATCAAAAATAGGCAGACAATGGAGTCAACACCTTATATTATGACACAGAAAAGTGAGGAATAAAATGATTTATAATTGATTTTTTCCCAAACTCACAAGAAATCCTGACTATTTCCTGGTCAAGATAAGTGTTGAGACTTTCATTACACTAAAATTAAAATATTTATTGCTAAGAATGAATTAATCATATAATTCAGCTGTAGTTTACAAATACATTAATTAGGACAGATTGTGGAAGTTACTTAGTGAACAGTGCATTCAAATCAGTTCAGATCAATCACTCAGTCATGTCCGACGCTTTGTGACCCCATAAATTGCAATACGCCAGGCCTCCCTGTCCAAGACCAACTCCGGGAGTTTACCTAAACTCATGTCCATAGAGTTGGTGATGCCATCCAGCCATCTCATCCTCTGTCATCCCCTTCTCCTCCTGCCCCCAATCCATCCCAGCATCAGGGTCTTTTCCAGTGAGTAAACTTTTCTCATGAGGTGGCCAAAGTATTGGAGTTTCAGCATCAGCATCAGTCCTTCCAATGAACACCCAGGACTGATCTCCTTTAGGATGGACTGGTTGGATCTTCTTGTAGTCCAAGGGACTCTCAAGAGTCTTCTCCAACACCACAGTTCAAAAGCATCAATTCTTCGCTGCTCAGCTTTCTTCACAGTCCAACTCTCACATCCATACATGACCACAGGAAAAACCATAGCCTTGACTAGATAGACTTTTGTTGGTAAAGTAATATCTCTGCTTTTGAATACGCTATCTAAGTTGGTCATAACTTTCCTTCCAAGGAGTAAGCGTCTTTTAATTTCATGGCTGTAGTCACCATCTGCAGTGATTTTGGAGCCCCCCAAAATAAAGTCTAACACTGTTTCCACTGTTTCCCCATCTATTTGCCATGAAATGATGGGACTAGATGCCATGATCTTCATTTTCTGAATGTTGAGCTTTAAGCCAACTTTTTCACTCTCCTCTTTCACTTTCATCAAGAGGCTTTTTACTTCCTCTTCAATTTATGCCATAATGGTGGTGTCATCTGCATATCTGAGGTTATTGATATTTCCTCCCGGCTATCTTGATTCCAGCTTGTGCTTTTTCCAGCCCAGCATTTCTCATGATTTACTCTGCATATAAGTTAAATAAGCAGAGTGACAATATACAGCCTTGACGTACTCCTTTTCCTATTTGGAACCAGTCTATTGTTCCATGTCCAGTTCTGTTGCTTCCTGACTTGCACATAGCTTTCTTAAGAGGCAGGTCAGGTGGTCTGGTATTCCCATCTCTTGAAGAATTTTCCACAGTTTATTGTGATCCACACAGTCAAAGGCTCTTGCATAGTCAATAAAGCAGAAATAGATGTTTTTCTGGAACTCTCTCACTTTTTCTATGATCCAGCGGATGTTGTCAATTTGATCTCTGGTTCCTCTGCCTTTTCTTTTCTTTCTTTTTTTCTTATTTCAACTCTTTTTTTTTTAAATTTTATTTTATTTTTAAACTTTACATAATTGTATTAGTTTTGCCAAGTATCAAAATGAATCCTCTGCCTTTTCTAAAACCGGCTTGAACATCTGGAAGTTCAAGGTTCTCATATTGCTGAAGCCTGGCTTGGAGAATTTTGGGCATTACTTTACTAGCGTGTGAGATGAGTACAATTGTGCAGTAGTTTGAGCATTCTTTGGCATTGCCTTTCTTTGGGATTGGAATGAAAACTGACCTTTTCCAGTCCCGTGGCCACTGCTGAGTTTTCCAAATGTGCTGGCATATTGAGTGCAACACTTTCACAGCATCATCTTTCAGGATTTGAAACAGCTCAACTGGAATTCCATCACCTCCACTAGCTTTGTTCATAGTGCTGCTTCCTAAGGCCCACTTGACTTCACATTCTAGGATGTCTGGCTCTAGGTGAGTAATCACACCATCATGATTATCTTGGTCATGAAGATCTTTTTGTACAGTTCTTCTGTGTATTCTTGCCACCTCTCCTTAATATCTTCTGCTTCTGTTAGGTCCATACCATTTCTGTCCTTTATCGAGCCCAGCTTTGCATGAAATGTTCCCTTGGTATCTCTGATTCTCTTGAAGAGATCTCTAGTTTTCCCATTCTTATGTCTTCCTCTATTTCTTTGCATTGATCACTGAGGAAGGCTTTCTTATCTCTCCTTGCTATTCTTTGGAACTGTGCATTCAGATGCTTATGTCTTTTCTTTTGTCCTTTGCTTTTCACTTCTCTTCTCACTTCTCTTCTTTTCATAGCTATTTGTAAGGCCTCCCCAGACAGCCATTTTGCTTTTTGCATTTCTTTTCCATGGGGTAGGTCTTGACCCCTGTCTCCTGTACAGTGTCACAAACCTCCATCCATAGTTCATCAGGCACTCTATCTATCAGATCTAATCCCTTAAATCTCTTTCTCACTTCCACTGTATAGTCATAAGGGATTTGATTTAGGTCATACCTGAATGGTCTAGTGGTTTTCCCTACTTTCTTCAATTTAAGTCTGAATTTGGTAATAAGGAGTTCATGATCTGAGCCACAGTCAGCTCCTGGTATTGTTTTGGCTGACTGTATAGAGCTTCTCCATCTGTAGCTCCAAAGAATGTAATCAACCTGATTTCGGTGTTCACCATCTGGTGATGTCCATGTGTAGAGTCTTCTCTTTTGTTGTTGGAAGAGGGTGTATGCTATGACCAGTGCATTTTCTTGACAAAACTCTATTAGTCTTTGCCCTGCTTCATTCCATATTCCAAGGCCAAATTTGCCTGTTACTCCAGGTGTTTCTTGACTTCCTACTTTTGCATTCCAGTCCCCTATAATGAAAAGGACATCTTTTTGGGGTGTTAGTTCTGAAAGGTCTTGTAGGTCTTCATAGAATAGTTCAGCTTCTTCAGCATTACTGGTTGGGGCATAGCCTTGGATTACCATAATATTAAATGGTTTGCCTTGGTAATGAACAGAGATCATTCTGTCATTTTTGGGATTGCTTTCAAGTACTGCATTTTGGACTCTTTTGTTGACTACGATGGCTACTCCATTTCTTCTCAGGGATTCCTGCCCACAGTAGTAGATATAATGGTCATCTGAGTTAAATTCACCCATTCCAGTCCATTTTAGTTCGCTGGCTCCTAGAATGTTGATGTTCACTCTTGCCATCTCCTGTTTGATCACTTCTAATTTGCCTTGATTCATGGGCCTAACACTACCAGGTTCTTATGTGATATTGTTCTTTACAGCATCAGACCTTGCTTCTATCACCAGTCACATCCACAACTGGGTATTGTTTTTGCCTTGGCTCCATCCCTTCATTCTTTATGGAGTCATTTTTCCACTGTTATCCAGTAATATATTGGGCACTTACCAACCTGAGGAGTTCCTCTTTCAGTAATCTATCATTTTGCCTTAGTTTTAAAAACAAAACTAAAATTACATTTAATTGCCCTGACTTCTACTTATGTACGTTTCTCATTACACTATAGAGAACAGAAGTGCAAAATTAAAAGAAGATGAATTTTTTTATCTGATATTTTTTAGCTTTTTTAGACTTAACTAAAGGGTTTCAAACTGTGTCATTAAAAGAAAACATGAGGCTTTTTGTCCAAAATATTTGGGATTCCATTCTGATGTAATTCTTGATAAATGAATAGCACATTTTAGATACTTTGACCATGATTGTCTAACAGTAAATGCTTTTTTCTTTTATTAAGAATAACTATTCAAACACTGCAGAGTACTAACAAATTTGAATGAAAATATATGCTGTGTTTGTTCTTCATTGTTATGGTATACTATTCTTACTTAATCACCACAATAAAAGAGCTTGAGGTTTAAACGGTCAGAAAATGAGTTAATTTTACAGTTTACTTCAATCAGGAGAATATTCTTTGCCTTGTATTAATATTAGGTACAATGTAACAATACAAACATTCATCAAAATCTGGAGATAATTATCCAGTACCATCCTAACACATTTCAACGTAAAAAATTATGACTTTGTGTTTGAAAACTTTAAAATTACAAAAAGGCTGAAACTTTATGAGAGAGAAGAATTATCTTACTTATAATCATTCAAAAATTCACTTTAGAAAAATAAAATAATTTATTTGTGCTTAACTGAACCTAAATTTTAATAATAATAAAATATGTAAAGGAGAAAACACTGCTTTAACAGAAGGCATGTTTATGCATACAGATATAAAACAGGCTACAATAAGTGTTATTTTCAGTACTTGGAGAAAATAAACAGAAAATCAAGTCACATATATAGGTGAAAGACAAACCTCCTGGGATAAAGAGAATTCTCAAAGGAATTAACAGCATACAAATTCCAACTTGTGATATATTTCAGGCTTTTTCTTAGTCATATTTCTTTGTGGTGTATATCTTACAGTTTTTTTTATTTTAAAGAATTGCCTAATGAACTGTTTCATCATTTCCTTCACCTCTGCCTCTTTATTTCTTATCATTTGGCACTATTATTCATTTCAGCTTGCTATTTTTATTGTAATTTTTGTTTTCTAAAACACAAAACATCTATCTTTGAGTTTAGAGCATATGTAATATATCAAAACCTAAAACAGCTATGGACATCTGATTGGTGTCAGGTGGGAAGTAGTCATGGATGGATGTTAGAGTTGAACCATGAAGAAAGTTGAGCACCAAAGAATTGATGCTTTTGTAAAGTGTGGAGAAGACTCTTGAGAGTCGCTTGGACTGAAAGGAGATCAAACCAGTCCATCCTAAATGAAATCCATCCTGAATATTCATTGGAAGGACTGATGCTGAAACTGAAGCTCCAACAGTTTGGCCACTCGATGCCAAGAACCAACTTATTGGAAAAGACCCTGATGCTGGGAAAGACTAAAGGTAGGAGGAGAAGGGGACAACAGAGAATGAAATGGATGGATGGCATCACCGACTCAATGGACTTGAGTTTGAGCAGGACCCAGGAGATGGTGACGGACAGAGAAGCCTGGCATGCTACAGTCCATGAGGTCGCAGAGTCTGACAGGACTCAGCCTCTGAACTGAACTGGCAAGTTAGGCATAAGCAAGGAGGAGTGGCCTAGTCAAAAAGGATACAAGCTGATCTTTAAACCCCAACCCATAATTACACCAGTGCAGCCCAGGAGAGTGCATAGATATGCTAAAAATTAGCCACAGAGACTTTTCTAACTCCCTGTAAGGGCCCTAGGCACATAGTGAAAACAAACTAACCACAGGGGCTTTTCCAACTCCAGTACTTGTGCCCTTGAGCCCCTGATGCACAGCTGTGTCCTCAAGTGACCATAGGCAGTTAGGAGTGCAATAAAGATTTATAAATATTCTGTACATAACTTACACATGATTATAAAAGACTGAAATAAGGGAAAGACATGCAACAGAGCCTGCTGCCATGTAACTTGCAACTGTCAATCAAAATTATCTGTCCACACCCAGCTAGATGAATATGTGATAACCCTGTCTTGATATACCTATTTGAATGCAGAGTCCCAAAGAAAAGCAAGGAGAGATAAGAAAGCCTTCCTCAGTGATCAGTGCAAAGAAACAGAGGAAAAAAATAGAATGGAAAGACTAGGGATCTCTTCAAGAAAATTAGAGATAGCAAGGAAACATTTCTTGCAAAGATGGGCTCGATAAAGGACAGAAATGGTATTTTTCTGTCTTAAAAGGACTTAACAGAAGCAGAAGATATTAGGAAGAAGTGGCAAGAATACACAGGAGAACTATACAAAAAAGATCTTCATGACCCAGATAATCATGATGGTGTGATCACTCACCTAGAGTTAGACATCCTGGAATGCAAAGTCAAGTGGGCCTTAGGAAGCATCACTATGAACAAAGCTAGTGGAGGTGAATCTATTTCAAACCCTAAAAGATGATGCAGTGAAAGTGCTTCACTCAATATGCCAGCAAATTTGGAAAACTCAGCAGTGGCCACAGGACTGGAAAAGGTCAGTTTTCATTCCAATCCCAAAGAAAGGCAATGCCAAAGAATGCTCAAACTACCACACAATTGCACTCAATTTGCACGCTAACAAAGTAATGCTCAAAATTCTCCCAGCCAGGCTTCAACAGTATATGAACCATGAACTTACATATTTTCAAGCTGGTTTTAGAAAAGGCAGAGGAACCAGAGATCAACTTGCAAACATCTGCTGGATCATGAAAAAAGCAAGAGAGCTCCATAAAAACATCTATTTCTGCTTTATTGACTATGCCAAAGCCTTTGACTGGGTGGATCACAACAACTGTGGAAAATTCTTAAATAGATGGGAATTACCAGACCACCTGACATGAGAAATCTGTATGCAGGTCAAGAAGAAACATTTAGAACTGGACATGGAACAACAGACTGGTTCCAAATAAGAAAAGTAGTATGTCAAGGCTGTACACTGTCATCGTGATTATTTAGCTTATATGCAGAGTACATCATGAGAAACGCTGGACTGGATGAAACAAAAGCTGGAATCAAGATTGACAGGAGAAATATCAATAACTTCAGATATGCAGATGACACCACCCTTATGGCAGAAAGCAAAGAACTAAAGAGCCTCTTGATGAAGGTGAAAGTGGAGAGTGAAAAGTTGGCCTAAAACTCATCATTCAGAAAACTAAGATCATGTCATCTGGTCCCATCACTTCATGGCAAATAGACGCGGAAACAGTGGAAACAGTGGCTGGCTTTATTTTTCTGGGCTCCAAAATCACTGCAGATGTGACTGCAGCCAGGAAATTAAAAGACGGTTGCTCCTTTTAAGAAAAGTTATGACCAACCTAGACAGCATATTAAAAAGCAGAGACATTATTTTGCCAACAAAGGCCCATTTAGTCAAGGCTATGGTTTTTCCAGTGGTCATGTATGGATGTGAGAGCTGGACTATGAAGAAAGCTGAGCGCCGAAGAATTGAGGCTTTGAACTGTGGTGTTGGAAAGACTCTTGAGAGTCCCTTGGACTGCAAGGAGATACAACTAGTCCATCCTAGAAGAAATCAGTCCTGAATATTCATTTGAAGATGAAACTCCAATACTTTGGCCATCTGATGCAAACAACTGACTCATTTGAAAAGACCCTGATGCTGCAAAAGATTGAAGGTGGGAGGAGAAGGGGACTACAGAGGATGAGATGGTGGATGACATAGCCTACTCAATGGACATGAGCTTCAGTAAGCTCCAGGAGTTGGTGATGGACAGGGAGGCCTGGCGTGTTGCAGTCTATGGTGGTGCAAAGAGTCAGATATGACTGAGCAATTAAACTGACTGAACGGACTTACTGTCTTGAAAACTCTTGTGCCTCAGTTTCTTTACCAGTGCTCCTCTTGGTTTGGCCCACCTCTGCTTTGAGTTATTTCTTTCTGCTCTTTCTGTTCTTTCTTCAGTAAACTTGTTTTTGCCATGGGTAAGACTTAAGAAATGGAGTAGCCATCATGGTCAACAAAAGAGTCCGAAATGCAGTACTTGGATGCAATCTCAAAAATGACAGAATGATCTCTGTTCCTTTCCAAGGCAAACCATTCAATATCATGGTAATCCAAGTCTATGCCCCAACCAGGAATGCTGAAGAAGCTGAAGTTGAATGGTTCTATGAAGATCTATGAGACCTATTAGAACTAACACCCAAAAAAGATGTCCTTTTCATTATAGGGGACTGGAATGCAAAAGTAGGAAGTCAAGAAACATCTGGAGTAACAGGCAAATTTGGCCTTGGAATACGGAATGAAGCAGGGCAAAGACTAATAGAGTTTTGTCAAGAAAATGCACTGGTCATAGCAAACACTCGCTTCCAACAACACAAGAGAAGGCTCTATACATGGACATCACCAGACGGTCAACACCGAAATTGGATTGATTATATTCTTTGCAGCCAAAGATGGAGAAGCTCCATACAGTCAAGAAAAACAAGACCAGGAGCTGACTGTGGCTCAGATCATGAACTCCTTATTGCCACATTTAGACTTAAATTGAAAAAAGTAGGAAAACCACTAGACCATTCGGGTATGACCTAAATCAAATCTCCTATGACTATACAGTGGAAGTGAGAAATAGATTTAAGGGACTAGATCTGATAGATAGAGTGCCTGATGAACTATGGTTGTAGGTTCGTGACATTGTATAGGAAATGGGGATCAAGACCATCCCCATGGAAAAGAAATGCAAAAAAGCAAAATAGCTGTCTGAGGAGGCCTTACAAATAGCTGTGAAAAGAAGAGAAGTGAAAAGCAAAGGAGAAAAGGAAAGCACCTGAATGCAGAGTTCCAAAGAATAGCAAGAAGAGATAAGAAAGCCATCCTCAGCGATCAATGCAAAGAAATAGAGGAAAACAACAGAATGGGAAAGACTAGGGATCTCTTCAAGAAAATCAGAGATACCAAAGGAACGTTTCATGCAAACATGGGCTCGATAAAGGACAGAAATGGTATGGACCTAACAGAAGCAGAAGATATTAAGAAGAGATGGCAAGAATACACAGAAGTACTATACAAAAAAGATCTTCACCACCCAGATAATCACGATGGTGTGATCACTCACCTAGTGCCGGGGTCCAGCCCTGGCTGATCCAGGGTATTCAAAGCGGGGACGGTGTTGGTGACCTATTTATTTAAATATTTTATCAAAGATATAAAGAGTAATAGGATGAGGATAGCTCAGTAGGAAAATTCAGTAGAGAAAAGAGGCTGAGTAGCTTGGTTTATGCGGGAGACCAATAAAACTTCAAGACAAGAAGTTTGCACCACTTACATACGCCGCAGGCGTCCTTCTGTTCTCCTGAAGGAGAGGAGACACTGAGGCCTCCCCGGTCAGATCTTAGAAGCCCAGGCATAATTAGTAAGCATGGTGGGTTCCGCGCTCCAGATGGAGACTCAGCCAGAGTGAGAGAGAGAGCGACATGGGGAGACCAGTATTTCGAGAAACTGATCCCAATTCTTTACTTTCCATGGTCTACTTTTATACACTGAGATGTTATGCAAAAGTCAGGCGGGGTCAGCAGTCCTGACTTTTATCAAAGTCAGGTGCTTCATACAAATGTATACAGAGGTCTTAGGGGTGTTACATCATCTTCTGGCCAGGGGGCCTGCTGACAATTTATGACCCTCTCCTTGTGACAGCGGTCAGTCAACCAGGACAGTTATTTCTCCAGGGGTGATTATTCTCAAAACAGATGCCACCCAAATAAAGTTACATTCCTACAGGGTGAGGGTATAGTGGGTTTTAGTTAAGAAAGAATTTACTTAGCCTAAGGTCTAACGTGATTAATATCAAAGGTTAATACTAATTTCTTCTATATATTCATTAATGTGTGTAAGGGCAGGGGATATGGAGACTTAGCAACAAACATTGGCTCAACAAATGAAAAACCCTTCACCAATACAATTTCCTATCAGCCCATTATACTTATACTAATAGTTTTCTAACTTTTCTAAGGAACCTGTTTTTAGAAGGTTTAAAACATCTTGTGCCTCTCACGGTTGGGAGGCTGTGAGCGATCACATGTGGCCGGACAAGCCTGTCAGGCAGGCCAGAGAACCTTCAGAGGAGTTTGTAGGTTAAAACACTCTTATCACGCCCAGGAATTATTATTAACTGGAGCTCTAAGTTAACTCCTTCTCCGAAAGAGGTGGTGGGGGACAGCCCCCTGTAAAGTCAGAGGTGTAGGTAAGCACAAAGTAGTAAAGTAGGCAGGCCCTGGTTATGGGGGTAGATGCTCAAGGGTTTCCAGGGGGACTCCTGAGGCTCGATCCCGCCTTTGCGTATGTCGAGCCTCCTTCCTCATGACCTTTGCCACGGGCAGAGTACCTCATTCTGGCCCCCAACAACCTAGAGCCAGACATCCTGGAATGTGAAGTCAAGTGGGCCTTAGAAAGCATCACTACGAACAAAGCTAGTGGAGGTGATGGAATTCCAGTTGAGCTATTTCAAATCCTGAAAGATGCTGTGAAAGTGCTGCACTCAATATGCCAGCACATTTGGAAAACTCAGCAGTGGCCACAGGACTGGAAAAGGTCAGTTTTCATTCCAATCCCAAAGAAAGGCCATGCCAAAGAATGCTCAAACTACTGCACAATTGCACTCATCTCACACGCTAGTAAAGTAATGCTCAAAATTCTCCAAGCCAGGCTTCAACAATACGTGAACCGTGAACTTTCAGATGTTCAAGCTGGTTTTTGAAAAGGCAGAGGAACCAGACATCAAATTGCCAACATCCACTGGATCATCGAAAAAGCGAGAGAGTTCCAGGAAAACATCTATTTCTGCTTTATTGACTATGCCAAAGCCTTTGACTGTGTGGATCACAATAAACTGTGGAAAATTTTGAAAGAGATGGGAATACCAGACCACCTGACTGGCCTCTTGAGAAACCTATATGCAGGTCAGGAAACAACAGTTAGAAATGGACATGGAACAACAGATGGTTCCAAATAGGAAAAGGAGTACATCAAGGCTGTATATTGTCACCGTGCTTATTTAACTTATATGCAGAGTACATCATGAGAAACTCTGGGCTGGAAGAAGCACAAGCTGGAATCAAGATTGCTGGGAGAAATATCAATAACCTCAGACATGCAGATGACACCACCCTTATGGCAGAAAGTGAAGAGGAACTAAAAAGCCTCTTGATGAAAGTTAAAGAGGAGAGTGAAAACTTTGGCTTAAAGCTCAACATTCAGAAAACGAAGATCATGGCATCCGGTCCCATCACTTCATGGGAAATAGATGGGGAAACAGTGGAAACAGTGTCAGACTTTATTTTCTGGGGCTCCAAAATCACTGCAGATGGTGATTGCAGCCATGAAATTTAAAGACGCCTACTCCTTGGACGAAAAGTTATGACCAACCTAGATAGCATATTGAAAAGCAGAGACATTACTTTGCCAACAAAGGTCTGTCTAGTCAAGGCTATGGTTTTTCCAGTGGTTATGTATGGATATGAGAGTTGGACTGTGAAGAAAGCTGAGCGCCGAAGAATTGATGCTTTTGAACTGTGGTGTTGGAGAAGACCCTTGGACTGCAAGGAGATCCAACCAGTCCATTCTGAAGGAGATCAGCCCTGGGCTTTCTTTGGAAGAAATGATGCTAAAGCTGAAACTCCAGTCCTTTGGCCACCTCATGGGAAGATTTGACTCATTGGAAAAGACTCTGATGCTGGGAGGGATTGGGGGCAGGAGGAGAAGGGGACGACAGGATGAGATGGCTGGATGGCATCACTGACTCGATGGATGTGAGTCTGAGTGAACCCCGGGAGGCCTGGCATGCTGCGATTCATGGGGTCACAAGAGTTGGACATGACTGAGTAACTGAACTGAACTGAACTGTCCTGAAGACTTCAGATTCTTCTTTTTGTCCTATCAAGGACCAACACCCACAAGGGAGGATCCTCTTTGACCCTGTCCCTACCTGTAACACTTGGGACATATTTATTTTGTATACAAACTTGGAATAAACACTTCTCAAAATGTTGCTGAAAGGGAAGTTGAGATTGCTTTGACTCATGCAATATTTGAAATGAGGCCATTTTCTAATATATCAGTCATTGTCTAAATTATTCCTGTTATTGGTTTTAGTAACCCTGAAGAAAATAATTGATTCATCAATATTAGTAGACACAAATAATAGCATTTTATACTTTTTTCTGTATCTTTTACAATATTTACTATTATATCTTAGAAATGAAATAAATTGCAATGTTTTATATTTCCTGTTTGGCAACAGTCAGTCTCTGATAAAGATTTCATTTATTGAGATAAGTTTTAAGTTCATGGCAAAACTGAAAGAAGGGTACAAAAAACTTCCACACACCCTCTGTCCCCACACATCCATAACCCCTTCACCATTATCAACATCTACCCAATCAACATTAGAGCAATGCACTTATTAATAACTACATTGTAATCTACACCGAAACAACATCATCATCCAAATTTTATGTTATGAGTCACTCTCGGTGCTATACATTTTATGGGTTTGGTCAAATATATAATGGTACGTAGCCACAATTATAGTAATATGAAGTATTTTCACTACCTTAAAAATTGTGTGTGCTCCCTTTATCCATTCTTCCCTCCTGCCAAACTCATGGCAATTGTTTTCTTTTTTTTTTTCTTTAACTTCTCCATAGTTTTGCCTATTCCAGAATGTCATATATTAATAGAATCATACAGTATGTCACCTTTTTCAGATTGGTATCTTTCACTTAATATGCATTGATGTTTCCTCCATGTCTTTTCATTGCTTGATAGCCCATTTTTGCAAAAGACATGGCTATAAAGGACCATTACCCAAGACATAAAAGAACACTTAAAACTTAATAAGAAAACAAAGAGCCTAATTTAAAAATGGGCAAATGACTTTGGACACTTCATTGAAGAAGATATACAGAGGCCAAATAAACACATGAAAAGATGCTCCAGAATGTACGCCACCAGGGAAATAAACCGAAATATTATGTGCACATAAAAACCTGCACACAAATATTTCAGGCAGCTTTACTCATAATTTCCAAAACATGAAATAACCAAGATGTCTTTTAAAGGGTGAATGGATAAATAAACTGTGGTATACACATCTGACAATGGAATACTATTCAGCACTAAAAAGAAATGTGCTATTTTGACTTTTTTTTTTTTTTTTTAGTAAATCCATTTAAACACTTGAAAACAGAGGAACAGAAAATTCATTTCAAAGTTAAATCCATATAAATACTTGGGCATACATATCCATTAGTAAATTTAATCTGAAGGTGTAAATAATAATTTCTTACTCTTTAAACACCTATTATTTAGCAAATGAATCATTTTTTCAAAAAAAAAAAATCTCTTTAAATATTTTTGTTAAAGTTTGCCACAGGGAAAAAGGAAGTTACTATAAAGTGTGGTGTCCAAAGGACAAAAGACAAAAAAAGAAAAAGAAACCAAGGAAGGCCTTGGAATGCGGGAATGGAAAAACCAGACCCTATCATCCTTTCCTCCCCCATTTTGTAACTATTAAGGAATTTCAGGTCCTCCTGAGCAGTATAACCTGTCTCCCCTTCTACCCCATGCTGCTGCGTTGCTTCAGTCGTGTCCGACTCTGTGCGACCCCATAGACGGCAGCCTACCAGGCTTCTCCGTCCATGGGATTTTCCAGGCAAGAACGCTGGAGTGGGTTGCCATTTCCTTCTCCAGTGCATGAAAGTGGAAAGTGAAAGTGAAGTCACTCAGTCATGTCCGACTCTTAGCGACACCATGGACTGCAGCCTACCAGGCTCCTCCATCCATGGGATTTTCCAGGCAAGAATACTGGAGTGGGGTGCCATTGCCTTCTCCTTCTACCCCATAGGGAGAAGGTATTTGCCTTTACTCTTTCTCCACTCAGTATATATGTCTCATGCAGTCAGCAAATGACCTGCAAGACCCCTATCCACTCCTTACACCCTGCGTATAAAAATGGACTAAGGACCCCTGTTCAAAATAGGCTCTCCCAGGCCTGCTGTTCTAATTGCATCTCCCACTCTAATAAACTTTATTCTCCTCTCATTCTGCCTCATGTCTGGAAATTCTTTTCCAACCCATGCATGGACCATGACATAAAGCACAATTTTAAATATTAATGTACTTTTCCCTGTGACATAAGTTACTTTTAAGCTGAACCTTGTAGATGTTGAGTGAAGCACTTTCCATGTCATTTGGGTTATTTGCCTTTTCAAGAACGTTAAAAATGTGACATATTGAATTGTCAAATGGAGCTCCGTTTACAAAAATATCAGGAAAAGGTAAGCTATCACGTTATATTTGGGAAAGTATATATTGGGGCTTTTACAAAGATCTGAAAATAAAAGAAAATATGACTCCTTGACAAACCCAGAATGATTTTTTTGGACTCAGACTACTTGTGTCAACATGAATCAGTTTGCTCCCTATGCTCTTTGCTCAGGAAGATAAAACTGTGTGTCTATACTGAACTTTATTATTATTATTATTTTTGCTTCAAAAATTTCTTGCAGAGAAATTTATCTGAAACAATACTCAGCTCAGTTGGGCAAAGCATTAGCTTCTCAGACAATATCAAGACTTGCTTCAAGACCATCACCACAGGTCATGACTACATCTAATTCCAAACTGGAAGATCTAAACTGGGTTATTTAAGCCTGGATCCCCAAATCCTATAAAAACACTTCCAATTTCCCCTTTTTAAGACACTGCTAAGTCTTAGTCAAGGTAATGTTCTCCCTCACTCCCTCACTACAGTGAGTTTAGAGAAAATGACCTCCATGTTTATTAAATGCTTCTATCACATCTTTTTTTTTTTATTCTACTCCAATAAAATGTCCTGTTACTGCCTTACACCACTCACCCCATCTGCCTCTGTCTCCCTCTTCATCAGCTGCTGCTGCTGCTAAGTCGCTTCAGTTGTGTCCGACTCTGTGAGCCCCCATAGACGGCAGCCCACCAGGCTCTTCTGTCCACAGGATTCTCTAGGCAAGAATACTGGAGTGAGTTGCTGTTTCCCTCTCCACTCCATTGTCTAATCCCCATCTATTTTCCCCTATCTCTCAGTTGGCAGAGGAGAAGCCTAACTTCCTCCACTCCTTCCCCAACTCTAGTAAGTCCCTCCCTGCCTCACCCGCCCCTGTTACCAGAGTCAATTTGAGCACTATTGAATCCACCTGCTTCTAAATAGGAAAGGGAGTATATCAAGGCTGTATATTGTCACCCAGCTTATTTAACTTATGCAGAGTACATCATGAGAAACTCTGGGCTGGAAGAAGCACAAGCTGAAATCAAGATTGCCGGGAGAAATATCAATAACCTCAGATATATAGATGACACCACCCTTATGGCAGAAAGTGAAAGGAACTAAAAAGCCTCTTGATGAAAGTGAAAGAGGAGAGTGAAAAAGTTGGCTTAAAGCTCAACATTCAGAAAACTAAGATCATGACATCTGGAAATAGTGTCAGACTTTATTTTGGGGGGCTCCAAAATCACTGCAGATGGTGACTGCAGCCATGAAATTAAAAGACCCTTACTCCTTGGAAGGCAAGTTATGACCAACCTAGATAGCATATTCAAAAGCAGAGACATTACTTTGCCAACAAAGGTCCGTCTAGTCAAGGCTATGGTTTTTCCAGTGGTCATGTATGGATGTGAGAGTTGGACTATGAAGAAAGCTGAGCCCAACGAATTGATGCTTTTGAACTGTGGTGTTGGAGAAGACTCCTGAGAGTCCCTTGGACTGCAAGGAGATCCAACCAGTCCATTCTGAAGGAGATCAGCCCTGGGTGTACTTTGGAGGGAATGATGCTAAAGCCGAAGCTCCAGTACTTTGGCCACCTCATGCAAAGAGTTGACTCCTTGGAAAAGACTCTGATGCTGGCAGGGATTGGGGGCAGGAGGAAAAGGGGGCCACAGAGGATGAAATGGCTGGATGGCATCACCGACTCGATGGGCATGAGTTTGAGTGAACTCCGGGAGTTGGTGATGGACAGGGAGGCCTGGTGTGCTGCGATTCATGGGGTTGCAAAGAATCAGACATGAATGAGTGACTGAACTGAACTGAACTGAATCCACCTGCAATGCAAGAGACACTGGTTCAATTCCTGGTTTGGGAAGATCTGCTGAAGAAGGGATAGGCTACCCGCTTTGGTATTCTTGGGTTTCTCTGGTGGCTCAGCTGGTAACAAGTCTGCCTGCAATGAGAGACCTGGGTTCAATCCCTGGGTTGTGCAGATCCCTTGGAGAAGGGAACAGCTACCCACTCCAGTATTCTGCCCTGGAGAATTCCATGGATTGCATAGTCCATGGGGTCACAAAGAGTCAGCTACAACTGAGCAATTTTCACTTCACATCACATTTTTTTTTAATTCCAAGACTAAAAGAGATTGCTTTAGGCTAGTAAAATTCAAAGCACTATTGCAGTTGACACTTGAAGACTCAGTGTGGCTTAAAAGTATGTGGCTCCCGATAGGATAGTGAGACATTTTGAATGCGGGAACCCATAACTTGTTCAGAAATCTGAATGAGCAAATCCTCGCAAAATTGCCCTTGCTAGAGAGAAGGTGTGGCCACGCCTTCCTCTCTATTTGTCCCTTACCCCATATCATGCATATGGAGTCTGAAGACTGCCTTCATTTAATAAATGGTACTGCTAAGTCACTTGAGTTGTGTGCAACTCTGTGCGACCCCATAGACGGCAGCCCATCAGGCTCCCCCGTCCCTGGGATTCTCCAGGCAAGAACACTGGGTAGGTTGCCATTTCCTTCTCCAATGCATGAAAGTGAAAAGTGAAAGTGAAGTTGCTCAGTCGTGTCTGACTCTTAGCGACCCCATGGACTGTGGCCCACCAGGCTCCTCTGTTCATGGGATTTTCCAGGCAAGAGTGCTGGAGTGGAGTGCCATTGCCTTCTCCAAGAAATGGTACTAGAGTTACTCTTTTCTGACTGGGTCAACTTCTCTGTTACTAGTTGATGTGCTAACTTGTTAGTTTCTCATGAGTGTTTCCATATCAATTGAAGAGCAAGCTGGAAGTCTTGAAAAGAATGTGGAAGTAAGCAATATACACATTTGGCAAGATTTAAGAAGCTCCCTTCACTTAAGCCTGGGTCAAGGCTAGTTTTTGTCTTTGAGAAAAATTAGAGAAATGTGCCAGGTCTGGGAGGATAAATTAGAAACTGCCCCTCCCCTGGGTATTATGGATCAACTGTAACAAAATGGTAAACACAAGGCATTTCTGTTGTAGAAAAATGGCCCTTTGTCCATACACAGGAGGGCATGAGACTTGATGAATGGAACCCTGGCTGCATTTTAACTCATCTCTCAGGAGGGCATCTACGTTACTCAGTCAATCAGTTGCTCAGTCATGTTCCACTCATTGCAACCCCTTAGACAGGCTTCCCTGTCCATCACCAACTCCCGAAGCTTGCTCAAACTCACCATGCACAAATCAACCATATGAGAAAACCCTGAATCTAGTTTGCTATATTTAAACCAAAATCACATCTATTGATGTACAGCCCCACATTGGTACTTATCCAGTATACATTTTAACAAATAACTCTGAACTTTTGTTTCATAGAGAACTTGCAACCCAGATTGCATTTTATTTTCCCATTAAATATATTAATAATTAGTCTCACAGTCTATGGCATTTTTTTTCTCTCTTATCAGTTCAGAATTACTCCCTTCAGAATATGGTAAAAGACTGATGTAAAATTAGAGTTATTATCTAGTTTTTCTTATAAGAAATCAATACTAAAATTGTATAAGGGTCTTGTTTTGGTAATTTTTCTTTGTTTTTAATTTTTTTTAATTGAAGATGTGAAGTGGATTAAAGATACATCTAAATGAATTTTGTTGCAATTGAGAAAAAAAAAGTATCCGTTAGATATGTCCTTTATATTTTACCATAGAAATGAGGTTTCACAATTAGTCCTGGAGGAGAGAATCTAGGTCATGTCCTCAGTCCTCACAGTGAATCTTAAGCCCCACAACTCAACCCCAGTCTTCATGCTTTAGGTTCTTCCCAAAGTTTTCTATCATCTCTTTTCATACTTTATTGCCTTTGCTCTTTTCATTTTCCAAAAGGAATCTCCTCAAGGGTAATGAGTAAATACACGAATTTAAATTCTGCAGAGTCAAATGATCACTACCCACTTTTTCAATGACTGTAGGAAGGACATATAATTTGTAAAACATAAACTGAGAAAGGAATTTAAACCATTCACATTTATCACTAATAAGCCAAAAGAGGATAGGTCTGCATTACCTCTATATGGCTGATTGTTTTGCAGGGGTTATTTTTTGGTGGAGGGATTGGGGGCAGGAGGAGAAGGGGACGACAGTGGATGAGATGGCTGGATGGCATCACTGACTCGATGGACGTGAGTCTGAGTGAACTCCGGGAGTTGGTGATGGACAGGGCGGCCTGGCATGCTGCGATTCATGGGGGTCTCGAAGAGTCGGACATGAGTGAGCGACTGAACTGAACCGAACTGAACTGATGGAATATGAATAGCAATGCAATGCAACTAATTCTTCTCGAGGGAATTCATTTAGCCATATGACAAAATATTAACCCTATCTTAAAACAGCTTATTTTATACTTGTCATTGTCCTTTCTCTTCTGTATTAAATTCAACCTGCCTTAGTGTGTGTTAAATCAATATGGAAACATTAAAAATTATTACTTCATGTTAATTTCACTTACTAAATATTTGCCACATGTTGAGTACTATTTAATCATATTTCTTCTATGTGACACTTTTGAAAAATTCAAAATTATCTACCACCTGTAGAAAAACCAAAGAGTACATTGTGAGTGTTAAGTTCTTCGCTGAGTTAGGTTAATTTTACAACTTTATTTCCCTCATTTACTAACCAAAGAAATTTAATATTTTGCCATACTGTGTATTTTTGTAAGTCAATTTGAATCCAGTTAAAATATAATCATGTAAAATAAACTGTTGGTCAGTCTCTCAGTTGTGTCCGACTCTGTGATGCCATGGACTGCAGCACGCCAGGCTTCCCTGCCCTTCACTATTTCTCCAAGTTTGCTCAAACTCCTGTCCATTGCGTTGGTGATGCCATCCAACCATCTCATCCTCTGTTGTCCCCTTCTCCTCCTACCCCTAATCTTTCCCAAAGTATCAGGTGGCTGAAGTATTGGAGCTTCAGCTTTATCATCAGTCCTTCCAATGAATATTCAGGTTTAATTTCCTTTGATTTTCTTTTATTCACAGCAATACATTTGTAAAGAAACTCCTAAATCACAGAACCTTGAAATGAATTGAGGCAGCAACAACATTTGCAGCAGAAAAATAACTATTACTATAAAACCTTAATTAGCTAGAACCTATAATGAACTGGCATTCATTAAAGATTATTTGAATTCACACAAACGGTGTATACATAAGTAGCCATGTACATTTAGTTTAGAGACTGTTTCTGTAAGACTATTTACAATAAAAAGAAACATTCACATAGATATAAGCAATTGTAATGGTATTTATACATAATCGAGCACATGCCAAATGTACATAAAGAGCCAAGTAGTTAAATCATTTTGTTACAATGGAATGACATTCATGTTATATAATACACCATATTCATTGTCTGCCAAAGTATTTTTCCTTTGTTCTTTTTTCAGTTTGCTTGTTTGTAATTCTGTGACAAAATTATAGGACAGCTATAATGGCATGGCAACCAAAAGCTTAAAGGCTTTCTCAGGAAAAGAAGAGATACTATTTTGCAATAACAAATGCTTACTCTATGTGTGATTTATCAAGTGAGACTGATATGAAAATTTTGTCTTACAGTGACAAATATCTCTAAGTTCTCTAAAAAGATTCAAAATATGTCAAATATTTATTAAATATTTAGTAACATATTAAGTAAATTCTGACAATTTTTCAACAGAAATTTAGTGACAGTTTACTCAACACTTCTAGAAACATCAACTTTAGTTGAAACTGGGACAACTGCAGAGTCCATTAATTTCATAACTGGGGGTTATTTGTATGGATTTTGGAGTCACATAAAATTAAGCAAATTGGCCTTTGCAAGATTCTCTTTCTTCATCTATTATCTGATGAACTGTACCATCCTTATAAGGCTTTCACAAATACTGGCACCTTGTGCTTTTCAAGGACACTATGTATATCAAATGCTTGAGACATTAAAAAATACTGGATGATTATTTCCTGTTTTACATCTAGGTAAGTTGTAGATTCACCTGTAGTGGGTTGAACAGATTTCTTTGTAATTCTTTAGTGGTTGTGTATCTACTCTAAACTGCTTATATGATCATGTGCAGGCCCCAGCATCATCTATTCACTGATTTGAATTACATGTTCTGGACTCAGTGGATTGTGGTAGGAAGTTACCCCATGGAAGTAGAACAAAGAATTTAACTGTGATATGTCTGATCTCCTGTATACATTCTGTTCTTAATCATACCCTGTGCTACCCAACTGTGGACAAGGCAATGGCACCCCACTCCAATATTTTTGCCTAGAAAATCCCATGGATGGAGGAGCCTGGTAGGCTGCAGTCCATGGGGTTGCTAGAGTCGGACTCGACTAAGTGACTTCACTTTCACTTTTCACTTTCATGCATTGGAGAAGGAAATGGCAACCCACTCCAGTGTTCTTGCCTGGAGAATCCCAGGAACGGGGAAGCCTGGTGGGCTGCCGTCTATGGGGTCGCACAGAGTCGGACACGACTGAAGTGACTTAGCAGTAGCAGTAGCTACCCAACTGAGATGATCAGTTTTATGTTAATTTATCTACACTATAGTTCATAGATATTTGGTCAAAAATGTCTGGATATTGTTGTAAAGACATTTATTTAGATGAAACTAACACTTGAATGATTAGACTTTGAGTAAAGTAGATTACCTTCATAGTGTGAGTGAGCGTCATCCAACAGTTGAAAACATTAAAAAAAAAAGACTGCCCTTCTCCAAGAAGGAAGTCTGCCAGAAGCCTGTATTTAGACTTACACTGCAAGACATTGGGTAGTTTCATTAACAGGGGAACAATGACCATTAAAATGGCTTCTATTGCGATTCACAGTACCACCTGGGAATCCCTGTGAGATTCCTAGCTTGGGTCATTGGGTAAAAAGGCTATCTAAATAAGACACACCAGACACACACACACACACACACACACACACACAAACAGATTCAAAGAACAATATAGTGAAATACATGCTGGAAGTGTTGCATCTGAAACACTAGTAAGGTAACATTATTCTGCAAGGCTCTTTACTTTCTTCAGTGTAGTCTGATTAGACTACAATTAGTTGCTACTAGGTAGGGGTCTGGTTTTGGAAGTTCAGTCAGTGAGACAGAGATCTTCTCTAGCCACAGACAAATGAGACGCTTTCTATTTTATTCCTTGGGTAAGAAATAACATCCTTTTGAGTGGTGTTAGAATTAAAATCCTTTTACTTGAAAGAACAACAAAATCCAAGCAAAGAATTGAAAAGAGAAGGTTTCTAAACTTGCAGTGTTGTTGTTCAGTCATTAAATAGTGTCTGACTCTTTGAGACCCCATGGACAGCAGTACAACAGGCTTCTCTGTCCTTCATTGAGTCAGTGATACCATGCAACCATCTCATCCTCTGTCACCCCCTTCTCCTGTTGCCCTCAGTCTTTCCCAATCATCAGGGTCTTTTTCAATGAGTCACATCAAGTAGCCAAAATATCAGAGCTTAAACTACAGCATCAGTCCTTCCAATGAATATTCAGGGTTGATTTCTTTTAGCATTGACTGTTTTGATCTCTTTGCTATCAAAGGGACTCTCAAGAGTCTTCTCCAGCACCACAATTCAAAAGCATCAATACTTGGGTACTCAACATTCTTTACAGTCCAACTTTCACATATATACATGACTACCAGACATCTAGAATAAAGTAATCCAGATAATAAATATTTTACAATTGTATAAGCCAGTAAAATTAAATTGGAACTTTTTTATGGATTCATGACTTTATGTGTGCTAAGTCACTTCAGTCCTGTCTGAATCTTTGATACCCTATGGATTATAGTCCTCCAAGCTCTTCTGTCTATGGGATTCTCCATGCAAGAATACTGGAGTGGGTTTCCATGCCCTCCTCCAGGGGACCTTTCCAACCCAGGGGTCAAACCTACGTCTCTTATGTCTGTTGTGTTGGGAAGCAGGTTCTTTACCAGCAGTGCCACCAGTGAACCCCTAATGACATTATGCTGCCGCTGCTGCTTCTGCTAAGTTGCTTCAGTCGTGTCTGACTGTGCGACCCCAGAGACGGCAGCCCACCAGGCTCCCCGTCCCTGGGATTCTCCAGGCAAGAACACTGGAGTGGACTGCCATTTCCTTCTCCAATGCATTAAAGTGAAAGTGAAGTCACTCAGTCATGTCTGACTCTTAGCGACCCCATGGACTGCAGCCCACCGGGCTCCTCCGTCCATGGGATTTTCCAGGCAAGAGTACTGGAATGGGGTGTCATTGTAAATCTACTTAAATACATGCATCTATGGAATAATTTGACAATAACAAGAAATGGTGACAGAGAGAATGAATACACACAAACTCACAGTAGAGGTAAAAAAGATATTTTATAAAATTTACTGTATGAAAGAGGCAAAAACAAAAGAATGCAGATAGATGCAGTAGAAGACCGGAAAAGAGATTCTAGCTAGAGAAGATTTAAAGTTACAGATGGAACTAGGGTTCTTAATTGTTGTTCAGTTGCTAAGGTGTGTCCCACTCTTTGGGACCCCATGGACAGCAGCACGCCAGGCTTCCCTATACTTCGCTACCTCCTGGATTTGGCTCTAACTCATTCCACTGAGTTGGTAAGCCATCCAAATATCTTATATTCTATTATTCCCTTCTACTCCTGACCTCAATATTTCCCAGCATCAGGGTCTTTTTCTCATGAGTCGGCCTTTTGCATCAGGTTGTCAAAGTATTGGAGCTTCAGCTACAGTATCAGTCCTTCCAAAGAATATTCAGGATTGATTTCCCTAAGGTCTGACTGGTTGCATCTACTTTCAGGCCAAGAAATTCTCAAGTCAGCTCCAGCACCACAGTTAGATAGCATTAGTTCTTCAGCACTCAGCCTTCTTTGGGGTCCAACTTTTACATCTACACATGACTACTGGGAAAACCACAGCTTTAACTATACAGACCTTTGTTGGAAAGTGATGTCTCTGCTTTTTAATATGCTGTCTAGGTTCATTATACCTTTTTTTCCAAGGAATAAGCATCTTTTAATTTAATGGCTGTAGTCATTGTCCACAGTGTTTTTGGAGCCCAATAAAATACAATCTGTCACTGTTTCCACTTTTTTCCCTTCTATTTGCAATGAAGTGATGGGATCAAATGCCATAATCTTCATTTTTTGAATGTTGAGTTTTAAGCCAGCTTTTTCACTCTCCTCTTTCACCTTCATCAAGAGGCTCTTAGTTCCTCTTCACTTTCTGCCATAAGGATGGTGTCATCTGCATATTTGAGGTTATTGTTATTTCTCCCTGCAATCTTGACTCCAGATTGTGCTTCATACAGCCCAGAATTTCATGATGTACTTTGTAAAGAAGTTGAAAAAGCAAGGTGACAATATATAGCCTTGACATACTCCTTTCCCAATTTTGAACCAGTCTATTTTTTCCATGTCCAGTTTTAACTGTTGCTTCTTGGCCCACATAAAGGTTTCTGAAGAGACAAGTAAGGTATTCCCATCCCTCTAAGACTTTCAACAGTTTGTTGTGATCCACACAAAGATTTTAACACAGTCAATGAAGCCGAAGTAGACATTTTTCTGTAATCCCCTGGCTTCTTCTATGATCTGACAAATGTTGGCAATTTGATATCTGGTTCTTTTGTCTCCTCTGCCTTTTCTAAACAGAGCTCATACATCTGAAAGTTCTCAGTTCACATACTATTGAAGCCTAGCTTAAAGAATTTTGAGCATTATTTTAAGCATATGCAAAGAGCACAATTATACAGTATTTTGAAGAACATTCTTTGCCATTGTACTTCTTTGGGATTGGAATTAAAACTGACCTTTTTCAGTCCAGCCACTGCTGAGTTTTCCAAATCTGCTGATGTATTGAGTGCAGCACTGTAACAGCATCACTTTTTAGGATTTAAAAACGCTTAGCTGGAACTCCTTCACCTCCATTAGCTTTGTTTATTGTAATCCTTCCTAAGGCCCACTACACTTCACACTCCAGAATGTCTGGCTCTAGGTGAGTGATCACACCATTGTGGTTATCTGGGTCATTAAGACCTTTTTTGTATAGTTCTTCTGTGTCTTCTTGCCACCTTTTCTTAATCTTTTCTGCTTCTATTCAGTTCAGTTCAGTTCAGTCACTCAGTCGTGTCCGACTCTTTGCTACTCCATGAATTGCAGCACGTCAGGCCTCCCTGTCCATCACCAACTCCCGGAGTTCACCCCAACTCATGTCCATTGAGTTGGTGATGCCATCCAGCCATCTCACCCTCTGTAGTCCCCTTCTCCTCCTGCCCCCAATCCCTCCCAGCATCAGAGTCTTTTCCAATGAGTCAACTCTTCGCATGAGGTGGCCAAAGTACTGGAGTTTCAGATTTAGCATCAGTCCTTCCAAAGAACACCCAGGACTGATCTCCTTTAGAATGGACTGGTTGGATCTCCTTGCAGTCCAAGGGACTCTCAAGAGTCTTCTCCAACACCATAGTTCAAAAGCATCAATTCTTTGGCACTCAGTTTACTTCACAGTCCAACTTTCACATCCATACATGACCACTGTCAGGTCCTTACTACTTCTGCCCTTTATTGTTCTCATCTTTGCATGAAATTTTCCCTTGGTATGTCTAATTTCCTTGAAGAGATCTCTGGTCTTTCCCATTCTGCTGTGTTCCTCTATTTCTTTTCATTGTCAGAGAAGGCAATGGCAACCCACTCCAGTACTCTTGCCTGGGGAATCCCATTGATGGAGGAGCCTGGTAGGCTGCAGTCCATGGGGTCGTGAAGAGTCAGACACAACTGAGCTACTTCCCTTTCACTTTTCACTTTCATGCATTGGAGAAGGAAATGGCAACCCACTCCAATGTTCTTGTCTGGAGAATCCCAGGGACAGGGGAGCCTGGTGGGCTGCCATCTATGGGGCTGCACAGAGTCAGACTCGACTGAAGCGACTTAGCAGCAGTTTTTCACTGTTCATTGAGGAAGACTTTCTTATCACACCTTGCTATTATGTAGAACTCTGCATTCAGTTAGTTATGTCTTTCTCTTCCTCCTTCACCTTTTGCTTCTCTTCTTTTCTCAGCTATTTCTAAGGGCTCTTCAGACAACCACTTTACCTTCTTGCATTTCTTTTTCTTTAGCATGGTTTTGGTTACTGCCTCCTGTACAATGTAATGAACTTCTGTCCATAGTTCTTCAGGCACTCTGTTTACCAGATCTAATGCTTTGAATCTATGTATCACCTCCACTGTATAATTATAAAAGATTTGATATAGGTCATAACTGAATGGTCTAGTAGTACTCCCTACTTTCTTCAATTGAAGACTTAAGCCATCAATTCTGCAATAAGGAGTTCATGATCTGAGCCACAGTCAGCTCCACTTGTTGTGTGCTGCTCCATCTTCAGCTGCAAATAATATAATCAATCTTATTTCAGTATTGACCATGTGGTAATGCCCATGTGTAGAGTCATCTCCTGTGTTCCTGGAAGAGGGTGTTTGCTATGACCAGTGTATTCTCTTGGCAAAACTGTAAGTTTACATCTGTTACAAGCCCTAATTCAATAAATTAGGTACTACTTGAGTATTAAAATCAAGATTCTAGTGCATAGAAAGCTCAAATCCAGACAAGTATAAATGCATTGGTTAATATTTAAAATTTAGTAATGTACTTGTATAAAATAACTGAGATTTATGATTAGGTTGGCCTGAGCAAAAACTTATAAGCCTTATTTTAAAAGGTTAAAAACTGTTTGTAAATGCACTCTTCTCCCTTTCAAAGTCAAATTAGAGGGTTACTTTTTTTTTTATTCATTTTATAAAGTTTTTGTATATTTCACTTCAGGCCTTAAAACAAATGGGAGTCCCACTAACTGAAACATTTTTCTTCCTCCATCTGATTAATTAGATCCCTCCCTTCTTTAATATGCACTGGAAATTTATGTCATTGAGGAGTCACTAAATTTATTCCTCAGAGTACTTTAAGGTCCACTCAGCAGTACTCTAAAACTCAATTTAAATATATATTTAGAATGCTGTCTTTATAATTTAGTTGGAGGGAATTTTAGCTCAGTTAATGAATTAAAACTCTGTTATGGCACAGACACATTTGTTCTGCCTCCCTTTAGTTTGCAGACTTCAGTGCACAAACTATTTGCTTAATACTCACTTTAAAATGTTTAGAAGTTGGTCTGCTAACTGGATTTTAGAAATTAACAATGGCTTCCTTGTAATATTTTTAAACTGCTATCAAGATATAAATGACAAATAATATTTTAAGGTATTTAAAATGCCCTGAAATTTTGTTTGTTGGGAGCTTATTGATTGCTGATTTAATTTTCCTACTTTCTGTTTATGACTCAGTGTTGGTAGGTTGTATGTTTCTACTCATTTATATATTTATTCCAGGTTTTCCAGTTGATATATAGTTGTGTTCATCCTCATATCTTATGTTCCTTCATATTTGTGTGTGTGGTTGTGTAGTTGTGCATGCATGCCTGTTTAGTCACTCAGTTGTGTCTGACTCTTTGCAACCATTTGGACTGTAGCCCATCAGCCTCCTCTATCCATGGAATTTTCCAGGCAAAAATAATGGAGTGGATGGCCATTTCTTGCTCCAGGGGACTTTGCTATCTCAGGGATAGAACTCCTGTCTCCCGTGTCTTCTGCTGCAAGTAGATTCTTTATCCACTGATCCATCAGGGATCCCCAGTGGCTGTTGTATGCCTCTCTCTCTCTCTCTCTCTTTTTTTTTTTTTTCATTTATAAATTTATTTCAATCTTTTCTCTTACTTTCTTGATGAATCTAGCTAAAGGTTTGTCTTTTTTCCAATTGTGATATTATTATAATACATTATTTATGTTTTCTGAAATAAAGCTTGTAAATTATTACTATTTGGAATGAGCTGAATGAGAGGCTTTATATCTTTATCTTTTAAATGTTTTCTCATATCAAATTCTTCCAAGGGTTAATGGACACTTAGGGGCCATCAACATTAATACAAACATTCTGATCTCACAAGTAAACACAGATGCAGGTCCCACGAGTTACTCAATAAGAATACATAGCAACAATGATGAAAGTTTGGCCTCTGTTTCTCATCATTTTTTAAGGAAACTATGATTTTAAATTTCTGCAGTTCAGTTCATCTTTGTGTCTGATAGGAGAATTGAACATTTAGGCAAATGATTATCATACCTCTAAATATTCTAATACCAGTATCAATATCATCCATGCCATTTAATATTTAGATTAATTTCATGTAGTTGATTTTTGGTACATGATCAGGTTAACTGACTTGCCTTTTATAATCCTGTTGAGATTATCTCACTTGTGGCATAGGAATTTTTGTATTATTCACTTTGTTTTACCAGAAACTGTCTTTCTGTTTGTCATCTATCTTGAGAGCTAGCTAGCTAAAACTGGCAAACTTCCTATTTACTACTGGAATATATATATATATATATATATGTGTATATATATATATATATGTATATATATAAAATTTTCCCTACAATGCTTTAATAAACTCTTCATTGGGTCTCTTCAGTGTTATACATTCTTGAAGTTTATGCTAATTTCCTTCCACCCTTGGGATTCACCATCCCACACAAGACAATGCCTGACTCATTGGTGCAGTATAATCTAAGCATTCAAACCCTTATTTTATTTGCTCAGTTTGAAGAAAAACATTAGTTTTCCCAGGGAGCACCATCACTTTGGATAGACAGTTTTTTAATTTTTATTTTGTCAGAGTCTTCGGGGGCCAATATTCATCCTCTCCTTCCAGGTGTCTCTCAGTAGGCATCCTGCTGTCTCTCTGCCTTGAGTTAAACAATGGCTGTGCTCAGTTGCTAAGTTGTTTTTGTGATCCCATGGATTGTAGCCCAGCAGGCTTCTCTGTCCATGGGATTTCCCAGGCAAGAATACCTGAGTGGGTATTTCCTTCTCCAAGGAATCTTTCAAGTCCCAGGAATCAAACCAGCTACTCCTGCTGTGGCTCCTGCATTATAGGCAGGCACTTTATTGCTCAGTCACCACGGAAGGACACTGGGCTTAAATGGAAATAATTAAATTAACAAAAATAAAGCATTTTCATATTTTAATCATGTCTGAAAGCCACTGTTTACACCAAGAGCAGAATATTTGCTATAAGATAATTTACCAGTCAAATAAGCCAGGTTTTTGCATATATACCATGGATTGAGTAATAAACTCTTTAGCTGCTGTATTTGACTAATTGAATACTTGGTTTCAAATTACATACAGGAGAGAAACAATAATATTTATTCTCTTCACAAAGAACCCAAAGAATCAATTTATTTGTCAGTCGGTTTATATTTTAATTCTCATCATCTATTATTTTCCCATTTAAGTATATGTTAAGCAAAATATGTGTACCAAGAAAACTGTTATTTTCATATGTTCTGTCATTGCCCAAATACAACAGTTTTTAAGATCTGAGAAATACAGTCCATTTTGATTTTTGATTTAAATATTTTAACCACTATTATCCAGAAATAACCAAACATATTAATTATTGACAGATTATCAATTACTTTGGCTTCTGTTTTGCCTAACAGAATCTTTATAGCATGAAAATATTTCTATTTTTACATAAGTGCTTTCCAATTTTTCACTTTGCTTTATTCTTTGAAGAGCTTTCACAGGGTGCCTGACTTAACATAAAGCACATCAAGGGAAAATGGAACCACAAAGGCAGCAGTGGTTACATCACAGAAACACTAAAGGTTTAATTACATAGACAGTTTGAAGGTATAATGCAGTTGAGATTATTACACAGAGAAACTGAGTTGAAGATCAGTAATCAAAAACCTGAACTGTGTCATTATGCTTCAGTGTTGTTCTTTTGTTTTGTCTCCCTCCAAAACATACTCTGTATCTCCATATCCCCTTTTATTCACCATCTTAAATTCTAGCATTATTATATGCCCACCAGATTCCCCTACCATAAAGACTATTTTTCTTATAATCTTCATTTAATTACTTGTTTATACATAATTTCAACTCTTAGTTTTCTATCATTTCCTCTACTTCATGAGTATGTCAACCTACCTGTATTCACACATTTATGTGCTTAGCATTTAGAAAATAATATTTATGTATGAAAAATAATACAGCTTTAAATCCCTTAGCCATACTCACATTGAAAAGTAAAGTACCAAGAAAATAACCTATACTTCTAAGAACAAACATATATTGAACAAAGGAAAAATTACGCTCAGAGGCTTTTGGGCTTTAGTCATAAAAAAATTAAAACATGTATAATTTCCAAAGAATGCTGCAGAAGTGTAAAGGAGATAATCGAGGTCTATTAAGTCAGTAGTACTAAGTCCCATGTGGATGTGTGCTTAAGTATTATATATACAGAAAGATTATCTGAATACACAGCTTTTAGTTTATGTGTGTGTATAAGCTAAAGGAGATCAGTCCTGGGTGTTCTTTGGAAGGAATGATGCTAAAGCTGAAACTCCAGTACTTTGGCCACCTCATGTGAAGAGTTGACTCATTGGAAAAGACTCTGATGTTGGGAGGGATTGGGGGCAGGAGGAAAAGGGGATGACAGAGGATGAGATGGCTGGATGGCATCACCGACTCGATGGACATGAGTTTGAGTGAAGTCCGGGAGTTGGTGATGGACAAGGAGGCCTGGCGTGCTGCCATTCATGGGGTCGCAAAGAGTCGGACACGACTGAGCGACTGTACTGAACTGATAATGTATTTAGAGTTTACTGTCAGAGTATGTAATTATAATTGTGAAGTGCAGATAAGAAATTCTAGCATTCAGTCCTTCATAAAATATTTTATAAAATTAACATATGCATATAATTAATCTATAATAATTAGATCAAATAGAAAACTCTTAGGTTACCATAAATTTTTTTATGTTTTGAAAACTAATACAAGATGCAATTGATTATATTACAATATGCTCTTCATATGTTAAATTTATATGGCAATTTTCATATAGTCTAGTACATCTCTTTTTTTTTTCTTAAGGTTCTAGACTGAATTACTGTAATCAGCTAGCATGTATTAGGTTGGTACTAAAGTAATTGGGATTTCTGCATTTTGAAACTTGCCTTTTGATACTGGAATACATTCTAAATAAATATAGTTATGTTATGCATCATCTTAATGCACACTTCTTGCTTTATGTTTCTTTGATAATGACATTATTTCCTGTTTATATTTATTTTAGACTAGGGAAATGGTGTTAGACAAAAAGCAAATTCGAACAATTTTATTTTTGGAGTTCAAAATTTTGTTTTTCAAGCAGAGACAATTTGCAATATCAATAATGCAATTGACCCAGGAACTATTAATGAACTTAAGAGTGCAGTGGTAGTGCAAGAAGTTTTGAAAAGGAGACAATAGCTTTGAAGATGAGGAGTGCAGTGGCTGGCCATCAGAAGTTGACAATGACAACCGAGTGCAATCATCAAAGCTGATCCTCTTACAGCTACTTGAGAAGTTGCCAAAAAACTCAGTGTCAACCATTCTATGGTCATTTGGCATTTGAAGCAAATTGGAAAGAAGAAAAAGCTCGGTAAATAGGTGCCTCATGAACCCATCCAAAAAAAAAAGTTGCTGTTTGGATGTGTTTTCTTTTTTATTCTTCACAAGTAACCATTTCTTGATTGGATTGTGATGTGTGAGGAAAAATGGATTGTATAGGACAACCAGCGACAATTAGCTCTTAGTGGACTGAGAAGCTCCAGGGCACTTCTCAAAGCAAAACTTGCACCAAAAAGAGTATCATGGTCACTGTCTGGGGGTCTGCTGCTGGTCTGCTGACTACTGCTTTTACTAAAACCATTACATCTGAGAAGTATGGTCATTAAATCAATGAGATGTACTGAAAACTGCAACGTCTGCAGCCAGCACTGGTAAAGAGAAAGAGCCCAAATCTTTTCTGTAATGATACCCAATTGCACATAGTATAACCAAGGCTTCAAAAGTTGAACAAATTGGGCTACAAAGTTTTGCCTCATCTGCTACATTCACTTGATCTCTCACTAAATTACTACCACTTCTTCAAGCATTTTGAAAACTTTGCAGGAAAAATCCTCCCACAACTGGCAGACTGCAGAAAAATGCTTTCCAAGAGTTTGTCAAATCCCAAAACATGGGTTTTTATACTCCAGAAATAAGCAAACTTATTTCTCATTGGCTAAAAATGTGTTGATTGTAATGGTTCCTATTTTGATTAATAAAGATGTGTTTGAGCCTAATTATAATGATTTAAAATTTACAGTCCGAAACTATAATTACATTTATACCAACCTAATTATTTATGGAAATACTTCCTCCCCCTGAAGTACTTCCATTTTATAGCTTGCAAATGTTTTATTAACAAATGTTGCTTTGGACTTTAGTCTTCAGGAAGGCTGAATATTTGGATCCAGGCCAATAATATATGAGGGTTTCCCAGGTGGCGCTAGTGGTAAAGAACCTCCCTAACAATGCAGGAGACAGGAGACTCGAATTTGATCCCTGGGTCAGGAAGATCCCCTGGAGGAGAGCATGACAATCCACTCAGTAATCTTGCTTGGAGAATCCCATGGACAGAGGAGACTGGAGGGCTATAGTCTGAAGGGTCACAAAGAGTCAGACACAACTGAAGCAACTTAGCACACATGCACACAGATTATATGAATTAAACACAAGACAATAATGTATAATTAGAGGAAAGAGAAGAAATTGAGAGGAAAAAAAAAAGGAAGGAGGAAGAAAAGATTATGGCCTTGGACTCTGAAGAAAAATGAGGAAAATTTCAGACAAGAGTAGGAAAAAGGATTGGAATGGGCATCTGGAAAAATACCAAGATAAAATCAAAGACTAAGCATAGAAAGGGAATCAGGTTGGAAAGAGAATGTGGTTTTAGTGCCAGAAGGAGAGCAGATACTGAGCTCTGAGCCAGATCGGGCTGTGATGGTGGTGGTGTCCCTTAACAGGATTGACTTATGGCTGGAAGGGAGAACAGGATGTGCCTGGCCAGGAGCAGAGATATTGGAACAAAACTGTGGCATATGAAGTGAGAGGAATATGTTCAGAGCTGTTGGAGGTTGTGGTTATTTAATCATAACTTTGTTCCTTCTGGTGCCAGAAGTCTGATGGAACTCCCTCCCACAGAGGTCAAACAAATGATTTTTCTCAACTCACTTAGTCAGTTACCCATCCTGTGCATAGAAGGTCAGGATGCTGACTAACCACAATTTAAGACAAATGAGATGTATTAACTGTTCACTTGCTCCCAAGGTTCCTATGAGCTAACCATTTTAGGGATTTAGATATTACTTTGCCAAGATCAGACCAACTGAATGATCAGTATGTTTAAGTACTTGTTTAAGTACTATAATATATCCTTGCTAAGGTTGTCATATAAACTATTGAGAATTACATAAAGTACCAACTGACAACACTTTAAAGAGCTAGAATAGTTCATTACTAACATATCTTAACAGAAACAGTTGTTTTTCAGTCAGAAAATAGAAAATTTAATGCCAAGGCTGTTGATTTAACTATTTGAATTGATAATTTAATGTCTTAGAGCCTTAGAGTTCTAACATTATTTAAATAGTAATGTAAATTCCAGGGTTCCCAGGTGACTCAGCCATAAAGAATCCACCCACAATGCAGGAGACATAGGACATGTGGGTTTGATCCCTGGTTCAGGAAGATCCCTTGGAGGAAGGCATGGCAACCCACTCCAATATTCCTGCCTGGAGAATCCCATGGACAGAGGAGCCTGGGTGGCTACAGTCCATAGGGTCACAAAGAGTCGGACACGACTGAAGCAACTTAGCACATACACACAAACATATTTAATACCCCTTTCTTTTTAACAATACATTGAGATGAACTGGAAACTGTATCATATCTCCTTTTGCCTTTTCTCTCCCAAATATCATGCAAAAATCTTAATAAAATGCACCAAGCCTTATACTTCTTTTAATTCTCCACTGAGAAGAATAGTACCTTATCAGTGTACAGGAAGCAAAACTTTCACCTCTATACTCTTAGAGCTTTCCTCTGGACCTGATAATTACACAGACATAAGACAGGTTAACAGGAGAAAAGCATACAGATATATATGTTTTACGTGACATGGAAGTCCTGATAAGGAATGAACACCCAAATAAGTGATGAAGTCTGTTAGACTGAAAAAAGGCAATCTTGGAAATGTAAGTGAATTTTGTGGTAAAGCTAAAAGAAAGTAACAATTATTTTAACAAGATTTGTTCATACAGAATTCTTTTGGCCTCACCTTCTTATTCATGATGATAAGGATACTATTTTTCTTCTGCTACAGGTGTGACCAAACTTGGGTCTGTTCGCTTGTGCACAGTAGGGCCAATCTACTGACACCAAGTTGTGGTGAAGGAAAGTGTAGCCTTTATTGCAGGGCACCAAGCAAGAAGTACAGGAAGCTGGAGCTCAAAAGCCCAACTCCCCAATGGTTTTCAGTGAAAAGTTTTTAAAGGCAAGGTGAGGGAGAAGGACAACAGAGGATAAGATGGTTGGATGGCATCACTGACTCAATGGACATGAGTTTGAGCAGACTCTGGGAGTTGGTGATGGACAGAGAAGCCTGGCATGCTGTAGCCCATGGGGTTGCAAAGGGTCAGACATGACTGAGTACTGAATTGAACTGAGGGAGAAAGCTGCTGCTGCTGCTGCTAAGTCACTTCAGGCGTGTCCCACTCTGTGCAACCCCATGGACAACAGCCCACCAAGCTCCTCTGTCCAAAGGATTCTCTAGGCAAGAATACTGGAGTGGGTTGCCATTTCCTTCTCCAGAGGGAGAAAGACTGAGGGGTATATGATCAGCCCATGGACATTCTTCTGATTGGTTGGTAGTGAGGTAATTGGGAGTCAACCTTCTGTTTCCACAAGTCTGGGGCCTATGCACTTGTGGGCAGCATATAGCTAACTTCTTCCATCTGGCAGCAATTTTAGTTTCTGCAAAACAGCTCAAAAGACATGGCTCAAAATATTATCTATAGCTGTTGAGAAGGAACTAAAGGTCCTTGATTTTGTTTTATGGCTAAACTATTATTATTTTGTCTTGCTTGATTGTTTTCCTTTCTTCCTATTCACTTCTCTCACTTTTCTCACTTCTCTGATTAGATTTATCCTTTGGAACTCAGGGAAGACCTGGGATGCTAAAGTTTTTCTATAGACAAGATGTAGGTGGAGGACATGCTATGGAGGGGTGGGGGTTCTGTCCCAGGAAGACCCTACAGGGTCCTGCTCAGCTACATGGGAAGGACAGCTTTCACATGGGCAATTCACCTCCTGTTCTTAAGAAAAAAAAAGGAGCAGTGTTCTTGCATTTTCTGTTTTCCACCTGCATTTAACTTAAAAGGGTCAACATGCCAGAGCAACATATTTGGGGGTGGTATATTCTGCCAGCCTTCATTGCTAAAATAAGTCCAATATAAATCGAATAGCTGTTTAATTTGAGAAGTATATATCAGAGGACTGCAGTACCACAAATTCCTTTTGCATTTTTGGAGTCCTCTGTTGAAAGAAGAAAACACAAAGTTAATAGTCATTTTTATTAGTCAAAGTTTTATCTGTGATTTTAGTGCGAGGGTCCTTTGCCAAGACTAGATTTTAGCAACTCTTCACCTTAATCTAGATATTGTCAAAAATACACTACAGGGATTGATAGGAAGGAAAAATTCTATGAAAACATATCAAATCTACTTACACTATTATTGACAAATGTATCAGTCCAGGAAACTCACATCTTTTTGTTTCTTACTGCCTTTTCCTTGAATCTCAGGGAATATTTACAAAACTAGTGCGAGAACAAGTAGTTAAAATAGGGAGAAAATGGCAGATGAATAGAATCGGATGAACATCACAGAGCAGCATGAGTTTAGCAGATGTAGCATGAGTTTAGTAAATTTAGCATTGAGCTGGCCTAGGATATGTGGCCTCTATGTGTCTCAGTGAGAGCATTAATTCTTAGTAAGTTGATAAGGATTCCAGGGCCCTCAAGGAGGAGAAAGGGGTCTAGGACCCTTGAGGAGGAGAAAGGGGTCTGTGGCTCTTGAGGAGAAGAGAAGGACAAACTTTTTTTCCCCTACTTTCCTTTGTCTTGATTATATGATTATATAACAACAATGTATATATAATGATTATATAACAACAATGTATCCTGCTTGAGGACATGTTTCTCCTTCTTAACAAGAACCCTCTGACTAATCTTGTTGTGGGAGTGGGTCTAGTAAGACTTTTATATTGTTAGTTCTAGTCTTGTTAATTTAAGATGTTATGTTGTGGGAGTGGGTCTGGTAAAAGTATATAAGGCCTTGCTAAGACCTGCATTCTCTGTCCCCCTTCTGATGTCTATGTCAGTTTTCTCTATCCTTTTTCACTGTAATAAAACTTCTGCCACACAAAAGCTCTGAGTGATCAAGCCTGGTCCCTGGTACCAAAATTAAATTTTCTTTGGATATCAAGAATTTGGCATCATTCACCATAAGGTATTACCAGGCCTCTCACCAGACAGGGTACCATTTCTGAAAAAGAGAGGCGAGGCTGGAGTTGGGGAGAAAGAGATGACTAACTATAATGTACACATTTACCAGTACGTATAAGAGAGAATAAGAAGATACGTTAACTTGATTTTTAAGACAATGTAAGAAATTAATAAACAGAAACCTCAAATTAGTAGAGCTGGGATATCAGAAGGAGGAGCGCTCACACACTGCAAAGATGGCAGAGTCCACCAGCAGAAGAGATTCCTCTTCTTCCCTGTCAAGGACTCAGCCAATAAAAAGCCATAGACTGTTTCTGACTCATTCCCTCCAACTTCCTTTCCGTTCTATAAGAGTATTCTTCTTTCGCTATGTGGTGGATTGCACATGGCTCGCCATGGCTGTAGGTCCCAAACTGCAATTCTCTGCTGATCCTGAATAAATCCATTTTGCTGGAGAAATACCTGGTGGTCTATTTGTCTTTGATCAGTATTTTGGTGGCTCATAGGGGGACCAAAGATGATTCCCAGTGGCTCCAGGGTTGGTGAGCCAATAGGTGAGGTGCCTATAACTGAGCCCATTGTGTATGTGTGTATGTGTGTGTGTGTGTGTTAGTCACTCAGTTGTGTCCAACTCTTTGCAACCCCATGGACTGTAGCCCACCAGGCTCCTTTGTCCACGGGATTCTCCAGGCAAGAATACTTGAATGGTTTGCCATTTCCTTCTCCAAGAAGGCTGATGTAAGTGTGTAAAATCAAGATGATAACTGTACTTAGCAGCACAGTCGCAATAAAGCATCACTGAGATCACTGAGTGATGATCTCAGTGGTCATCGCTAAACCCATTGTACTCACTGCTTATCTCACAAAACCCTGGAGTTTGAAAGTATTTCTTTTTCTTGGATCTGCGCGAGTTTACATGTTCTTTATGTTTGAAGTGCTCCAGGTTTACTCAGGATCTTTTTAAAAGTTTCATCTTTATGCTTAAGGCCTCATTTTGTATATGAATACTGTTTTGGCACTTTGGTCTGATTGGAGATCAGATTGTTTCACTGAAGCTGGCTAGTCTTCAACCCATTCCTTCTGGAACAGGGGGTTGTTTCTCTGAAACAATGCCAATTTTTTTCAGCCTTTGGCCAATTTCTTTGGAAGGGCTGTCTTCTGGAAACTGTCAAAAAAAAAAAAAAAAGCATTTGGCCTGGCTCCTCTGGGACCAAGCTGTCTTCTTAAGACTGGCTCAGATGGTTGTAAGCTGTTCAAATTAAGCCATTTGTGCAGTAAACTATTTAAATTATTTGAAAATTGTTCTTTAGAGGAAAGACCTTTAGGAAGTGGCATCTCAGGATCTAAGTGTCTTGAGGGAGCCTCACTCCCTCTGCATCCAGGGAAGCTGGCCAATTTTATGTTTAAAAACATGGTCCTTCCTCAGGTACATTTCGAAACGAATGGACCAATCTGACCAAAGGCAATTTAGAATATCAATGGCCATCATGGGGGACTTCTGAAATACCCAAACTTAATTTACTTAAAATTGTACTGGACCACAAGAGTTCAACAATTTTCAGAACTGAGTGAAATGTTTATTTTGATTAATATTTTGAAGCTTCCTAGCCTTATTAGAGGTCTAAATTGCCTATGCAAAATACTGCTTTAAAAATTAACAGGCAAACAAAGGACTAAAGAGAGATGAGATGGCTCCTAAAGCCTCAGGCTCTTCTTCCTTGGCTTCTTTGTCTCATACTCTATCACTTGTACAATCCTGTTTCTCTCAGCATCCCCTGGCCACACTCAGCCTCTAGCACATCTTCCTCCTTCCCTCTACACTGCCTATACCTTCACCACATCCACAAATTTCCCGTACAAATTCTCTTGCCAAACTTTCATTTTCTCTGAAACTCTCGCCACTCCCTTTTCCTCTGGAAGTGTCAGACTCACTCTGATTTGTCGGAACCCATCCCTTAAAATTAAGACTTCTAAGGATCCAGATACTTAATTTTATTTATTAAATACATTTTGGCCTAAAGCTGAACTGTGAGCCATAGTCAAAGATTTTCCTAAAGTAACCAAAAATCTGCATAGATTTGCTGAGGATTTTAATATAGTCATCCAAACTTATCAACTTGGTTTCCCTGACTTATAATAGCTAAACCAAATGCTTATTGGGGAAGGCCAGGGCCAGCACTGGATGAAAACTGCTAATTGGTAAAGTCCAGAAAGGTCTTTAGAATTACAACTGGGAGGCAAGTTTACTAACTTATTATATAATCACATTCAGGCAATAGCTAGGCAATTTCACTCAGCAGTTCTTAAGGCTTTTCCAAAGTTTGTTGATTAGAATGGAACTCAAGTGTGCACACACAAATCTGATGAAGTTATTTATAATTTTTACAATCAACTTCAGAATGTTTGTAAAGGAAATTCTAGTCTTCCTTCAGATGTTGATTCCACTTGAGTAGATTTAACTGTATATTATTAATGGGGCTGAACTGGGACCTTTCCCTTCTAGTAAAAAGGGCCAGAATAGAATGGGAAACTAGTCTGCATTTAGGTAATCAGGCAAAACAGTTCTCTTGCACTCTAGATGAGTCACTTGTGATTACAGAAGGACCATCAAACTTCTTAATCTTTAATTCTTTTCTAATTTTTTTAAATGCATAAAGTGCCAATTTTTTTATTATTATTCTTTTTTTGGTTGTGCTGGGTCTTCATTGCTGCATGCAGGATTTCCCTAGTTGAGGCAAGTGGGGGCCACTCTACTTGCCGTTGATGCGCTTTTCATTGTAGTAGCTTCTCTTGTGGAGCACAGGCTCTAGGCACACAGGCTTCAGTGGTTGTGGCACAGGGTCTCAGGAGTTGTGGTTCGTTAGAATGTGGGCTCAGTAGATGTGATGCATGGGCTCTGCAGATGTGATGCACAGGCTTAGTTGCTCCATGGCATGTGGAATCTTCGTGGACCAGGGGTCTAACCTGTGTACCCTGCACTGGTAGGCAGATTCATATCCACTGCACGGAAGTCTCAAACTTCTTAATCTTAAGCCCTAGCAAATGAAGATTTTGAGACAAAACCGAATCTCATCTCATTTCTTCTAGTATTGCAAAGAACTGAAACATTAGAAAGGATATCTTAACAATTTTTAGTGCTTTAGGCACCTTCAGCTCTCTAGCTGGACTTTCCAGAGTCCTCCCTAATGATGGAGTTATAAGGAACTATAAGGAATTACCAATTCTTCCTCTTGATCAACTAGGGAAATTTTTCTCCATACTGGGGAGGAATCTCTTCTAGTCCTAATTGACACTGGAGCCACACTCTTAGTGCTCAACCCTGCTACTATGACAAAGCTCCTGCTCTGCAGTACTAAAACAGTTCCAATAGTGGGAATCTCTAATGATCTTCAAGAGGTTCCTGTCCTCCAATCTATTCCCCTTTGTTTAGGCCCTCCCTTGAGATATGTACTCACTGTTTTTCCTTAGTTCCTCTCAGTTCAGTCGCTCAGTCATGTCCGACTCTTTGCGACCCCATGAATCGCAGCACGCGCCAGGCCTCCCTGTCTATCACCAACTCCCAGAGTTCACTCAGACTCACGTCCATCGAGTCAGTGATGCCATCCAGCCATCTCATCCTCTGTCGTCCCCTTCTCCTCCTGCCCCGAATCCCTCCCAGCATCAGAGTCCTTTCCAATGAGTCAACTCTTCACATGAGGTGGCCAAAGTACTGGGGTTTCAGCTTTAGCATCATTCCTTCCAAAGAAATCCCAGGGCTGATCTCCTTCAGAATGGACTGGTTGGATCTCCTTGCAGTCCAAGGGACTCTCAAGAGTCTTCTCCAACACCACAGTTCAAAAGCATCAATTCTTCGGTGCTCAGCCTTCTTCACAGTCCAACTCTCACATCCATACATGACCACAGGAAAAACCATAGCCTTGACTACCCGGACCTTTGTTGGCAAAGTAATGTCTCTGCTTTTGAATATGCTATCTAGGTTGGTCATAACTTGCCTTCCAAGGAGTAAGCGTCTTTTAATTTCATGGCTACAGTCACCATCTGCAGTGATTTTGGAGCCCCCAAAATAAAGTCTGACACTGTTTCCCCATCTATTTCCCATGAAGTGACGGGACTGGATGCCATGATTTTCATTTTCTGAATGTTGAGCTTTAAGCCAACTTTTTCACTCTCCTCTTTCACCTTCATCAAGAGGCTTTTTAGTTCCTCTTCACTTTCTGCCATAAGGGTGGTGTCATCTGCATATCTGAGGTTATTGATATTTCTCCCGGCAATCTTGATTCCAGCTTGTGTTTCTTCCAGTCTAGCATTTCTCAGGATGTACTCTGCATATAAGTTAAATAAGCAGGGTGACAATATACAGCCTTGATGTACTCCTTTTCCTATTTGGAACCAGTCTGTTGTTCCATGTCCAGTTCTAACTGTTGCTTCCTGACCTGCATACAGATTTCTCAAGAGGCAGGTCAGGTGGTCTGGTATTCCCATCTCTTTCAGAATTTCCCACAGTTTATTGTGATCCACACAGTCAAAGGCTTTGGCATAGTCAATAAAGCAGAAATAGATGTTTTTCTGGAACTCTCTTGCTTTTTCCATGATCCAGCGAATGTTGGCAACTTGATCTCTGGTTCCTCTGCCTTTTCTAAAACCAGCTTGAACCTCAGGAGGTTCTCATATTGCTGAGGACCTCAGGAGGTTTCTCAAGAGGCAGATCAAATTCTCTACTCTAACTGATATATGTTGTAGACCCTTTAGTATTCCAGTTGATGAAGATATTCAATAGCCATTTTGCCTTCACTTTGGAAGAAAATAAATTCACCTGAACAGTAATACCTCAGGGTTGTACTGATAGTCCTTATTTCTTGAATAAGAATGTTTCTTGAATTAAGAATAAGAATTTTGAATTAAGAAAATAAGAAATAGTCCTTATTTCTTGAAAATCCTGAAGGTTGATCTTAATGACCTGAAGGTCCCTACAGGTTCTACTTTGTTGCAATATGTGGATGATTTACTTCTTTGCTCTCTTTCTCAAGCTTCCTCACAAGAAGACAGCATCCTGTTGCTAAAGCTTTTAGTCTTAAAGGGATGTAAGGACACCAAGAGAACTATATAATCTTTCCAAACTCAGGTTCAATATTTAGGGCATCAGATATCAGAACAAGGGCTACACCTACATCCAGACAGATTTCATGGTGTCCTAAAACCCCAAAACTAAGTGACAGCTGTGAGATTTTCTTAGGCCTGTTGGTTACTGCTGAAACTGGATTCCAAATTTCTCTCTTATTGGCAAACCTCTATATATTTACTCAACAATAATAACCCCATCCCAATTTTATAGGAAAAAACAAGATGACAGAGACTTCAAGGCCTTAAAGGAGAGTCAGATTAATTCACTTGCCCTCTGGCATCGCAATAGTCGATTCCCTGTTTTCCTGTTTGTAAGTGAAAAGGAAAGGATTGCCTTTGGGGTACTCATCCAAAAACACAAGGACCAGTATCAACCCATAGGATATTACAGGCAGCAACTGGACTGTATGGCATGAGGGTACACCCCTTACCTTAGAGACATTACAAGCATTTCCTTGTCAACTACAAATTGGCACTTAACAAGAGCATTGCCAACAACATAGCAACAGTGACATTTGCCATATGTCTCTACGGAGACTGAACCCTATGCTGCTATAGCTGTTAACCTTCAATAACCCTTAAGGGAGTTCAAGGTGGAGTGAGGCACTCTGTACTCCAGGGAATCTGGTTGGACGGGTCTTTAGATAGTTGGATGTTTTTAGGAAGAGATTTTATGATCTCAATCCTTACATCTCCTCATATCTAGAGACGCACTAAATCCCTTCATGGTGACATCAGATCCTCATGACTAACAAAAAACCTTTTGAAAAATGAATGACACTTCTTATTTAAAGTGACAATGGTAAATAGTGTCCTGAGGATGCTATTATACCTCCTTTTGGTGTTTTTAAGAAAGTATCTCTATGTAATACTACTTCATCACAACAGGTTAAAATATACTCTTATATGAGCTTACATTTTAGCCAAGATCAAAATTGCAAATAGTCATACTGATAGTCGATATGCTTTTAGAGTAGCTTATGATTTTGGAATATTGTGGAAGCAATAAGTCTTTCTTATTTCCAGGGGAAATACAATTAAAAATGGCCCCAATGTTCAGGATTTATTGAATGCAATACTTTTAACAACTGCTTTAGCTACGATTAAGATTCAAGAGCATTCTAAATTTGATTCTACAAGAACTAGGGGTAATCATCTTGCTAATATTTCTGCAAGGAATGCTACTTTTAAAGGGATCAACAGTAGCAAAACCTCTGTCATGGTCCAAAGGGCTACTTCTCCAAATAATAATTTAGAAACACTGGCTAAAGAAGCCCAACGATTGGCCTCAGAAAAGGAAAACCAAGACTGGGAATTCAACAACTATTGATATGATAGAGAAAGCTCTGGTTTGGACCAAATAACAACCCAGTCTTACCAGAGACTACAATTCCCACTCTTAACCACTTGTACATGCATCAAACAATCAGTCTACTGACAAATGGTAGCCTTCATAAAGCAATATTGGTTGGGAAACATTATCAAGGCTGCAAATATTGCCTATGTCACTTGTCCACTTGTCTGAAGTACAACCAGGGAAAACAGCTTCCAGGCATTTAAAATGCTTACTGGACCACTGAAGTTCTGGTAAATATATTTACACAACTTCCTTTGTCTAATGGACACAAATATGTTTTAATCACAGTCTGTGTTTTCACCTTGGACTGAAGCCTTCCCTTGTAGTAGATAGACTACTGCTTCTTCTGTGGCTAAGGTCCTATTGGTAAAGATTATTCCTACTTGGGGAACTCCTCTCAAAGTCCACAGTTATCAAGGAACCCAGTTCACTGGCCAGGATGCTTCGACCAATCTGCACTGTTTGACCAGTTTTACAACACTTTCACTGTGCCAACCATTCTAAATCCTCTGCTTTAGCCTAATGCAATAATGACATTATTAAAACTCATTTGAAATACTTTGTAGAAGCCCTCCAAATTGGTCAAAATTATTGCTGTTGGCTCTTCTAAATCTTAAATCTACACTTTTTTAAACTCATAAACACTCATTCTTTGAGACAGAGGATACTCAATGTACTTGGCACCGGGTTTTTTTGACTCACACTAACAAAATGAGAGATACTCCAATACCGCAAAGACCTAATTGTTTATAAAACAAATAACCATGTTTTGGTAGAGCAATATTTTCAGAATGTATCCTCAGTAGATGAAGGTCTTAAGCTTCATACCTTACAATCTGGAGATTTTATCTATTGGAAAAAAAAAAAACCCTCAAGAAGAACTTCTTTCAACCCTGTTGAAAAAGCCCTTATCAAGTACAGCTAACAGAACCTTGTGCCACTCAACTCTGAGAAACAGAATCTTGGATTCTCATCACACAACTAAAGAAAGCACAAGCCCTGCCTAGACCTGCATATCATCTGGTAACCGAAAAATAAATATTTCTCAAATGGAAACTAGTAACATCGGAGGAGACAGCTTTCCCAAGACTAGCTGGATGATTCTCACCTAATCACTGATAACAACATAACCATTCAGATGATTTCCAATGTCTATGATCTTGAGCATTAGTTAGAAAGTGCCTGAAAGTTTTCTTCCCTGCCCCTCCTTGTCACCTGAACATGATCTTAACAGGTTTTCAATCTGTGGTCCTTCCCTTTTGAAGGAGAGAAAGGAGCTGAAACGAGAATACCTGACACCTAATTGGCAAGGTTTCCCAGAGAGAACTTGATCAAAAGAAGAAAATGTAAAACATTAATAAACAGAAACTTCAATTCGACTTGGGAGACCAGGACAGGGAACCCTCAATGAACTCAAAAGTCCAACAGGGAAAAGAAAGACTCTTCTTACCTGGCTGACACACAGCCAGTGAAAAGCCATGGACTCCAGGTGGCGCTAGTGGTATAAAGAATCCACGCACCAATGCAGGAGACCTAAGAGAAAGTGGTTCAATCCTTGAGCGGGAAAGATCCTCTGGAGGAAATGTCAACCTACTACAGTACTTCAGTATTCTTGCTGGAAGAATTCCAAGGACAGAGGAGTCTGGCGGGCTACAATCCAAAGGGTCACAAAGAGTCAGATAGCATGAGCATCAGAATACACACTGTTTACTAGAACTTACAGCTTTCTCTACCTCCCAAGAAAATTGTTCTCCTTCTGTTGCCACAGGGGGCTTTGCACATGGGTCATCATGGTTATTGGCCCCAAACTACTATTCTCTGCTGATCCTGAATAAACTCATCTTCAGTGGAAAAATGTCTGGCATTCTGTTTGTTTCAGGTCACAAATATTAATCAGATCAGATCAGTTGCTCAGTCGTGTCTGACTCTGCCACCCCATGAATCGCAGCATGCCAGGCCTCCCTGTCCATCATCAACTCCCAGAGTTCACTGAGACTCACGTCCATTGAGTCAGTGATGCCATCCAGCCATCTCATCCTCTGTTGTCCCCTTCTCCTCCTGCCCCCAATCCCTCCCTGCATCAGAGTCTTTTCCAATGAGTCAACTCTTTGCATGAGGTGGCCAAAGTACTGGAGTTTCAGCTTTAGCATAATTTCTTCCACAGAAATCCCAGGGCTGATCTCCTTCAGAATGGACTGGTTGGATCTCCTTGCAGTCCAAGGGACTCTCAAGAGTCTTCTTCAACACCACAGTTCAAAAGCATCAATTTTTCGGCTCTCAGCCTTCTTCACAGTCCAACTCTCACATCCACACATGACCACAGGAAAAACCATAGCCTTGACTAGATGGACCTTTGTTGGCAAAGTAATGTCTCTGCTTTTGAATATGCTATCAAGGTTGGTCATAACTTTCCTTCCAAGGAGTAAGCGTCTTTTAATTTCATGGCTGCAGTCACCATCTGCAGTGATTTTGGAGCCCCCAAAAATAAAGTCTGACACTGTTTCCACTGTTTCCCCATCTATTTCCCATGAAGTGATGGGACCAGATGTCATGATCTTCGTTTTCTGAATGTTGAGCTTTAAGCCAACTTTTTCACTCTCCACTTTCACTTTCATCAAGAGGCTTTTTAGTTCCTCTTCACTTTCTGCCATAAGGGTGGTGTCATCTGCATATCTGAGGTTATTGAGATTTCTCTCGGCAATCTTGATTCCAGCTTGTGTTTCTTCCAGTCCAGTGTTTCTCATGATGTAAGTTAAATAAACAGGGTGACAATATACAGCCTTGATGAACTCCTTTTCCTATTTGGAACCAGTCTGTTGTTCCATGCTCAGTTCTAACTGTTGCTTCCTGACCTGCATACAGATTTCTCAAGAGGCAGATCAGGTGGTCTGGTATTCCCATCTCTTTCAGAATTTTCCACAGTTTATTGTGATCCACACAGTCAAAGGCTTTGGCATAGTCAATAAAGCAGAAATAGATGCCTTTCTGGAATTCTCTTGCTTTTTCCATGATCCAGCGGATGTTGGCAATTTGATTTCTGCTTCCTCTGCCTTTTCTAAAACCAGCTTGAACCTCAGGAAGTTCATGGTTCACATATTGCTGAAGCCTGGCTTGGAGAATTTTGAGCATCACTTTACTAGCGTGTGAGATGAGTGCAATTGTGCGGTAGTATGAGCATTCTTTGGCATGGCCTTTCTTTGAGATTGGAATGAAAACTGACCTTTTCCAGTCCTGTGGCCATTGCTGAGTTTTCCAAATTTGCTGGCATATTGAGTGCAGCACTTTCACAGCATCATCTTTCAGGATTTGGAATAGATCAACTGGAATTCCATCACCTCCACTAACTTTGTTCGTAGTGATGCTTTCTAAGGCCCACTTGACTTCACATTCCAGGATGTCTGGCTCTAGGTCAGTGATCACACCATCGTGATTATCTGGGTCGTGAAGATCTTTTTTGTATAGTTCTGTGTATTCTTGCCATCTCTTCTTAATATCTTCTGCTTCTGTTTGGTCCATACCATTTCTGTCCTTTATCGAGCTCATCTTTGCATGAAATGTTCCTTTGGTATCTCTTTTTTTCTTGAAGAGATCTCTAGTCTTTCCCATTCTGTTGTTTTCCTCTATTTCTTTGCATTGATCTCTGAAGAAGGTTTTCTTATCTCTTCTTGCTATTCTTTGGAACTCTGCATTCAGATGTTTATATCTTTCCTTTTCTCCTTTGCTTTTTGCTTCTCTTCTTTTCAGGGCTATTTGTAAGGCCTCCTCAGACAGCCATGGGATGGTCTTGATCCCTGTCTCCTGTACAATGTCACGAACCTCAATCCATAGTTCATCAGGCACTCTATCTATCAGATCTAGCCCCTTAAATCTATTTCTCACTTCCACTGTATAATCATAAGGGATTTGATTTAGGTCATACCTGAATGGCGTAGTGGTTTTCCCTACTTTCTTCAATTTAAGTCTGAATTTGGCAATAAGGAGTTCATAGTCTGAGCCACAGTCAGCTCCTGGTCTTGTTTTTGCTGTTGTTTGCTGTTTGCTTGTTGTTGACCGTCTGGTAATGTCCATGTGTAGAGTCTTCTCTTGTGTTGTTGGAAGAGGGTGTTTGTTATGACCAGTGCATTTTCTTGGCAAAACTCTATTAGTCTTTGCCCTGCTTCATTCCGTATTCCAAGGCCAAATTTGCCTGTTACTCCAGGTGTTTCTTGACTTCCTACTTTTGCATTCCAGTCCCCTATAATGAAAAGGACATCTTTTTTTGGTGTTAGTTCTAAAAGGTCTTGTAGGTCTTCATAGAACCATTCAACTTCCGCTTCTTCAGTGTTACTGGTTGGGGCATAGACTTGGATTACTGTGATATTGAATGGTTTGCCTTGGAAATGAACAGAGATCATTCTGTCGTTTTTGAGATTGCATCCAAGTACTACATTTCGGACTCTTATGTTGACCATGATGGCCACTCCATTTCTTCTGAGGGATTCCTGCCCGCAGTAGTAGATATAATGGTCATCTGAGTTAAATTCACCCATTCCAGTCCATTTCAGTTCGCTGATTCCTAGAATATCGACATTCACTCTTGCCATCTCTTGTTTGACCACTTCCAATTTGCCTTGATTCATGGACCTGACATTCCAGGTTCCTATGCAATATCGCTTTTTACAGCATTGGACCTTGCTTCTATCACCAGTCACATCCACAGCTGGGTGTTCTTTTTGCTTTGCCTTCATCCCTTCATTCTTTCTGGATTTATTTCTCCACTGATCTCCAGTAGCATATTGGGCACCTACTGACCTGGGGAGTTTCTCTTTCAGTATCCTATCATTTTGCCTTTTCATACTGTTCATGGGGTTCTCAAGGCAAGAATACTGAAGTGGTTTGCCATTTCCTTGTCCAGCGGACCACATTCTTTCAGATCTCTCCACCATGACCCACCCATCTTGGGTTGCCCCACGGGCATGGCTTAGTTTCATTGAGTTAGACAAGGCTGTGGTCCTAGTGTGATTAGATTGACTAGTTTTCTGTGAGTATGGTTTCAGTGTGTTTGCCCTCTGATGCCCTCTTGCAACACCTACCGTCTTACTTGGGTTTCTCTTACTTTGGGCGTGGGGTATCTCTTCATGGCTGCACCAGCAAAGTGCAGCCATTGCCCCTTACCTTGGATGAGGGGTATCTCCTCACCGCCACCCTTCCTGACTTTCAATGTGGGATAGCTCCTCTAGGCCCTCCTGCGCCCACGCAGCCACGGCTCCTTGGATATGGGGTAGTTACCTGCAAATTAAGATTGTTCAATGCCCAACTAATTAGAAGACAACTGCTACTCCAAGACCAAAATCAGATATGAAAATAGAATTTGGGGTGAGAATATTCTGCTTCATAGGAGAAGGTCAAAATATTGATAACTCTGCTTAAAATCCTGTAAACATTCAGATACTTTCTCTTAGCTGTGTGCACTGAACCTTCAGAGTTTTTCCAATCTGAACTCATTATCTACAGTGCTCTGAAATGCACATTCAAAATACCTTATTTCATGGTTAGTAGTTTTTTATTTTCTTCCTTCTGTAAGAACATATTTTCAATGATTCTCTGCAACAAAAATGTGTACTACTGTCTTTAGAAAATAGATTCATCAGTAATTTGAACTGACTCTAGTCCTAAATATTACACATTAAACAGACACATCTGCTTCCTTATGAAGGTTAGAAAATATCATCTCTCTCCTGGGAGCATTCCAGTGGCTACATGGTGATAACTGACACAAGAACGTTTTGAACACAAGTGAACACATGTAGGAAATCCACTTCAGGAAGCAGTAAACAGAGTGCAAATCACAGACTCTGGTGATCTCTGTATCCTCCATCATTTTACATTCCTAAACCTGATTCCATTTTATATTCTTAATCCTGTGCTCCCTTTTAAACTATAAATTAATAGATCATCAAAGTAGCTAGTATGATCATAGTGTAAAAGTATTGCAGGTAATTTGTTTTAAATTCTTTGTTTTTAAATACAGTCTTAGCCACTCAGAGGAAATTTGTCAGATACAAATATAGATTATATGTTATAATCACATTATATGCTTTTATTTATTGGTTATAATTTGTTATTTAGGTCATTCTAATAGATAGATAGATAGGACTCCTGATTCAAGTTAAGTGTGTTAAGTGCACGACTGTAAGCACATCACAAAATATATTGACCAAATCAGGAGTAAAGAGTGAGTGGTCAGGTCTGGAAGAGAGCAAGATCAAAACAAGTGCATACTCTGCTCTTGTTACTCTCTAATTACTATTTCCTTAAAAAACTACTCAAATAGTGGTCTATTTATGTTTATTTTTTTTCTTGGATTATTTATTGAAATGATAGAGTTTATTTTTTAAATTTTATTTAACTTTACAATATTGTATTAGTTTTGCCATATATCAAAATGAATCTGCTACAGGTATACATGTATTCCCCATCCTGAACCCTCTTCCATCCTCCCTCCCCATACCATCCCTCTGGGTCATCCCAGTGCACCAGCCCCAAGCATTCAGTATCGTGCATCGAACGTGGACTGGTGACTCATTTCATATATGATATTATACATATCAAACAGCATCAAGCAAATAGTCACTGGTTCAGCTTCATTCTGCCTGCCAATAAGGCATCTGTGATGATTATCATGCATTCATTTACCATGGTAAATATTACATAAGTCCCTATTATGTTTCAAGCATTGTTGTAAATTCTGGTGTTCAGCAGTGAGCAATGCAGAGTATAGTATACATTAAACCAGTAAACATATAATACATATTATTTCATATACTGATGTGCCATGTAGAAAATAACCAGAGTGAAGAAAACAGAGTAAATGGAATGGGATGAGATTGTTTTGGAAGAGGATTTAAAGAAATGTGTCAAGAAAGAGATATTTGAATGCAGACCAGCTGGATGAGAAGTGACCCTTATAAGCACACAGGGAGGGAATGCTGAGAAGAAAGCAATCAGCAAGCTTAGAGATACTAAGGCAGAAAGAGATCAGAATAGTTGGAGGAAAAAAAGAAAGAAAGAGAATGTGGCTGAACTGTAGGTAACAAGGAGGAGAATGGTACCCATTGATATTGTAGAAGTAGACAGCTTATAGACCACCAAACATAAATAAGTTGATAAATAAATAAATGAACAAACTGAGGACTTTGGCTTTATGTAGATATGATTTAAAGCTCTGAGAGATTTTTTAAATGGAAGATACATGATTTGAATTGCCCTAGGGGAAGGGGCAGGAACAAACACACTGCTTGACTGGCAATAGTGTCTGCAGACTGACCAGCTAGGATGTAACATTAATAACACAGATGAAGGATTATGATTCCTGGAAATGAGTGTTTGTTGTGGATAACAAATGTCTGGCCTCTAGATGTCCTGTGGTCATAGATAATTAGTACACAGATATGGGAGACAATGAGGAAAAGGAGAGCCTTGGATTACTCTGAAATTGTGTCCTCAGAGAGTAGGTAATTGGTGTTTGTATGGGTAGTTATTCATCTGGATGCCAAGCGGGTATCTGGGCAAGCCCATTTGCATTTGTCCTCGGTCACAAGCCATTCTCAATATGTCTATTCTCTGCACTGAGCCAAGAGAGCCAGCACAGGAGGGAAGCTGACCTTTGAGGACAGCCTCCTTTGGGCTCACTTGCCAGTGCTATTCTCACTGAGTTCAGTCAACTGGAGGAGGATTTAAATGATCTCTCACATGCTACTGATTTATAAACATGCATTTTTCTAAGGCAAGAAGTTATTCTTCATTTTGTAGCTCTATATGCAACTTTTCTAGCCAATAAATATCTAAACTCAAAATTTTCTGTAGGAGACAGGAAGAATAAAAGAAAAACAGGCCTCAAGGGCCGCAAGAAAAATTTATAATTATTGATAAACTGGATGCTATAAGGCATGAGACTCTTGGAACAAGTCCAGAGGGAACAGTTCATAATCTTGAAAACAAGATATGATCCCGTTTCTCAACTGGCATCTCAGAGTCACATGTGTTACATATCTGGTGGAAAATCTATAGATAAGAATATTAGTCTTAGTTACTGATTTGTTATTGATTACTGTTTCCTAATTACTCAATGGTTAATGATCGTTTTGTTCTTTGGCCCTGAAGGCCACATGAGTTATAGTTTAACTCCCCGCATATTCTTCATTCACGGCTGAAAGTATAATAAAGCTGGCTTGGATTCAGTTTCGGCACCTTCACCTTGGCAGTGTTGGTTCCCTGATCCTTGCTTTTCTCTGAATTCCTTAGTCTCATTTCTCGTTCTCTTGGCGTATCGTGCTTTCAGAAACCCTGCTTGTTGAGCTAGTCTCGACATTTTCCAAACTGAACATTCTCTGGAAACATGCTTGTCTTTCTGTTTCTTTCTTAATTGACACAATTCTGTTGATTCCCAAACCACAAACCTATGACTGCTTCTGATTTTCTAATGGCTAGCATATATTATTAAAGTCATATGAACCAAAACTGAAAATATTTTTTTACTATAATTGCCTTTAATTTTTTTCATTTGCTGTCTTTTGTAGATGTGTCATCTCTTTCTTTGGACTATTCCTCTATCCTTCTGTGCTCAAATTTGTTCTCCAAATTACTAACTGAATGATGCTACTAACTTAACTCTTTTGATGTGTGTCATCTATAAAAATTTTAACACCTTCTCAATAGTTTAGGATAAAGCCTGTCTTTTATCTGCACACACAAATTTTTTTTTTTTTTGGTTTTGCTAACATGTCATGTGCAACCATCATCATACAGATACTCACATCCTTAGTGTATGCATGCACACACACACACACACACACACTCCACATCTGGATCAAGTGAAATTAGCTATATTCAATTATAGGCACACACTGCTGCTGCTGCTGCTGCTGCTGCTACTAAGTTGCTTCAGTCGTGTCCGACTCTGTACAACCCCATAGACGTCAGCCCACCAAGCTTCCCCATCCCTGAGATTCTCCAGGCAAGAACACTGGAGTGGGTTGCCATTTCCTTCTCCAATGATAGGCACACACTAGCTATATTCAATTATAGGCATAGTTTGCATCTAAATCTTGCTTTGATAACTCACTCTCTCTTGCATAGCACACCTTTTGAATCCACTTCCACAACTATATATGTAATATGGTCAATACTTGCTTCATATGAAATGATCTTTGTCCCAGTTAGAAATATTTCATGTACTCTTGATGTTCACAAAAGAACCCACACCTCTATATTTATACCTCAAGCACTATCTTAAAAATGCTACTTTTATTTCTATCTGTTCTAATTAAGCAGAAAATAATAGTATATTCCTAATACTTTGATTGTAAAGCTTAGGCTTATTACCTCAGCCAATAAGATGTTCCATTCTGAAACTGAGAAATTTGAGGGAATAAAGAATGGATAGTTAAAAGAAATTATTCAAGGGTTTTGTTGTTACAGGCTCCCCAGAAACAGCAGTACTGACACTGTAACAGCACTGATGCGTAGAGCATTAGTCTCAGCTCCTGGGTGTAGTGATAACCTCAGGTGCAATGATAACCTCACACCTCAAACCAAAAGTTTTTCAGTTACTTCAATATTGGCTATTTCATGCACCTTCAAATACTTCATTGTTGTTCAGTGCTAAGTTGTGTCCAATTCTCTGCCACCCCACTGACTGCCAACATGCTAGCTTCCTCTTCTTCCACTATCTCCCAGAGTTTTCTCAAATTCATGCCCAATGAGTCAGTGATGCTATCTAACCATTTCATTCTCTGTTGCCCTCTTCTCCTTTTGCCTTCAATCTTTCCCAGCATCAGGGTCTTTTCCAATGAGTTGGCTCTTTGCATCAGATGGTCAAAGTATTGGAGCTTCAGGTTCAGCATCTGTTCTTTCAGTGAATATTCAGGGTTGATGTCCTTTAAGACTGACTGGTTTGATATCCTTGCAGTCCAAAGGACTCTAAAGAGTCTTCTTCAGCACCACAATTAGAAAGTATCAATTCTTCAGTGTTTAGACTTCCTTATGGTCCAACTCTCACATCTGTACATGACTACTGGAAAAAACATAGCTTTGACTATTATAGACTTCTGTTGGCAAAGGGATATCTCTGCTTTTTAATATGCTGTCTAGGTTTATCTTTAGAGCAACTAAAGAACCTAGATAGCATATTCAAAAGCAGAGACATTACTTTGCCAACAAAGGTCCTTCTAGTCAAGGCTATGGTTTTTCCAGTTGTCATGTGTGGATGTGAGAGTTGGACTGTGAAGAAGGCTGAGCGCCAAAGAATTGATGCTTTTGAACTGTGGTGTTGGGGAAGACTCTTGAGAGTCCCTGGGACTGCAAGGAGATCCAACCAGTCCATTCTGAAGGAGATCAGCCCTGGGATTTCTTTGGAAGGAATGATGCTAAAGCTGAAACTCCAGTACTTTGGCCACCTCATGCGAAGAGTTGACTCATTGGAAAAGACTCTGATGCAGGGAGGGATTGGGGGCAGGAGGAGAAGGGGACGACAGAGGATGAGATGGCTAGATGGCATCACTGACTCGATGCACGTGAGTCTGAGTGAACTCCAGGAGTTGGTGATGGACAGGGAGGCCTGGCGTGCTGCGATTCATGGGTCTCAAAGAGTCGGACACGACTGAGCAACTGAAATGAACTGAACTGAACTGAAAGAACCTCTTGGTGATGGTGAAGGAGGAGAGTGAAAGAGCTGGCCTAAGATTAAATATTAAAAAAATTAAGATCATGCACCTAGCCCCATTACTGCATGGCAAATATAAGGAGAAAAAGGTGGGAGTAGTGACAGATTTTCTCTTCTTGGGCTCCAAAAACATCACTGCGCAGTATGACTGCAGCCATGATATCAGGAGACGACTGCTTCTCAGCAAATAAGCGATGACAAACCTAGGCCGTGTATTGAAAAGCAGAGAAACTACACTACTGACAAAGGTCCATATAGTCAAGGCTATGGTCTTCCCAGTGGTTATGTATGGTTGTGAGAACTAGACCATAAAAAAGACAGAACCCAAAAGAATTGATGCTTTCGAACTATGGTGCTGGAGAAGACTCCTTAAAGTCCTTTGACCAGCAAGATCAAACCAGTCAATCTTAAGGGAGATCAACCCTGAATTTTCACTGGAAATATTGATGCTGAAGCTGAAGCTCCAGTATTTTGGTTGTTTAATGCGAACAGATGACTCACTGGAAAATCCCGTGATGCTGGGAAAGATTGAGGGCAGGAGAAGAGGGCGTCAGAGGATTAGAGGGCTGGATGGTATCACCAATGCAATGAGGTTGGATGGTATCACCAATGCAATGAAAAAGAACTTAGGCAAACTCTGGGAGATGGTGAGAGACAGGGAGGCCTGGCGTGTTGCAGTCCATTGGGTCATAAAGAGTCAGACATGACTGGGTGACTGAACAAAAACAACTAGGTTTGCCATAGCTTTTTTCCCAATGAGCAAGTGTTTTTTAATTTCATGGCTGAAATCATTGTCTGCAGTGATTTTGGAGCCCAAGAAAATAAAGTCTGTCACTGTTTCTACCTTTTGCCCTATCTGAGGTTGTTGATATTTCTACCAGCAATCTTGACTTCAACTTGTGATTCACTCAGCCTGGCATTCTTCATGATATACTCTGTATATAGGTTAAATAAGCAGGATGACACTATACAGCCCTGACATACTCCTTGCAAAATTTGGAACCAGTCAGCGGTTCCATGTCCAGTTCTAATTGCTGCTTATTGATCTGCATACATTTTTCTCAGAGGAGAGGTAAGGTGGTCTAGTAGTCTCTTAAAGAATTTTCTGATAATCTCTTTAAGAATTCTATTTAAGAAATTTCCAGGTTTTTTTTTTCTGATACTGTCGAAGGGTTTAGTGTAGTCAATGAAGCAATACATATATATATATATTTATATATATTTTTTTTTTTACAATTATCTTGCTTTTTCTGTGATCCAAGGGATATTGGCAATTTGGTCTCTGGTTCCTCTTCCTTTTCTAAATCCAGCTTGTAAATCTGGAAGTTCTCAGTTTACATAAATTGTTGAAGCTTAGCTTGAAGGATTTTGAGCATTACCTTGATAGCATCTGAAATGAGTGCAATTGTATGGTATTTTGAAGATTCTTTGGCATTGCCTTTCTTTGGGACTGGAGTGAAAACTGACCTTTTCCAGTCCTGTGGCCATAGCTGAGTTTTCCAAATTTGCTGACCTATGGAGTGCAGCACTTTAATGTCATCAAGTTTTAGGATTTTAAATAGCTCAGCTGGAATTCCATCAACTCCATGAACTCCATTTGCAGTAATGCTTCCTAAGGCACACTTGACTGCACACTCCAATATATCAGGCTTTAGGTGAGTGACCACATCATCCTGGTTATCTGAGTTATTAAGACCTTTCTTCTAGAGTTCTTCTGTGTAGTATTCTTGGCACCTCTTCTTAGTGTATTCTGCTTCTGTTAGATCCTTGCCATTTCTGTCCTTTATGGTGCCAACCCTTGCATGACATATTCCCTTGATATCTCCAATTTTCTTGAAGAGACTTATAGTCTTTGTTATTGTATTGTTTTCCTCTATTTCTTTGCAATGTTAATTGAAGAAGTCCTTCTTATCTGACCATGCTATTCTCTGGAACTCTGCATTCAGTTGGGTATACCCTTTCCTTTCTCCTTTGTCTCTGGTTTCTCTTCATTCCTCAGCTACTTCTATTGTCCTAAGACAATAACTTTGCCTTTTGCATGTCTTCTTCTTTGGGATGGTTTTGGTCACTATCTCCTGTACAGTGTTATAAAACTTCATCCATAGTTTTTTAGGCACTCTATTTACTAGATCTAATCCCTTGAAACTATTTGTCACCTCTACTGTATAAACCTAAGAGATTTGCATTTAGGCCATACCTGAATGGCCAAGCAGTTTTCCCCATGTTCTTCAGTTGAAGCAATGAAGAGCTCATGATCTAAGCCACATTCAGCTCTGGGTCTTGTTACTTCTGACCATACAGAGCTTCTCCATCTTTGGCTGCAAAGAATACAATCAATCTAACTTTGGTATTCACCATTTAATGATATCCATGTGTAGAGATGTCTCTCATATTGTGGGAAAAGGGTGTTTGTTATGACCAGTGTGTTCTCTTGACAAAACTCTGTTAACCTTTACCCTGCTTCATTTTGTACAAGGCCAAACTTGTCTGTTACTCCAGGTATCTTTTGACTTCCTGCTTTTGCATTCCAATCCCCTATGATGAAAATGACATTTTTTTTTTCTTTCTTTTTTTTTGGTGTTAGTTCTAGAAGGTCTTGTAGGTCTTCATAGAACCATTCAACTTCAGCTTCTTTGGCATCAGAGGTTGGGGCTCTGGATTAGACTTGGATTACTGTGATGCTGAATGGTTTGCCTTGAAACAAACTTAAATCATTCTGTCATTTTAAAGATTGCACCCAAGTACTGCATTTCAGACTCTTTTGTTGACTAGGAGGGATACTCTTTCTTCTAAGGGATTCTTCTAAAGGAATCTTACCCACAGTAGTATATATATATAATGCCCATCTGAATTAAATTGTTCCATTTCCATTTTAGTTCACTGATTCCTAAGATGTTGATGTTCAATCTTGTCATCTCCTGCTTGATCACGTCCAACTCACCTTGATACATTCACCTAACATTCCAGGTTTCTATGCAGTACTGTTCTTTACAGCATTGGATTTTACTTTCCCCATTAGACACATCCACAACTGAGCATTGTTTCTGCTTGGGCCCAGAAACTTCATTCTTTTCTTGAGCTATTTGTAATCACTCTCCACTCTTCCCCAGTAGCATACTGGAAACCTTCTGACATGAGGGGGGCTCATTTTCTGAGGTGCCATATCTTTTTTTTCTTTTTCTAGTGCTTATGGGGTTCTTTCAGCAAGAATACTGCAGTGGTTTGCTAATTCTTCTTTCATGGGCCACGTTTTGTTAGAACTCTTCTAGACCCATCAAGACATGATGGCACTGCGTGGCATGGCTCATAGCTTCATTGAGTTATGCAAGCCCCTTCACCATGACAAGGCTGTAATTCATGAAGTGAAGTGAAGTTGTGTCCAACTCTGCAACCCCATGGACTATATAGCCTACTAGTCTCCTCTGTCCATGGGATTTTCCAGGCAAGAATACTGAAGTGGGCTGCCATTTCCTTCTCCAGAGGATCTTCCTGACCCAGGGATCGAACCCAGGTCTCCTGCATTGTAGGCAGATGCTTTACCATCTGAGCCACCAGGGAAGTCCCAAAGTAACTCATGAAGGGGCTTCAAATACTTACAGCTTCTTTATATGCATTCATGTATATTTCTAGTTAATTCAGATAAAGTTTACTAGGAAAAAATTAAATCTAGACTGAACTGCCTTTATATTCTCAGTATCAAATAATATGCTTACATCACTGAAGCTTAATTTATATTTGAAGAGTATATAAACAAATGAATATATTTTCTCCTTAAAGATGAATAATGTAATAAACATTAATATTCATTGAGTGCTTATTTTGGGTATAGCTTTTTGCAAATGCTTTGTAGAAATGAACTTATTTACTCCTAACCTCATCCCTGTGAGGTAGACCCCTGCTTTACTGTGTAGGATACTGAGGCATTAAAAATAAGTCATAAGTATCAAAGTCAAATCTTCAAATCTAGTAAACAGTGAAGCTGGGATTTGTACTTGGACATCTATCTATCTGTGGAACCCACAGCCATTACACTGCCTCTTAAAGCAGGATAAGAGGCATGTTTTCTTTGTGTATTTGTTTGCTGTGATCATTGTTATTTTAAGCAAAAATAAGTGACTACTCTCTGAAATTTTTAACATATTACATTTCTGTACTGGTTTTTGAACAAAATAAATATGAAAAATAATAGAAGTTTATCCAAATTCAGTAGAGAGTGAAAATAATTTTATTGATCATCTTCTCAACTGTTTGTTTTGCTTATTAATCAGCATGGTCCATATGAATCCATTGATACTAATAAGAACATGTAAGAGAAGAAAATACACCTTCAATTTAAAAGTCTAGACTCTATCAATTCCAGTTAAATGAGCATCATATTTTGTAAATTTGAATGTGTTATACTAGAAATGTATAAATATTGAAACATATCTTACTTTATTATATAGAAATATATACATATGATATGCACATATATATATATGTGTGTGTGTATACACATATCATTGTAAATGGATATATATTTTACTTCCACATAAATTAGATTTGTAAATCCTGTGTCTTTATATAGGCAAAGTCTAAGCCAAAATAAGAATTAGCTTGGCTTAGTAGATGCAAAATACCGATGAATAACTCTCTTTTGAATTTCTTCCTAAATGCTCTTATATTAAGCCTTAAAACTGCAGGAACAGAGAGTTCCACAGCCTTGGAACCATGACAAAGACATCTTCCCCTGAATTTTACATCATTTATATCACTTAACTACAAAATGTCAGAAATGAAAACGATACCACCAGAAGTTTTTTCGGATCTTAACTTTTCACCCCAATTATGGCCTTAAGAACAAAGCAGAAAAAAATTCAAACAGCACAAAACTAGAAGTAAAAAGAAGTTGCCCAATTTCCAAAACGCTTGCTTTCAATTTTACCTATTAAAGAAAGCATTGTCTATTTTATACATCAAGATGGATTTCCTCTGAAAGAAAAGTTACCCTCATGCTTTCTGGAGCATGGTATATAAGGGAAGCATTTTAACTCCCTCAATGACAGTGACTTCTCTGCTCTATTTTATAAATTACTGGCAAAGCAACGGGAAGATTTCCAGTTGTGCAAAAATATCTTATTTCTAAAAACAGTTTACTGCTGCTGCTAAGTTGCTTCAGTCATGTCTGACTCTGTGCGACCCCATAGACGGCAGCCCACGAGGCTCCCCCGTCCCTGGGATTCTCCAGGCAAGAACACTGGAGTGGGTTGCCATTTCCGTCTCCAATGCATGAAAGTGAAAGTGAAGTCGCTCAGTCGTGTCCAACTCTTAGCGACCCCATGGACTACAGCCCACCAGGCCTTCCGTCCATGGGATTTTCCAGGCAAGAGTACTGGAGTGGGGTGCCATTGCCTGCTCCAAAAAACAGTTTTAAATCCACACACAAAAGAAAAAAAATGCTTAGAAGAGATTATAGATAATTATAACTAAATTGTTTTTGCTGTTTAATTACTAAGTCATATATGACACTTTTTGTGACCCTATGGACTGTAGCCTCGCTCTAATCCTCTGTCCCCAGGATTCTACAGGCAAAAATACTAGAATGGGTTGCCATTCCCTTCTCCAGGACATCTTCTCGACCCAGAGATTGAACCCATGTCTTCTGAGTCTCCTGCATTGGCAGGCAGATTCTTTACCACTGAGTCACCAGTGAAGTCCCTAGAACTAAACTACTTTAATAAAACATATAGGAAACAGTTGGAGAGAAATTTTTAACTTGAAAGTCATATTTTAAGAAGTAAGTTTGAAAACTATGATCTCAGTCTTTAACTACAAAAGATCCAATTGCAAAATATTAATAGGATACACTTTTCAAAAACATGGAATAATAATAATAAAGGTAAATCTATTAAAGAAATAAGAAATTGAGGAAATCATAAAAAATTAAATGGTTCATCAAATATATATTATTTTTGAAAAGATTTTTATTATTCAATAGAAATTCTCATATTGTTGGATCAAAAAAATTTCTCATATTCCATAATCGAATATGGTGTAATTTTACTCAGTGCTGTGTATTTTGGAATTTGCTTAGCTAACAAAATTAATGTGGTGGCTTAGTTGCATAGTTGTGCCCGACTCTTTGTGATCCCATGGATTGTAGCCTGCCAGACTCCTCTGTCCATGGTATTTTCCAGGCAAGAATACTGGAGTGGGTTGCCATTTCCTTCTACAGGCGAACTTTTCCATCCAGGGATCAAACCCAGGTCTCCTGCCTAGCAGGCAGATTCTTTACTGACTGAGCCATCAAGGAAGCCCAATTTCTCACCTTAAGAGAAAGAAACACTGATGTGTCAGTAGAAGCTTCACCACAAATTAGTAGTAATCTAAATAACACTGACCCTTGTCTTATTTTAGTAATTTAGCTATTACAATAAACACTCTCTTTCTCTTTCCCTCTTTCTCCTACCCAGTTTAGGAAAACTTTGTTAAATCCTTAAAATTCAAACATAAAGCAAAAAAAAAAACAGACAAATAAGACTTGGTAAACACTCTCCTTGAAATCAGGTTCTCTAGTAGGTTCAAATCTAAATAATAATTTTCCTTGCTATTTTTCATTTTATCAATCAAGTAACTTCAGTATCAAATTTACTATGTAGATTTTTTTATATACCTTAAACTGTTTTGTATGAATATTCTCCTAATTTCTCATCTTAAGAGACACAAACACTGATGTGTTAGCAGAATCTTCACCACATAAATTAGTAAATGCTAGAATAATATTTTTGTCTCAAACTAATTCATCCACAAATCAGAATACTGTCCATATTATTTTTTTCTTAAATCCAAGGCAAGCTATTTGCTATACTGCTGAGGAATAATACAGAGGAGAAAAATTCAACTTAACTTGAAAATAAATTTCCAGGAAAATAAGAAAATAAATATTAATTTAAAACAAGTAATGTATATGTGAAAGATGAATTTATTATGCTGTAATATGACCATGTTTAGATGTTTTGATGGTTTTCATAACACTTTCATTTTCACATAGACATTTTTTAAAATTTATTTATTTTAATTGGAAGCTAATTACTTTACAATATTGTATTGGTTTTGCCATACATCAACATGAATAGGCCACGGGTGTACATGTGTTCCCAATCCTGAACCCCCCTCCCACCTCCTTCCCCATACCATCCCTCTGGGTCATCCCAGTGCACCAGCCCCAAGCATCCTGTATCCTGCATCAAACCTGGACTGGCGATTCATTTCTTATATGATATTATACATGTTTCAATGCCATTCTCCCAAATCATCCTACCCTCTCCCTCTCCCACAGAGTCCAAAAGACTGTTCTATACATCTGTGTCTCTTTTGCTGTCTCGCATACAGGGTTATAATTACCGTCTTTCTAAATTCCATATATACATGTGACTATACTAAATTGGTGTTTTTCTTTCTGGCTTACTTCACTCTGTATAATCGGCTCCAGTTTCAACCACCTCATTAGAACTGATTCAAATGTATTCTTTTTAATGGCTGAGTAGTACTCCATTGTGTATATGTACCACTGCTTTCTTATCCATTCATCTGCTGATGGACATCTAGGTTGCTTCCATGTCCTGGCTATTATAAACAGTGCTGTGATGAACATCGGGGTACACGCGTCTCTTTCAATTCTGGTTTCCTCAGTGTGTATGCCCAGCAGTGGGATTGCTGGATCATAAGGCAGTTCTGTTTCCAGTTTTTTAAGGAATCCACACTGTTCTCCATAGTGGCTGTACTAGTTTGCATTCCCACCAACAGTGTAAGAGGGTTCCCTTTTCTCCACACCCTCTCCAGCATTTATTGCTTGTAAAGACTTTTGGATTGCAGCCATTCTGACTGGCATGAAATGGTACCTCATTGTGGTTTTGATTTGCATTTCTCTGATAATGAGTGATGTTGAACATCTTTTCATGTGTTTCTTAGCCATCTGTATGTCTTTGGAGAAATGTCTATTTAGTTCTTTGGCCCATTTTTTGATTGGGTTGTTTATTTTTCTGGAATTCAGCTGCAGGAGTTGCTTGTATATTTTTGAGATTAGTTGTTTGTCAGTTGCTTCCTTTGCTATTATTTTCTCCCATTCTGAAGGCTGTCTTATATAGACATTTTAATAATTACTTTTCATATTTGACTGCAAGATTTCTAGGAAAAATATATATCTGAATGCATATTACATATAGAATATATAAAATATATATGGATTCAAATATATTTATTGAAACAGATAAATATTGTAGACCTGATACATATGTGATTATATATGTATATATATGGACAGATGTATAATGATTCCAGGATAAATCTAACAATAAATACAATATAGAATAAACATACTGTACTAGTATTTACTATTTACTGTACCACTAGGACTTCATTGATCACTTCAAGCAAAATCTGATTCACTTGTCATTCTTGACAAAAATCTATCTCAGAAACAATGTTTTCTGATCACAGCCCCATTTCCACCAACATTAAGGTATATATTTTTTTCCAACACAGTCACAGAAGAGTCCCCCACATTTGATATATAATGAAGATAAGGTTTCTGAGTTTAAAGCAGAACTTTTCTTAGTTTAATGTAACCAATTTTTTGAAATAACCAGCCAATTAAAGATTTTTAAATTCTTCTTTTGCTTTAACTTGCTTTAAACCAGCCAATTAAAGATTTTTAAATTCTTCTTTTGCTTTAACTTGGTGTCAAATTCAGTTTCCCTCAACTTTGCCATCAGGGCTTATGTGGGATCATATGACTCATAGAGGGATAGTGAAAGGTCACTTAAAATTTTATAGATTAGAACCATTTCTCACTGTTTACCTCAAATATGATTCCAAGGTTTTCTTTCCTAGACCTCTAGTTGGCCTAGAAAATAAAATTATTTTGTGTGTGTGTGTGTGTGTGATAGACAAGTCTTCCATTGAGAAATGCTCTACACTTAAAATCTACACTTCAGTTTACTGAGCCTATGCTTTCCTTCCTCTACTCATTAAGAACAATCTTAACTCCAGCAAGAAGGCTTTAGAATGACATTTTTTTCCTTTTGATCTATAGTTTTCTAAAATGGCAATACTGATTACCACATACTTCCACAAGTCAGTGCAATGTAGCAATCAGGATAGAACTCAGAGAATAAAAATCTGGGTCTTAAACTTGGTTACACAACAATGGAGGCAAGTTGTATGATGTCTAGGTCTCATTTTCCCCCTTTGTTAAAAAAAAGCTAATAAAATCCTAATAGATATTGTTTTGAGTATTACAAAATATCAATACTACTTAAAAGAACATTTATTAAATTATTATACATAAATTCACTCACTGATATTAGTATTTGCTAAGGTATGTGGTCACACAGAGTTGGACACGACTGAAGTGACTCAGCAGCAGAAGCAGCAGCATTCTGGGCTTTCCAGGTAGGGCAGTGGTAAAGAAGTTTAACACCAACTCAGTGGTGTACTGTGACTCTAAAATATGCATAGTGGTGTTGGAGAAGACTCTTGAGAGTCCCTTGGACTGCAAGGAGATCCAACCAGTCCATTCTGAAGGAGATCAGCCCTGGGTGTTCTTTGGAAGGAATGCTGCTGAAGCTGAAACTCCAGTACTTTGGCCACCTCATGCGAAGAGTTGACTTATTGGAAAATACTCTGATGCTGGGAGGGATTGGGGGCAGGAGGAGAAGGGGATGCCAGAGGATGAGGTGGCTGGATGGCATCACTGACTCGATGGATGTGAGTTTGAGTGAACTCCAGGAGATGGTGATGGACAGGGAGGCCCGGCATGCTGCGATTCATGGGGTCGAAAAGAGTCAGACACAACTGAGCAACTGAACTGAACTGAACTCAATGCCAATAAACACAATTTTTACATGCAAGCCTATTAAGATATTAAGTTCAAATACACTTTTGGAATATTCTGCTATACCAAGATCAATTTAGTTATAAAAAGTAGAAAAATCCTTGACTTGTTTAGCACAATATAATTTAAAATATAATCTCCATAGCTTTTAAAAAGATAATAAGGCTATTTTTAAAAGGCATACTATTATCTAAATTCTTTGAGAGTACACTGATAAACACAAATCTCAAAAATCACTAAGTTTCACAGAATGAATTAAAATGTATTTTATCATTCCACTTAACACAGTTATGACATTAAATTTTCAAAATTCTGGATATGAGTCATTACCTATTAATATTCACCTGGAATTTTTATTATTATTATTTTTGCTATGGCATGGTGCCTTGTGTCTGATGGTATCAATATTTATTTAAGATCAGCATTTTCTAGAGGTTTTTGCTGTGTTTGTTTTCTATTTCCTTACTGCTGTAACACAACTTATTTATATTGCCTTCTTCAAACTACTACTGATTTAACTTTTCATTGTGTAAATAATATCATGTTTTTTTTTTAAGTTTTTAGATTTTATTTATTACTTTTAGTAGAAAATCATTCATGTTATCAACTTATTTGAAGATACATTAAATTGAAGAATCCTGGATCTTGTTTTTCTATATAATTTACTTTTTACTGGGTTTTTATGATGTACTTCAGTACATATCTATGATAATAAAGTCAAAAATTACAAAAATGTATTTCATTAAACATTTTAATACTATAAAATAAATTATGAATAATAACTACCTCTTCTGATGTACTTAGTAAAATGTCTTTTTATAGCATACTAATATCAACATTGGACATATTAAATATTGGTATTTAAGATAACTTATAGTATACTATAAATGCTGGGGGGGAAAAAAAAACAATTTGCTACTTCTGTTTTTGTTGGCTCTTTTTGAACTTTCCACTGTCACATAGAAATACTTTTAGAATATAGAAAGAGATCCAATAAAGTCTCCAGAAGAACTGCCACAAGATTAAGGTTAACCGTCAGAAACACTCAAAGCATATGTGATGGAACTATACTCACATACAGGTTTTCAAGATTAAAAGGTGTTTTTCAAAAAAAAAAAAAAAGCCCATGTCTTTCAGTTATTACACTGCCTCTCCCCAAACATAACCCCCAGCTGAAAGGGGTAGGGGTGTCGGGATTTTGTGTTACCAAAGAGAACAGATATTAAAATTTCATTAAGTCTGAACGTGTTTTAGACGTAACTAGAAGTCAATTTTGTAATAGTTTATATCACATCTTCCCTCTGGATTAAATAATATAGTAGTGAGATCTATTTTTCATATGCTACTCTGCCAAGACTGACAAAACCTGACAAATGTCTTGGCAAAATACTATTTTTTATTATAAAAGTTATCACTGATTAACACTGTGATGATAACTGTTTAAAAAGTGCCTTTAAGGATCTGTACTGATGAAAGTGAATTCACTGTGAACACGATAAAATATGTTGAATTAATTTTTCTTTCATGATCCCTTTACTCAGCAGATATTTATTACATACATTTAAGTGTGCAGTGACACTACAGGCACTGTACAATTATTTGCTTATATGAAAACATTTTTTTAAATTTTATTTTATTTTTTAACTTTACAATATTGTATTGGTTTTGCCATATATCAAAATGAATCCACCACAGGTATACATGTGTTCCCCATCCTGAACCCTCCTCCCTCCTCCCTCCCCATACCATCCATCTGGGTCGTCCCAGTGCACCAGCCCCAAGCAAATATTTTAAGATTAACAACATGATTATTCTTTAAGACTGCATCCACGTTTTCAATATTCTGAAGGAAAAATGATCAGTTTAAATTTTTTCATCTTAAATATGTATACAACCACCAGTACTACAGACCTCACCTGCATATGAAAATATTCTATTACCATTATAAGACAAAATTTATTTGCACATTTTTTAAAAATTTATTTTACTGTTTTGCCACACTTCTGGGCATGTGGAATCTTAGCTTCCCAGCCAGGGATTGAACCTGTACCCACTGCATTGAAAACACAGAGTCTTAACCACTGGAGTGTCAGGGAGGCCCACAAATTTTTGAATATATAAATTTAAACCTCTTGGAGTAATACTGAATGTATAGTAAACACTTTATAAAAGAAGAAAAAATACAACCACATATGTCTACATAAAATGATACTCTATTCTGGTCCTCTCTCCTACAAATTTCAATATTAATCTCAGATAATCCTAATGCTATTACCAAGAATTAGTATAGAAATGATCATCTTAGTTTTTCTTTCCAGTATGGCAAGTCTTAAATTTGAACCTCAATGAATTTCAAATAACTAGATATAAGTAATAAAACCTTCTGTAACCTTTTGCTTCCTATTAATTTCCTCAAAATTGAATTTAACAGTTTTTCAGTAGTATAAACACCAAATATTCTTACATGAACTTTCTAGCAGCTTAGACAGCAGAAGGTGAAAAGCTGACTTTATCATCAAATTCCATGCTTCATCAAGCCAAACAGCTTATTTAGATTTGAAATATAGCTTAATGATCATATCTGCCATGATTTATTTTTCAGGATGGCCCTTGACTCTGTCCATCTTCATCTTCATCTGAATTTTATAGACAGTAAAACAATATCACCAATTTTTTATACAACATATATTGCCTGAAATAATTTTTAAAAACATGTATATTTTTTGTCATCAATTGGGAATTTCTTCTAATGGAGATGATCTATAATTTATATTGTCATAATCATAACATTGAGTTAGGCACCAAATCCATGTTTAATAAATAGCTGAATTACTTTTTTTTAGAAAAGTAAATAAATTGATTTGACAAAGAACATTTTTTAAGATTCATGTTGGGGTTATAGCAAAAAATAAAACAACCTATTAATTTGAGATAGAAAATTTACAGGTATGGACTGAACTGTGCCCCCTCCCCCTAAATTCATACATTGAAGTCCTAATGCCTAGTACCTCAAATGTACTTGGAGAAAAGTACTTGGAGTACTTGGAGATAAGGCCTTTAGAGGCAATTAAAGTGATAGTCACTCAGTCATGTCCAAGTCTTTGCAACACCATGGACTGTATAGTCCATGGAATTCTCTAGGTGTGAATACTGAAGTGGGAAGTGGGCAGCCTTTCCCTTCTTCAGGGGATCTCCCCAACCCAGGGACTGAACCCAGGTCTCCTGCATTGCAGGTAGATTCTTTACCAGCTGAGCCATAAGGGAAGCCCAAAAATACTGGAGTAGGTAGCCTAACCCTTCTCCACAGGATCTTCCTGACCCAGGATTCAAACTGGGGTCTCCTGCATTGCAGGCGGATTCTTTACCAACTGAGCTATCAGGGAAGCCCCAAAGAGGCGATTAGGTTAAACAAAATCTTTAGAATGGGGCCCAAATAGGACCAGTGTTCTCATAAGTGGAAGAGACAACAGGGGCACATACTCACAGAGAAAAGACTGCGTATGAACATAGCAAGAAGACTGCCATCTGCAAACCAAGAAAAGAGGCCTCAGGAGAAACTAAATCTGCCAACAATTTAATCTTAGATTTTAAGCTTCTAGAACTGTGAGAAAATAAATTTCTGTTGTTTAAGTCATCCAGTCTGTGGTATTTCATTACGGGATCAGCAGCAAACAAATACAACTGTCAAAATACAATATCTTCTATGCAATTTAGCTTCTGTTAACATGAATTGGAGAAGGAAATGGCAACCCACTCCAGTCTTCTTGCCTAGAGAGTCCTGTGGACAGAAGAGCCTGGTAAGCTGCTGTCTATGGGGTTGCACAGAGTCAGACATGACTGAAGCGACTTAGCATGCATGCATGCATTGGAGAAGGAAGTGGCAACCCACTCCAATATTCTTGGCTGAAGAATCCCAGGGACAGAGGAGCCTGGTGGGCTGCCGTCTATGGGGTTGCAGAGTCGGACACAACTAAAGTGACTTAGCAGCAGCAACGTGAATAATTATTATTATTATTTTTTTAAATTTTATTTTATTTTTAAACTTTACATAATTGTATTAGTTTTGCCAAATATCAAAATGAATCTGCCACAGGTATACATGTGTTCCCCATCCTGAACCCTCCTCCCTCCTCCCTCCCCATACCATCCCTCTGGGTTGTCTCAGTGCACTAGCCCCAAGCATCCAGTATCGTGTATCGAACCTGGACTGGCAACTCATTTCTTACATGATATTTTACATGTTTCAATGTCATTCTCCCAAATCTTCCCACCCTCTCCCTCTCCCACAGAGTCCATAAGAATGTTCTATACATCAGTGTCTCTTTTGCTGTCTCGTACACCGGGTTATTGTTACCATCATTCTAAATTCCATATATATGTGTTAGTATACTGTATTTATGTTTTTCCTTCTGGCTTTAAGTCAAAAAATATAACAAAGTTGTTGTTATTCAATTACCGTCATTCATGTCATTTTAAAATGGCTGACAAATTTTTTCTATTTCCATATTAGAACTACTACACTGCTTTTATCATTAATGCAAAATCACTTATTACTCAGTATTACATCGATATGGAGAAATTCATATAATATTTATTTTATGAAACTGCTAAATGGAGAAGTAAAAAACTCATTTAAATTTAGGTTTTAAGAAATTATAAAGTAAAAGAACTTTTAAATTAAAACTTAAGTATGTACCATTTTCAATTTGAGAGGATACTATCTCAAAATATTAGCAAAAAAACACATTAGCAATGTTAACTACAAGTTTTAAACTCAAATCTCAATAGTGTTTCACAGATCTACATACATACATATTTTAATAAAATCCATAACCCCATAAGTGATCAAATATCTTTTTTCTTTCTTACTAAATAGCTAAGTTGCCAATTACTCACAGGCCATAAAATGTCTATTAAAATTTCATACTGTAAGTTTCAGTTCTATCTTCTAAGTATCTGAAAATTTTGATGGACTCTTAAAATATGTATTTGTTATATGCAAGTTTTCTCTTTTTCTACTTCAAATGTTCACATTTAAAGAACATGATTGCTAGGAATCTGCCTTCAATTGGAGAGGTTCGATTCTTGGTCGGAAACGAAAATCCCACATGCCGCAACTAAGACCCCATGCAACCAAATCCATTTATATTTTTAAAAAGAAACTCTGCTAATAAAACATTGTCATCTGCAATCCGGTGAATAGGATACTGGACTGAGAGTCATCAGAGTTGATATCCAGGCCCACCACTTACTAGCTTTGTCGTTTGGGACAAACTGCTGCTGCTGCTCAGTTGCTTCAGTCGTGTCCGACTCTGTGCGACCCCATAGTCGGCCTCCCACCAGGCTCCTCGGTCCCTGGGATTCTCCAGGCAAGAATACTGGAGTGGGTTGCCATTTCCTTCTTCAAAAGTGAAAGTGAAGTCGCTCAGTCGAGTTCAACTCTTAGCGACTCCATGGACTGCAGCCTACCAGGCTCCTCCATCCACAGGATTTTCCAGGCAAGAGTACTGGAGTGGGGTGCCATTGCCTTCTCCTTGGGACAAGCTACAAACTGCTACAAACTGCTTAACATATTTGAGATAATTTACTCATCTGTGAATTACCATTATTCATCTGTAAACTATCCCACAAAGGATACTTGATGGCATTAGATATACTAGACAGGGGTTGGTAAACTCTATTATTCAAAGAAATGTTAGTTCAGAGTGATTAAAATATTTTGAATTATTTAAAATAAAAGTAGCCATAATAAGCATATTATGATTATTTTGATTTGATATCAATTTTTGCATCACTTTTATTATATTCCTGCTATATGTTCCAGGAAAAGAAATCCTTTCTTTGCCTAATACAACCCAAATTAAAACAGTTTAGCTATTCAGAACAGTTACCATTTAAAAATGGTAACAGCAGGTGATCTATTGCTAGTCCTAATAATAGTTGGTTTTTATTCAGGATGGTAGCATAGACTCTTCATGAGGCTCCTTCTACAAAAAGTGAGCTTCTTATTCTATTAAAGTTGCAAAGGAAAAGACACATACACACACACATACACCCTTAGTTCCAATTGCTAGGTGACCAATTGACTGACTGACAAAGGGTGGAAAGCCAGTTCCACAATCATTATTGAAGGAGAAGTGTGAAAGCAGAGTAAATGGAACAAGACCATTTTTTATGGCATCTTTTTTTTTTAATTTCTGAGAGACTCACCCCCTCCCCAGTTTTTTTGAGATATAATTGGCTTATTTCAAGGTATAGGATACAATGATTTAATATATGTATATATTCTGTAATGATCACCACAGTAAGTCCAGTTAACACTGATTGCCTCACGTAATTACACTTTTTTTTCTTGTGATGAAAACTGTTAAGATCTGCTCTCTGAAGAACTTTAAATATACAAAACAGTATTGTTAACTATAGTCACCATGTTGAATGTTACACTCTCAGAATTTATCTTTTAACTGGAAATCTGTACCTCTTGATCACCATTACCTGTTTCTAGTATCCTCACACCTCTGGCACCCACCAATCTGTTCTCTGTTTCTGAGTTCTTTTTTTTTAGATTCCCCATATAAATGAGACCACACAGTATTTGTCTTTGTCTGACCAATTTCACTCTGAGTATAATGCCCTCAGAGTCCATTCATGTTGTCACAAATGGTGGGATCTCCTTTTTTATATTGGAATAACAGTCCAGTGTGTGTGTGTGTGTGTGTGTGTGTTTGCATTGGGGGGGGTTGGTGGGTGGGTGTGTGCCCCTAATAAACTAGAGTTGGGAGATCTTAATGAGAAACATTTGAGAAAGTCACACAAGTGTTGTACGTGATTAAGAATAACTGAGATTCAATTCAGAAAGATTCATCCCATATATCCTTGCACAAAGACATTTTCCACACTTAAATCTCTGTTCTCCTTTTATTCTCTATCTGTAGAGAAAAAAAAAAAACAGACTCATGAAGCGAGGAGAGGAATACATAAAGTTAGAAAACTCAGTAAGCTAAATAGTAAAAAGACCAGTTAGTACTAGTGGTAAAGAATCCACCTACCAAGCAGGAGACCCCAGAAATAGAAGTTTGATTCTTGAATTGGGATGACACCCTACAGAAGGAAATGGCAACCTATTCCAGTATTCCTGCCTGGGAAATCCCATGGACAGAGGAGCCAGGCGGGCTACAGTCCATGGGGCAGCAGAGTTGGACAGGTCTTAAAAGACTAAATGACAACAAGAGAAACCAGAGTGAAATCCTCTATCCAAGTTTCTTACCCCGATCTTCAGAGTAGGCATCAGTTTTAGCCTTGAAGAAAAAAGCTTTTGATTGGTTATGATGATGAACACTGGAGTGGTTTTGTAACTGCTTAAATGAGCATGTGATTGGAGCTTTAATGCCTGGAAGTCCTACTTCTTAAGAACAAAGCGGAGAAGACTATGGCACTCCATCTAGTGGCAAGGAGAAAAACTGGCTCAGAGAGTAACTTTAGAACAAAATTACATTCTTTATCAATTTAAAATCCCTTAAAAAAATGTGTTATACTAGGCCATGCTGCTATGGGTTTTCTTTATCTCTTACATGTTTTATTTTGCTTTTTAGTTTTTTTGTATTCTAGTTCCTGCAGAGAATAAGGTTGCTGAAATCAAGAAAAATAAGGATATCACTTATATGGGAAAGCTGAAAAAGAAAAAAAATAGATACTAATGAACTTATTTACAAAACAGATAGAGAGTTTGAAAACAAACTCATAGTTACTAGAAGGCAAAGGTGGCGGGGGGTAAACCAGGAGTATGGGATTAACATATACATACCACAAAAATAAAATAGAAAATAAACAAGGACCTACTGTATATATCACAGGGAATTCTACTTAATACTCTGTAACAACTAATATAGGAAAAGAATCTGAAAAATAATATATGTACATGTATAACAATCACTTTGCTATATACAGCTGAAACTAACACAAAATAACAACACTGTGAATCAATTACTCAAAGATAAAATTTAAATTAAATTAAAAAGAGAAATAAGTAAGAAAAGTAAGTTAGCACATAGTGCATTTTGCCTGTTCTGGCTGCAACCTTAAAAAGGAAACTTTCAAAATGGAGAAGTCTATCATTTATATGATCTAAAAAGACCCAGGTTATTATTCAGAGAAACCACTGCCAGTAGATCTCAGAAATAAGGTAGACAAATACATCTTGAGATTTCCTTTTCAGGTAGCCCTAATGCTAAAGAACTGCCCCCCAATGCAGGAGATACCAGAGATGCAGGTTCGATCTCTTGGTTGGGAAGATCCCCTGGTGTAGGAAATGGCAACCCACTCCAGTATTCTTGCTTGAGAAATTCCATGGACAGAGGAGCCTGAGAGGCTACAGTCCATGGGGTCACAAAGAGTTGGACAAGACTGAGCATGCACGCACATTTACTGGAATAAATATTGCTGTGAATTGCAACACAATTAAACACATTAATTTTAGTAGTACACACCAATGAATTTAAACACAAATATAAACTCAGTAGTTAAAAAAAAAATGCCTTCAATACAGAAAATGCAGGAGACATGGGTTTGATTCCTGGTTCGGGAACATCCCCTGGAGGAAGGCATGGCAACCCACTCCAATATTCTTGCCTGGAAAATCTCATGGACAGAGAAGCCTAGTCTGGTGGATTATGGTCCATGGGGACACAAAGAGTCAGACAAAACTGAAGCAACTGAGCACGCATACACCCAAGTAACTATCACCACAATCAATATACAGGATGTAAACATCTATTACTGTTGGTGGTTCTCTCTCCATTCCTGGGAAAATTAGCTTTGTGTCCCTATATATGAGAGTTACCTCTTTAAATGTTCTATATAATGAAAAGATAGAGTAAATATCCTTTTGTATTTGGCTTTTGTCACTTACCAAAATGGTTTTGAGAATTATTCTTGTTATTTCATCTGTCATTAGATCATTCTTTGTATTGGTATTATTATATGCTGCTGTTTAGTAGCTCAGTCATGTCTGACTCTTTGCGACCCCATGGACTGCAGCATGCCAGGCTTCACTGTCCTTCACCATCTCAGTTTGCTCAAACTCATGTCCATTGAGTTTGGTGATGCTATCCACCCATCTCATCCTCTGTCGCCCCCTTCTCCTCTTGCCTTCAATCCTTGCCAGCATCAGGGTCTTTTCCAAAGAGTGGCTCATTGCATCAGGTGGCCAAAGTATTGGAGTTTCAGCTACAGTAGCAATCCTTCTAAAGAATATTGAGGGTTGATTTTCTTTAGGATTGATTTGTTCGATCTCTGTGCAGTCCAAGGGACTCTCAAGAGTATTCTCCAGCACCACAATGCAAAAGCATCTATTCTTTGGTGCTCACCCTTCTTTATGGTCCACTCTCACATCTGCACATGACTATTGGAGAAACTATAACATTGACTATACAGACCTTTGTTGGCAAAGTGATGTCTCTGCTTTTTTAAAACACTGTCTAGGTTTGTCATGGCTTTTCTTCCAAGGAGCAAGTGTCTTTTAATTTCATGGCTGCAGTCAACATTCACAAAAATTTTGGAGCCCAAGAAAATAAAGACTGTCACTGTTTCCATTTTTTCCCTATTTGCCATGAAGTATGGATAGATCAAAAGTTGATCTTTCACCTGTTTATAGACTTTTTTGTTGCCTGTAATTTTCAGCTATTACAAGAAAAATAGCAAAATAAAATGTCTGTACAAATATTTATAAGAATATATATTTTCATTTATCTTAGGTAAATATTTAAGTCTCCAGTGATCTTGGCTCATTGTAAGTGAAAGTCATTCAGTTGTGTCTGACTCTTTTTGACCCCATGGACTATATAGTCCGTGGAATTCTCCAGGCCTGAATACTGGAGTGGGTAGCCTTTCCCTTCTCCAGGGTATCTTTCCAACCCAGGGATTGAACCCAGGTCCCCCGCATTGCAGGCGGATTCTTCACCAACTGAGCTATCAGGGAAGCCCCAGGCTCATGGTAGGTGCATGTTTTAACTGTATAAGGAACTGCCAGAATATTTTGCAAAGTGGTCATACTGTTTCAGATTTCCATCAGCAATGTAGGAGTTTGAGTTAATTTATATGCTTACCAACACTTGGTTTTCTACCTGTTTAAATTTCAGCTATTCTTGCACTGGGTAATGGTATCTGTGATTTTAATTTGCATTTCCCTAATGACTAATTATGGTAGGCAGTATCCCAGTGCCTACTTGCCATTAGCATATGTTCTTTGGTGCACAAATTCTTTGCACAGTTTTAATTTGGCAGTTTGTCTTCTTATTATAGAGTTATAAGAGTTTCTTATATACTTCAGATCCAAGTCATTTATCAGGTATCAGTATTGCAAATATTTTCTTCCAATCTGTGCTTTCCTTTTCTTTTCTAATGGCATTCATGAAAATCAGAAATTTTTAGTTTATTTGAAGCACAATTTACCTTTTTTTTTTCCAATTGGTCATGTATTTTGCCTATCTGGGGACCACAAATATTTTCTTCTATCATTCAGTCTAGAAATATCATAGATTTAGCTTTTTCAGTTTCTATAAATCATTGAAATATAATTTTCACTTATATTGTAGGTAGCAACTTTTTTTTCCCCTTCTCTCCTAGAGATAGCAAGTTGCTTCATCAACATGACTGAAAATATTAGCTATTCTTTTTACTGAATTACTATGACAACAGGGCTGAATATCACTGATAGAGGGGTCCATTTGTGGACCCTAATTTATCCTATTGATCTATATGTATATTCTCAAATAATGTAACAGTGTCCTAACTACTCTAGTTTCACTATAAATTTTAGTCACATAGTGTACATCTTCCAACTGTATTCATTTCCCAAATTGTTTTAGCTATTCCAAGTCCTTTGAAACTGCATATATATTTTAGAATCAGCTTGTATATTTCTACAAAAGTCTGATGGGGTTTTAACTAGAACTATATTGAATTCATTCAGTAAATTGGTGTGAATTATCATCTTAACAGAATCAAATTGGCCAACGGCATGAATAACTAGAATCTTTCCAAATATTTGTTTAAGAATTTTAATGTCTTAAATGTTATTAAGTCCTGTTTTATAGTTACCAGTGCAGAAGTCACATATGCATTTTGTTAAAACTTATCCCTAAAAAAATAAAACAAAAAAAAACTTATCCCTAAGTATTTCATGCTGTGAGGTAATAATTTGAATGACATTTTTAAATTTTGACTCCATTTCTAAGTTGTTTCCAATATTTTCTAGTATATAGAAATACAAATAATAAATTACTTTTCTAATCCCACTTATTATTTTTATTAGTTTTGTATATTACTCAGGATTTTCTTCATATACAATAATGCTGTATGCAAATAAAGACATGTTTACCTCTTATTGTTTTGTTCAGTGCATGTATTACTTCTTTGATTGCCCTGTTACTCTAGGGAAAAATCTCTAATACCATATTGAATAAAAGTGGTGACAGTACCTCCTTGCCTAGATATAAGGGTTTTTTTTTTTTTTTTTTCCATTTGCCTTCCTTCCCTCCTCCTTTTCATTAATCTTCCCTTTGTTAATTCCTTCCTCCTTTCTCTCTCTAATCCTCTCCTTTTTTTTTTTTTTTCTTTTCCTTTCTCCTTTTTTAAAAATTTTGTTATATTCACTGTTGGATTAAGGAAACTTCCCTTATTGCTTACTGTGTGAACATTTTCATCACAAATAAGATAAATTTATTTAATGCTTATTTGGTAACCTGTTCATTAGTGAATTATATTGATAAGAGTTATGAATGCCGAAGAGTGATCCATTATTGGAACAATCTTACATGATCATGTTTTAAAATATGCCTCACTAAAATTATCTTTTAAATAAGCAGTTGCATTTGGATTCTCTTTTCTCATGTGTGTGTATGTATACACATATACATATATATTTTAATTTTGTACCTAGATTCATGTGGTATAATGTGGTATACACTTTTGTTTTTCCATAATGCTGTCTGCTGGTTTTGTTGTCAGGATGATGCAGACTTTATAAAATAAGTGATAATGCCTTCTTTCATCTTTTATTTCTAAAAAAGTTTGTGTACAATTGATATTACTTTCCCCTAAGTTTTTGAAATGGCTTACCAAAGAAGCCATTGGAGTCAGGAGTTTTCTTGTTGGGAAGGGTTTTAAATATAAATTTATTTTATTTAGTCTACTGAATATGTTATTTCTTAAGTCAGTTTTAGTTATGTGCATTTTTCAAAGAAACTATATTCAATCTTTAAGGCAAATGTACAGCATGAAATTGTTCATATTTTCTCATGCTCCTAAAATATCTGTAGAATCTATACTAATGTTCCCATCTTCATTCATGACATTGGAAATTTTCATGTTCTCTCCTTTATTGCATAATCAGTCTAGGTAGATGTTCATCAATTTTGTATTTTTTTAATAAAATTAGATTTTTGATTCATTTATTTAATATTTTGCTTATTTCTATTTTATTGCTTGCTATTTTTATCTTATTATATCCTTCTCCTCCATGTTTTGGATTTTATTTCTACTTCATTTAGCATCTTAGTATAGAAACTTAGATCACACATTTTAGACCAGATTATTTTCTGATATAAGCATTTAAAACTATACATTTTACTCCAAGCATTGTTTTAATGTGTTTTCCAAATTTTGGTAAGATATGTTTTTAATTTTTTAAATTTACCATTTTAAAATTATCTTTTTTAACCTGAGGCATATTTGACAGTGTACTTTCAAAATCCAATTCTATTGTGGTTAAAGATTATGATTTATAGGATTTAATTCCTCAAATTTATTTAGACATATCTGCATGTTCCCAACTAACTTGAGCTTCCCAGGTAGCACTAATGGTAAAGAACCCGCCTACCAATGCAGGAGACATGAAAGATGTGGATTCAATCCCAGGGTCAGAAAGATCCCTTGGAGGAGGAAACAGCAACTCACAAGAGTATCCTTGCCTGGAGAAGCCAGGAGGAGCTTAGTGGGCTACAGTCCATACGATCGCAAAGAGTTGGACACAACTGAAGCAACTTAGCATGCGTGTGTGCAAGCAACTTGATAAAACTGTTTTTCTACTATTTTGGAGTGGTTCTATTATCTCAATTACCTTACTATAAGTTTTTCTTTTATTTTTTTTTTTACTTTTAAAGGCATTTTGTCTTATACTAATGATTACTGAGAGGTTCATGCTACCAATACAATATTGTAAAGTAAAAAAAAATAATAATAAAAAAATAAAAGCCATTTCTATTTTATTTTCTGTCAGCTTTTGCTTCATATTATTTTGATACTGTATTAACAGATGCATGTACATTTATGACTTTTTAAATCTTCCTGAAGAACTGACTCTTTTATATTTGTAAAACAGCCCTTTATTTTTGGCAATATTTCTTTTCCTAAAGTTTATTTTTATTTTTTTGAATATGCAAATAAGGAACTTATCTGAAAAATGTTTGCATAATGTTATTTTACCATTCTCTTCCTTTAAACTGCATATATCTATATACCTAAGATGTATTTCTTTTTTTTTATTTTATTTTTTAAATTTATTTATTTTAATTAGAGGTTAATTACTTTACAATATCGTATTGGTTTTGCCATACATCAACATGAATCCACCACGGGTGTACACGTGTTCCCAATCCTGAACCCCCCTCCCACCTCCGTCCCCGTACCATCCCTCTGGGTCATCCCAGTGCACCAGCCCCAAGCATCCTGTATCCTGCATCGAACCTGGACTGGTGATTCATTTCTTATATGATATAATACATGTTTCAATGCCATTCTCCCAAAACATCACCCCCTTCTCTCTCCCACAGAGTCCAAAAGACTGTTCTATACATCTGTGTTTCTTTTGCTGTCTCGTATAAAGGGTTATCATTACCATCTTTCTAAATTCCATATATATGCGTTAGTATACTGTATTGGTGTTTTTCTTTCCGGCTTACTTCACTTTGTATAATCAGCTCCAGTTTCAACCACCCCATTAGAACTGATTCAAATGTATTCTTTTTAATGGCTGAGTAACACTCCATTGTGTATATGTACCACAGCTTTCTTATCCATTCATCTTCTGATGGACATCTAGGTTGCTTCCATGTCCTGGCTATTATAAACAGTGCTGCGATGAACATTGGGGTACACGTGTCTCTTTCAATTCTGGTTTCCTCAGTGTGTATGCCCAGCAGTGGGATTGCTGGGTCGTATGGCAGTTCTATTTCCAGTTTTTTAAGGAATCTCCACACTGTTCTCCATAGTGGCTGTACTAGTTTGCATTCCCACCAACAGTGTAAGAGGGTTCCCTTTTCTCCACATAAGATGTATTTCTTGTATGCCAGATATAATTGACAGTGTATGCCTTTTTACTGGAGGATGATTGCTTTACACTATTGTGTTGGTTTCTACCATACATCAGCCTAAATCAGCCACAGGTATACATATGTTCCCTCCTTCCTGAATCCCTCTCCCATCTCCCTCTAGGTTGTCACAGAGCACGGGGTTGAGCTCCTTGTGTCACATAGTCAATTCCTACTTGCTGTCTATTTTACATATGGAAATGTATACGTTTTCATGCTATTCTCTCAGTCTGTCCCACTCTCTCCTTCCTCTACTATGTCCACAAGTCTGTTCTCTACATTTGTGTCTGAATGGCTGCTCTGCATATAGAATCATTAGTACCATCATTCTGGATTCCATAAGCATATGTTACTATACAGTATTTGTCTTTCTCTGACTTACTTCACCTTGTATAATAGGTTCTAGGTTCATCTACCCTTATTAGGACTGACTTGAATGCATTTTTTTTTATAGCTGAGTAATATTCCTTTTAATTTCTGCTTTGGGGCAATGTGCTTTTATAATTGAATTATCTATGGATTTAGGTTTAAACACACCATCTTATTTTCTATTTATCAAGTTGTTCTTTGTATTATTTTTTTTCTCTTTTTATTGGGTTAAATGTGTTTACTGACTAAACTTGCTTGTGTGCATGTATGTGTGTCTGTGTCTGTGTGTGTGTAGGTGTGCATGTTGGTGTGACTGCTCAGGATCTATGCTGCTGCTGCTGCTAAGTCGCTTTAGTCGTGTTCAACTCTGTGTAACCCCATAGACAGCAGCCCACCAGGCTCCCCCATCTCTGGGATTCTCCAGGCAAGAATACTGGAGTGGGTTGCCATTTCTTTCTTCAATGCATGAAAATGAAAAGTGAAAGTGAAATCGGTCAGTCGTGTCCGACTCTTAATGACCCCATGGACTGCAGCCTACCCAGCTCCTCTGTCCATGGGATTTTCCAGGCAAGAATACTGGAGTGGGTTGTCATTGCCTTCTCTGGCTCAGAATCTATATGTATTTTTAATTTAACAGTCTGTCTTTGAGTGATATTATACCCTCTAACACTGAATATGAAACTCATATCAGCACACAAGCATTTCTCTTCTTTCAACATCTGTGATATTTCAATATAGAGAAATGCTATACAGGGTTTTAACTTATTGATTATATTTTCTCAGTGACTGAAAACCATAGTTTCATCATCTTCTGCATTTATTGTTTTTTGGTGAAGTTGTTATTAGTAAAAGTTGGAACTTTTTTTTCGCAGTTCAAACATAAATATGTATGTCTTTGTTACGAACTGGTAAATGCAGAAATCAATCCACATCAACTAAAAATGTCAAATGCATCAGGTAATTTCACTAAAGAAATCATATATATATATATATATATATATATATATATGTATACATATTAATGGGCTTCCCAGGTGGCACTGTTGGTAAAGAATCCGCCTGCAATGCAGGAGATACAGAAGACATGGATTTGATCCCTGGGTTGGGAAAATCCCCTGAAGAAGAGCATAGCACCCTACTCCAGCATTCTTGCCTGGAGAATCCCAGGGACTGAGGAGCATTGCAGGCTACAGTCCAAAGGATCTCAAAGAGTTGGACATGACTGAGGGACTAAGCATTATACATATCTATATATCTATATCTATACATACATATATACAGCATTGTTTTCCTTTGAATTTTTAAATGTACATTATAATAGAAGTGTATTTAAGCTCTCTTCTCCAGGTCCTTACCATTATCACTAAATGGTAAATTAATTAACAAATAAATTTGAATAATGTCAATGAACTATTTTTAAATCTCTTCATTAACTGATTCCATCAGTGGCACCTAGATAAAAATGATTTTCTTACCTTCAAGGTTTTTGACACACTCTGCTGGTGGACAATGGTTTGTTCAACATTCCAATATGCTTAAATTTGCATACAATATGCGTTTCTGAGGACACAGATTTATTTTAGATGCTGTTATTGCAAGGTGGTTGAAAATGTTCTCTAAAATGTTTTCATGAGATATTGCTAAATTATTAAACATGTATTTAAACAAAAAGAGTAAAACATAATAGAAGTGATACATCAACACTGATACTAATTTTTTTAAAGTAAAATTACTTATGAAATATAAAATATATTGTTTTTTGAATAATGCAAACTGTTAGGCAGGAAGTTAGCTGAAAGCAACTAGAGGTGGCCACTTCAGCTAAACATGGAGTAGCCACCTAATCCCATGAAGCAATTTACAAGCCCCACCCCTAATGCCCCCTATCAGTACTCCAACATAGTCAGGGGACCCAGAAGAAAATCCCCATTGGCAGACAGGCAGGACTTTCCCTACGCTAGCACAAGCACACACCTCATACTATCCTAAAGTAACCTTTGGTGGTCACTGGACTCATTAACCGCTCATATATATTTCATGAACACATACATCTACTTACAACAGACGAATTATGGGAAGGATATGCACAGTAGAGCATCTGGTCATACAGCCTGCAGCTCCCAATCAACTACCTCCCGGATTATGCAAAGTATCTTGCCATAAAAACTCTGTACCTATGCCCTCCACGGCTCTTCCCTCCCTTGGCATGGCCCACCTCTCTCCTGAGGTATTCTCTCTGTGTGTGCTCACTCAGTCCTGTCTAACTCTTTGCAACTTGTTCTTTCTTTCCTTATCATTAATAAACTTTCTTGCAATGGGTAAGACCTTGGATTCTTCTTTGAGTCTTTCCTTGGAGGAGGGGTCTCCAAGACTTTCCTTTGCTAACAAAATGAATGGTTCTATACAAAACATATATCAATTAAGATCATAAAAACCTTGGTCATTTAGTATAATTATAGGGTGATGGTGTTAAAAAAGTTATAATAAATTGAACAAATAGATAAATGAGTAGCTGGTATCACTGTGAGAACTCTAAATAATAGATTTATATGTAAAACAGGTAGTGTAAAAATGGCATAATTTATTTTTTGAATCCTTGACAATGAATACTCAGAAAAGTTGAATTAGGAAAGAAAATTAACCAGGTAATGTTTTCATGAAATTTGGTAACCTGATAAACAAACAATTATACTGTATTAACTCTTGAACTCTCTAGTGAAAAAAATTAAAACATTACTTTTAAAATAAATCCTCTGATTAATTAGTCAAACACATAGTTTCAGAAAATTTCATTTAAATTTCAAATATGAAGTTGGCAAATTTACAGTGTTTTTTACTAATATGAAATTCAACACCTTTATATATTTTATACTATTTCTTACATATATATAAGAAAAAAATATCAAGAAGAAATTAAATACTGTAAAAGCATGAAGTTGATTTTGTTTAGTTCTACCTCATCTTCTAAAATAAATCTGTTTTCTTATACCTTGATTTTGACATTGATCAAAAGAAGTTATTTAATGCTATATTAAGAAGTAGCAATAATGAATGCTTTTGTATAACTGTCTATGCATACCTCAATACCATCCAAAAATGTCAATGCATTTTTTTCTCATTCATCTTTTTTGGAGCATGGACCATTTATTTTATGAAATTGGGTACTTATTTCTAACTATATAGTGAAAAGAAATTACAATTGAAATTAATATTTAATTGATATCTAATTATAAAATAACCTCCTTGATAACAGACATGTAATACTTATGAATTTTGTATTTCTAAATGGACAACTGGCTTTATTGTGAGGAAGTAATTTAAACTTCATGGTAAAATTTCATGTCTTCTGGTTCAAAACTATATCGGTACCTTAAGGATAGTGGGTATTCAATGTATAGTTTATGTTGTTAATTATTTAATTAATCCTCTGTGACAGTATGTCAGGTCAAAGTCAAAATTACATTCCAGAATTAAATTAAAAGACACAGTTTCATGTTTGGAAATGATAAGCCACTTAGATTGATTATATTTTCATAGGATGAAAAAGAAGCCATTTGGATTAAAAATATTTAGACCCTATGAAAACAACCTTTCCTCTAACAGGTCAAAAAGGTTACATTTCCAGCACAATGTAATGATATTTTAAAATAATGCGACTCTTTGTTGAGAATATAGGAATTTTAAATTAGATCTCAGATTTTGAAACCAGACTTTCTGAGTTGAAATTTTAGTTACTAGCTACTGGTTTTGTGATCACAGGTGTGTAATTTAACGTCACTATACTTCAGATTCCTCATTTGTAAAACAGAAGTAAACTAATATACAAGATTGCTGTAAAGATTAAATTCATTAATGTTAAACCACTGTGATAATGCTTGAAACATGTTAAGTGTTGACTTGTTTTTATTTTTTATTTGGTTAACAATATGCATAAAGTATTTTCAAATGATATGTTGAGCAAAATAATCATTTTTGTTGATTAACCAATGCCTTACTCATAGTTGAACAATAGTAGATTAGACTTACATGAAAAGTGTTTAAATATATATTTGACATTCAATTTGGTAACATTCATGAAGATGTGAAAAAATGTATTAAAAAGTCTTTATATAAAATGATAAAATATGATCATCAAAATTATAGTTCAGAATTTTGAATTTCAGATATATAATGTTAAACCTGAAATTTTAAGGCAAAACAAAAAGGAGGAAGGAAGGAAAGAAAGATAAAAGAGAAAGAAAAAAGTAAAGGAAGGAAGAAAGAAAACTAAATGATAACTCACAATAATTCAGAAAGAAAAAGGTTCATCTATCTAAAGTTTCAGTTTTAAGTTATCCCTATAATGCTACTTTCTCTACAATAGTCTTTCCAACATAATATACTGTTTGAAACTTAAATTTTAAGAGTAAAAGCTTCGCACAGAGATGAAATATTTAAGTCTGTATTATCTGATCCTAGTATAGCCTTTCTTGCTTTCTTATGGCTTCTGCTTGCAATGATATGTTTTTATTTATTTAATTAGTTTACTTTCAATCTAATTGTATATCTGGATTTAAAGTGTGTTTCCCATAGGGAGCCTATATATGGATCTTGTTTGTTTTCTATTCAGCCTGGAAATCTGCCTTTAATTAGATTCTGTAATCCATTCAAAATATAATGCTATTACCAAGGTAGCTGGATTTGTCTGCCATATATTATAACAGTTATTACTATATACAATTGTATATCATTTACAAAAGTTTATACAGAAAATTGACAGTAAGTATATATTTATAGAGGTTGTTACATTAACCTGCTCACATATCATTTTGGTTCCTTTCATTTGTATTTATGGATTTGATGTACCATATGGTATCATTTCCTGAGTCCAATACAGATTTGCTTTTACCTATTTCCATTATGTTCTTACTAAAAAGTATATTACATTTCTATGCATTATGGATCCAGACAATTATATACAAGCTGTTTCACACAATTCATTTTAAAAATCAGCAAAGAGAGGAAAGGAGACACATTATACATTTATTGTATTTTGATTTACATAATCACTTTTACTGGTGTTCACTTTTGGCTGTGGATTTCAATTTCCCTCTAATATTTCTTTTACGAGGCTTCTGGGACTTGCTACTTTGCTGTTGTTTATCTGTTCATTTGTTTAGTGTATTGGCTGATCTATTTTTGTGGCAACTGTTTCCTTTGCCTTGTAAAGCCTCTAATGTCTCACCTCAGTGGCACAGCCTTGAACATACAGGGTCGCCCGCATTGATGGGCTTCCCAGGTGGCACAAGTGGTAAAGACCCACCTGCCAATGCAGGAGATGAAAGAGACACAGATCTGATCCCTGAGTATGGAAGATCTCCTAAAGAAGGGCATGGCAACCCACTCCAGTATTCCTTCCTGGAGAATCTCATGGACAGAGGAACCTGGCGGGCTACAGTCCACAGGGCTGCAAAGTGTCAGACAGGATGGAAGTGACTTAGAACACAGGTACCTGTATTGATAGTGGTTTTAGCTATGCGTGCTCAGTTGTGTTAGACTCTTTGTGAGACACAGACTATAGGCCGCCAGGCTTCTATGTCCATGGGATTTTCCAGGCAAGAATACTGGAGCTTGTTGCCATTTCCTTCTCCAGAGGCTCTTCCCAACCCATGGATCAAATCCATGTCTCTTATGTTTCCTGCACTGGCAGGGCGGAGTCTTGGCACTGGTGCCCGGGCTCTATGTAAGTCTCATTCACTGATTTCTGTTGACTTCTTGTGTTGGCATCACACTCAGATGTAAGGCTCATTAATTGTTATCTCCTTGTTATATTGTTTCTATCAATGCCCAGGAACATAAATTAATACACAGTGATCTACTTTAACTTGGGTTCCTTTGCACAGGTAGTTTTTGAAGGTATCTTGAAAATTTTCTTTTTTTTTTTTTTCTTTTCCTGCTTCTAGAAGGGATCAACTTAGCTGTCTTTTTACCTTGTCTCTGGTAAACTAACTGATCTGAAGCTTAGCTCATTCTCATGAAGATATATTAACCATTCGTTGGCTGCTTACTAATTAAAAGCTCTTGTTTCTGAAAGGGCCCTAGACTAAATCTTCTCTAAGTGCTGTTCAAAATAAAGCCAATTCTTTTTGGGAGAACTCTCTGATCTCTGTTCTTATGGCTTAAATCTTTCATTAGGAAAAAATTCTGAGCCACTGCTCTAAATATGGGGTTGGGGACACTTGCATGCTCTTCTTCTAATGACATACCTAGGATATAAATGGGATGCTAAAAGGAGGCTACAGCCTCTGATCTTCTCAGAACCTTGACCTTCCTAGTGTGGTACCTCTAACCTATGAGTGAGCCTGAGTGAGGGCAACTGCAAAAGTACTTTGAGTTTTCCTTACCTGAATTAGGTACAGTGACAGGTTTGTGCACTGCAGTAAGGTTTCATCTGGAGTTTGGCTTAAGCAACAAGAAACTAGGGTAGTGAGGAATGCTTGTAATATATATTTCTAGAGATTCCAGGATTTAACTTAGAGCTGGGTAGAAAGAGAGACCCCCCATTTTGGCCACAGCTGCCCAGAATGGAACAAGGGATATGCATAGAGACAGAGAACAGACCATGTCTGGACTCATATGGTCACTCCTTTTCTCTTCCTGATATTCAGTAGATTTAAAAAAAAAGAAAAATCAAAATTATTTATTTACAACAATGATGAATGGCTTGCGGAACTTAGCTCTCTGACCAGGGACTAAAGCCAGGCCTAGCAGTGAAAGTGCTGAGTCCTAACCACTGGACCACCAGGGAACTCCCTTGTAAATTTTCGAGAATAAATGTGTGTTAATTTGCTTTATATCCTAGGGATAACTTCAGTGATTACCTGAGTTGTATCTGGTCACTGGGAAGTGGTTTCACAGACCACCTAACACTTTTCAAGAAATGGAATCTGTTTGTGTATGCATCTGATGTCAGTCATCAGACAAAATTGTAATGAAACATAAAGGCCTGTAAAGAAGTCTTATTCATTCAGTAAGTTGTGTCCAACTCTTTGGGACCCCATGGATTGCAAGCATGCCAAGCTTCCCTGTCCATCAGAAACTCCCGGAGCTTATTCAAACTCATGTCCATAGAGATGGTGATGCCGTCCAACCATCTCATCCTGTTGTCCCCTTCTCCTCCTACCTTCAATTGTTCCCACAATCAGGGTCTTTTCCAACGAGTCAGTTCTTCGCATCAGGTGGACAAAGGACTGGAGTTTCAGCTTCAGCATCAGTCCTTCCAACAAATATTTAGGACTGATTTCCTTTAGGATAGACTGGTTGGATCTCCTCGCACTCCAAGGGACTCTCAAGAGTCTTTTCCAATGTCACAGTTCAAAAAGCATCAATTCTTTGGCACTCAGAATTCTTTATAGCCCAACTCTGACATCCATACATGACTAATGGAAAAACCATAGCTTTGACAAGACAGGCCTTTGTTGGCAAAGTAACATTTCTGTTTTTTAATATGCTGTCTATGTTGATCATAGCTTTTCTTCCAAGGAGCAAGCGTCTTTTCATTTCATGGCGGCAGTCACCATCTTCAGTATTTTGGAACCCAAGACAATGAAGTCTGTCAGTTTCCATTGTTTCCCCATCTATTTGCCATGAAGTGATGGGACTGGATGCCGTAATCTTAGTTTTCAGAATATTGAGCTTCAGCTGACTTTTTAACTCTCCTCTTTCAGTTTCATCAAGAGCCTCTTTAGTTCTTCATTTTCTGTCATAAGTGTGGTATCATCAGCATATCTGAGGTTATTGATATGATTCCAGCTTGTGCTTCATCCAGCCTGGCATTTCGCATGATGTACTCTGCATATAAGTTAAATAAGCAGGGTGATAATATACAGCCTTGATGTACTCTTTTTCCTATTTGGAATCAGTCTATTGTTCCATGTCCACTTCTAACTGTTGCCTCTTGACCTGCATACAGATATCTCAGGAGGCAGGTCAAGTGGTCTTGTATTCCCATCTCTTTCAGAATTATCCAGTTTCTTGTGATCCACACAGTCAAAGATTTTGGTGTAGTCAATAAAGCAAAGTAGATGTTTTCCTGTAACTCTCTTGTTTTTTCAATGATTGCAATTTGATCTCTGGTTCCTTTGCCTTTGTAAATCCAGCTTGAACATCTGGAAGTTCAGGATTTGTGTACTGTTGAAGCGTAGCTAGGAGGATTTTGAGCATTACTTTGCTAGCGTGTGAGATGAGTTCAACTGTGCGGTACTTTGAAAACTTTGGCATTGTCTTTCTTTGGGATTGGAATGAAAACTAAAGTCCTGTGGGCACTGTTGAGGTTTCCATATTTGCTGGCATGATCAGTGCAGCACTTTCACTGTCTTTTCACTGTGAAAAGACACTTTTCATGTCTTTTAGGATTTGAAAAAAATCAACTGGATTTCCACCATCTCCACTAGCTTTCTTCGTAGTGATGCTTCCTAAAGCTCATTTGACTCCACATTCCAGGATGTCTGGCTCTAGGTGAATGATCACACCACCGTGGTTATCTGGGTCATGAAGATCTTTTTTGTATAGTTCTTCTGTGTATTCCTGCCATATCTTTTTAATATCTTCTGCTTCTGTTAGGTCCAAACCATTCCTGTCTTTTATAGTACCCATCTTTGCATGAAATGTTCCCTTGGTATCTCTAATTTCCTTGAAGATATCTCTAGTCTTTTCCATTTTTATTGTTTTCCTCTATTTCTTTGCATTGACCACTGAGGAAAGCTTTCTTATCTCATCTTGCTATACTTTGAAACTCTGCATTCAAATGGGCATATCTTTCCTTTTCTCCTTTGCCTTTCACTACTCTTCTTTTCTCAGCTATTTGTAAGGCCTCCTCAGACAGCCATTTTGCCTTTTTGCATTTTTTTTTCCCCTTGGGGATGGTCTTAATCCCTGCCTGCTGAATAATGTTATGAACCTCCATCCATAGTTCATCAGGCACTCTGTCTACCAGATCTAATCCCCCCCCTTTTTTTAATTATTTTATTTTTAAACTTTACATAATTGTATTAGTTTTGACAAATATCACAACGAATCCGCCACAGGTATACATGTGTTCCCCATCCTGAACCCTCCTCCCTCCTCCCTCCCCATACCATCCCTCTGGGTCGTCCCAGTGCACTAGCCCCACTCATCCAGTATCGTGCATCGAACCTGGACTGGCAACTCGTTTCTTACATGATATTTTACATGTTTCAATGTCATTCTCCCAAATCTTCTCACCCTCTCGCTCTCCCACAGAGTCCATAAGACTGTTCTATATATACATCAGTGTCTCTTTTGCTGTCTCGTACACCGGGTTATTGTTACCATCTTTCTAAATTCCATATATATGCATTAGTATACTGTATTGATGTTTTTCCTTCTGGCTTACTTCACTCTGTATAATAGGCTCCAGTTTCATCCACCTCATTAGAACTGATTCAAATGTATTCTTTTTAATGGCTGAGTAATACTCCATTGTGTATATGTACCATAGCTTTCTTATCCATTCATCTGCTGATGGACATCTAGGTTGCTTCCATGTCCTGGCTATTATAAACAGTGCTGTGATGAATCCCTTGAATCAATCTATATCTCACTTCCACTGTATAATTGTAAGGGATTTGATTTAGGTCATACCTGAATGGTGTAGTGGTTTTCCCTACTTTCTTCAATTTCAGTCTGAATTTGACAATAAGGGGTTCATGATCTGAGCCACAGTCAGCTCCCAGTCTTGTTTTTCCTGACTGTATAGAGCTTTTCCTTCTTTGACTGCAAAGAATATAATCAATCTCATTTCAATAATGGCCATCTGGTGATGTCCTTGTGTAGAGTCTTCCCTTGTGTTGTTGGAAGAGGGTGTTTGCTATGAACAGTGCATTCTCTTGGCAAAACTCTGTTAGCCTTTGACCTGCTTCATTTTGTACTCCAAGGCCAAATTTGCCGATTACTCCAGGTGTCTCTTGACTTCCTACTTTTGCATTCCAGTCCCCTATATTAAAAAGGACATCTTTCTTGGGTGTTAGTTCTAGAAGGTCTTATAGGTCTTTATAGAATCATTCAAGTTCTTCAGCATTAACTGCTGGGGCATGGACTTATGTTACTGTGATATTGAATGGTTTTGGCTTGGAAATGAACAGAGATTATTTTGTTGTTTTTGAGATTGCATCCAAGAACTGCATTTCAGACTCTTTTGTTGATTATGAGGGCTACTCCATTTCTTCTAAGGGATTCTTGCCCACGATAGTAGATATAATGGTCATCTGAGTTACATTCACCTATTCAAGTTCATTTTAGTTCACTGATTCCTAAAATGTTGATGTTCACTCTTGCCATCTCCAGTTTGACCACTTCCAATTTGCCTTAATTCATGGACCTAACATTCCAGGTTCCCATGCAATATTGCTCTTTATAGCATTGGACTTTGGAAAGCATACAATATGGCAGAGTAGAGGGACATGCACTCATCTTCTCCTCTGAGAACTCCAGGATTACAGCTCGCTGCTGAAGGTCAGTTGACAGGAGAACGTTGGTTCCCACCAAAAAAAGATACTCCACGTCCAAGAGCAAAGGAGAAGCCCTAGCAAGATGGTAGGAGGGGCAAAATAGCGTTCAGAATCAAATCCCATACCAGTCAGAGACACTGGGAGGGCTCAAACAAACCTTGTGCACACCAGCACCCAGAGACGCCCACAGAGACTGAGTCAGAACTGTGTTTGAGTGTCTCCTCCAGAGGTATGAGTCATCAGTGAACTGCCCCAGGGGCAGGGGCTCTGGATGCACCAGATCTCGGTATGGCATAAGTCCTCTTGGAAGAGGTCACCATTAACCCACCATAGAGCTGCCAGAACTTACACAGGACTGGGGAAACACTCTTGGAGGGCACAAACTTGTGCAAACTAGGACCCAGGAGAAAGGAGCAGTGACCTCACAAGGGACTGACCCAGACTGGCCCGTGCGTGTCCAGGAGTTTCTGGCAGAGGAGATGTGGGTTGGTTTGGCCTGATGCAGGGTTGGGGGCACTGAGTGCAGCAGTGCATGCATGGGAACCTGAAGGAGGCTGCCATTATCTTTACTACCTCCACCATAGTTTCGCCAGAGGACAACAACAAGGAGAGAACATAGCCCCACCCATCAACAGAAAATTGAAATAAAAATTCACTGAGCATGGCCCCTGTGGGCAAGAATCCCTTAGAAGAAATGGAATGGGCATCATAGTCAACAGAAGAGTCTGAAATGCAGTATTTGTATGCAACCTCAAAAACAACAGATGATCTCTGTTCATTTACAAAGCAAACCATTCAGTATCATGGTAATCCAAGTCTATGCCCCGACCAGTAATGTTGAAGAAGCTGAAGTTGAATGGTTCTATGAAGATCTATAAGACCTTTTAGAACTAACACTCCAAAAAACATCCTTTTCATTATAGGGAATTGGAATGCAAAAGTAGAAAGTCAAGAAACATCTGGAGTAACAGGCAAACTTGGCCTTGGAGTACAGAATGAAACAGGGCAAATGCTAACAGAGTTTTGCGAAGAGAATGCACTAGTCATAGCAAACCCTCTTTCACCAACACAAGAAAACACTCTACACATGGACATCACCAGATGGTCAATAGTAAAATCAGACTGAATATATTATTTGCAGCCAAAGATGGAGAAGCTCTATAAAGTCAGGAAAAACAAAACAAAACAAAACAAAACCGGGAGCTGACTAGGCTCAGATCATGAACTCCTTATTGCCAAATTCAGACTGAAATTGAAGAAAGTAGGGAAAACCACTACACCATTCAGGTATGACCTAAATCAAATCCCTTACGATTATACAGTGGAAGTGAAAAATAGATTTAAGGGACTAGATCTGATAGACAGAGAGCCTGATGAACTATGGACGGAGGATCATGACCTTGTACAGCAGACAGGGATCAAGACCATCCCCAAGAAAAAGAAATGCAAAAAAGCAAAATGGCTGTCTGAGGAGGCCTTACAAATAGCTGTGAAAAGGAGAGAAGCAAAAAGCAAAGGAGAAAAGGAACGCTATACCCATTTGAATGCAGAGTTCCAAAGAATAGCAAGGAGAGATAAGAAAGCCTTCCTCGGTGATGAGTACAAAGAAATAGAGGAATGCAATAGAATGCGAAAGACTAGATAGCTCTTCAATAAATTAGAGACACCAAGGAAACATTTCATGCAAAGATGGGCTCAATAAAGGACAGAAATTGTATGGACGTAACAGAAGCAAAAGATATTAAGAAGAGGTGGCAAGAATACACAGAGGAAGTGTGCAAAAAAGATATTCATGACCCAGATAATCACGATGGTGTGCTCACTTAGAGCCAGACATCCTGGAATGTGAAGTCAAGTGGGCCTTAGAAAGCATCACTATGAACAAAGCTAGTGGAGGTGATGGAATTCCAGTTGAGCTATTTCAAAACCTAAAAGATGATACTGTAAAAGTGCTGCACTCAATATGTCAGCAAATTTGGAAAAATCAGCAGTGGCCACAGGACTGGAAAAGGTCAGTTTTCATTCCAATCCCAAAGAAAGGCAATGCCAAAGAATGCTCTAACTACCGCACAACTGCACTCATCTCACACGCTAGTAAAGTAATGTCAAAATTCTCCAAGCCAGGCTTCAGCAATACATGAACCGTGAACTTCCAGATGTTCAAGCTGGTTTTAGAAAACGCAGAGGAACCAGAGACCAAAGTGTCATCATCCACCGGATCACCGAAAAAGCAAAAGATTTCCAGAAAAAAAAACATCTATTTCTGCTTTACTGACTATGCCAGAGCTTTTGACTGTGTGGACCACAATAAACTGTGGAAAATTCTGAACGAGATGGGAATACCAGACCACCTGACCTGCCTCTTGAGGAAGCTGTATGCAGGTCAAGAAATAACAGTTAGTACTGGACATGGAACAACAGACTGGTTTCAAATAGGAAAAGGAGTACATCAAGGCTCTATATTGTCACCCTGCTTATTTAACTTATATGCAGAGTACATCATGAGAAACGCTGGGCTGGATGAAACACAAGCTGGAATCAAGATTGCTGGGAGAAATATCAATAACCTCACATATGCAGATGACATCACCCTTATGGCAGAAAGTGAAGAGAAATTAAAGAGCCTCTTGATGAAAGTGAAAGAGGAGAGTGAAAAAGTTGGCTTAAAGCTCAACATTCAGAAAATGAAGATCATGGCATCCAGTCCCATCACTTTATGGCAAACAGATGGGGAAACAGTGGAAACAGTGATAGACTTTATTTTTCTTGGCTCCAAAATCACTGCAGATGGTGACTGCAGCAATAAATTAAAAGATGCTTGCTCCTTTGAAGAAAAGTTATGACCAACCTAGACAGCATATTAAAAAACAGAAATGTTACTTTGCCAGCAAAGGTCCACCTAGTCAAAGATATGATTTCCAGTAGTCATATATGGATGTGAGAATTGGACTATAAAGAAAGCTGAGCACCAAAGAATTGATACTTTTGAACTGTGTTGTTGGAGAAGACTCTTGAGAGTCTCTTGGACTGCAAGGAGATCCAATCAGTCCATCCTAAAGGAAATCAGTAGTGAATATTCATTGGACAGACTGATGTTGTAGCTGAAACTCCAATACTTTGGCCACCTGATGGGAAGAGATGACTCACTGGAAAAGACCTTGATGCTGGGAAAGATCGAAGGCAGGAGAAGACTGGGACGACAGAGGGTGAGATGTTGGATGGCATCACCGTCTCAATGTTCATTAGTTTGAGTGGACTCGGTAAACTGGTTATGGACAGGGAGCCCTGGTGTGCTGTAGTGCATGGTATCACAAAGAGTTGTTCACAACTGAGCAACTGAACTGAACTAAACTGAGCATGACCCCACACATCAGAACAAGACCCAGTTTCCCCCTCAGTCTCTTCCATCAGGAAGCTTCCATTAGCCTCTTATCCTTCTCCATCAGAGGGCAGACATACCTAAAACCACCATTTCAGAAAACTAACCAATCTGTTCAAATGTACCACAGCCTTGTCTAACTCAATGAAACTATGAACCATGCCATGAGGGACGGGTCATGGTGGAGAGTGCTGACAAAACGTGGTCCACTGGAGAAGGGAATGTCAAACCACATCAGTATTCTTGCCTTCAGAACCCCAGGAACAGTATGAAAAGGTAAAAAGATAGGATACTGAAAGATGAACTCCCCAGGTTGGTAGGTGCCCTATGCTACTGGAAAGCACTGGAGAAATAACTCCAGAAAGAATGAAGAGATGGAGCCAAAGAAAAAACAACACCCAGCTGCAGATGTGACTGGAGATGGAAGTAAAGTCCGATGCTGTGGAGAGTAATAAAGAAGTATAGATAATTATAAACAAATTGGGGGTTGGGAGTAGGGAAAATAGGTGACAGGAGTCAACTGTGTGGTAATGGATAGAAACTAGACTGGTGGTGGTGATTTCTTTGTAATGTATACAGATGTTGAATTATAATGGTGTACACTGGAAACTTATATAGTAAAAATTTCAAAAGTTAAAACCAAAACCAAACTTCGTGACATACAAGATACATTCCCTGCATATGTGACAGCGCAATTCTGAAATTTATTTTTGTGACTCACAATGCAGTAAAGGGACTGATAACATTCTTTTTAGGTTTCATGATCTCCATTTTCCCTTTACCTATACTACATAGAGCATTTTAAATTTTGTTGCCATAGTTACTAATATTAAAGCACACAAAGATAAGAGAATCAAACCTGAAACTATAAGAAAATATATTTGAAATAAAAAAAAAATCACTACAGTAAAAATTACTTTCCCCATTGGCTCAGCTGGTAAAGAATCTGCCTGCAACACAGGAGACCTGGGTTCAATCACTGGGTTGGGAAGATCCCCTGGATAAGGGAACGACTATCCATTCCAATATTCTGTCCTGGATAATTTCATGGACTCTACAGTCCATTGGGCCACAAAGAGTCGGATACAACTGAGTGACTTTCATTTTCACATTCCCCTCCTAATATTGCACTAATTTTCTTCCCTTAGATGATATATAATGTTTGTAATATATAGTGCCCCCAAAAGGTTGCGGGATTTAAAGAACTTTAAAATGTTTTCTTAAAAGAGCCATTTTTAGGAACAAAAACACCACGATGTTTACAAGTACACTGCATACAAGTAAATGATGACATGAGAAATTCATTGTATGGTACTGAAAAGTTTATTTATCCCAGATACAAATTATAACATACCCTGTCATTAACATATTAATTTCTCATTAATATGAGCATTTTTGTTTGCAATTTTTTTTCAACTCAGGGTATACAACTGACATTTAATCAAAATGAATCAAATGCAATATATATACAGCATTTTAAAAGTTAGATTACTGTACATGACTCTGCACAGTATGGTAGCCTATTCCATAAGGTCATTTTGAACTGTATGAAAAGTTAATAGCTGACCTGATATGGGATTTGATGGTACTCTTAACAGTATGATACCTATTACATTGCAATAGATGCACCATTTAAAAGCTTTTAAATTGCTTCCTTTTCCTTTTTTGTCAAAAGAACATACAAGATAAAAATGGCTTTTTAAAAACAACTTGAGCACCTTTTTCTGTAACCAATTTCACAGTGATAAGTCATATCACAGCAAACAGTTTTACAGTTGAAATCAACCCACTCAATTTCTTTCATCTGAAATTCTACACATTAAATGTGAAAAGCTTTAATTAACCATATTTTCTATATATTGGGATTCATTAATATCTTTATAGATAGAAATATACAGATTGGATACCTAGATATACAAAAATAGATATAAAAATAGATAGATATAAATATCATAAACCCACACCCACATCCACACCCATATATATATTCAGGAAACCAGAGAGAATAACTTCTTTAGCTTTGAATTTTACTCTTTTGTTCTTGTTATACATATTTTTAAATAATTTAAATAAGTATTTAAATGATTAATTTCTCAAAGAATTTTGGAAATTGAGCAATTTAACACATTTAATATATGAAACAAAAATTAACAACTGAAGACAAAAGAAAAGTGCTTCAAAATTTCAGATTATCTGGAACATGCATTGACTTATTTTTTTCAAGAAATGCTCAATTTTAAAACTCCTATCCTGCCTGCTCTTCTAAATTGCTCTCTCATATATGAAATTATTCACTTACTATCAGCTTCTTTGTTTCCAACAGAAATATAAAGGCAGAATGCATAAATCAATTCATCAAATCAAAACCCCTGATTTTCCCCTGCCACCCACACACATATACATGAAAAATCATCCAAACCTCAGCCAAGAGCATTCTCCACTCATGTATTTGTACCTACAATCTGAGAGAGATTTTCTGTACATGTCTATCTCTCTCTCCTCAAAAGCAATCACGAGTTCTTTGATTCCATTCCTGAAATACTGACCAAATCTCTCTTATTCATCCAGAGTACCATGACACTACTGAGAGTCACCATTCTCTTCAGCTTAAACCTTGGTCACTATGGAAAACAATGTGAAGTTTGCTCAAAAAAACTACAGGTAGAGCTACCATATGATCCAGCAATTTTACTTCTGGGTTTATATTCAGAAGAAATAAAGATGGGGTACTGAAGAGACAAATGCATTCCCATGTTTACTGCAGTATTATTATTATCCACAATATGGGAACAGCCTAAGTGTCTATCAATGGAAAAAATGGATAAAGAGGATGGTGTACTTGTGCATACAATGAAATATTATTCAGCCATTTAAAAAAGGACATCTTGCCATATGTGACAATATGGATAGAACTTGAGGACAGACATGATGCTAAGTGAGATAAGTCAGAGAGAGAGACAAATACTGTATGATATGACTTATATGTGAATTAAAAAAAAATCTGAACTCCTAAAAACAGAATAACAAGGTTAACAGGTGGAGAAATAAAAGAGATGTTGTTTAAGGGTACAAACTGACAACTAGTAGATATATAAGAAACTGGTGATGTAATGCACAGTATAGTAATTATAGGTAATAATATTGCATTATAAAAATTAAATGATAAGAAATTAGATCTTAGTTATTCCCACCACAAAAAAGAAATGATAATTACATATCTCTACAGAGGTGCTAATTAAAAATAAACTACAATGGCAATCATACTGCAATCTATAAATGGATAAATTAAAATGCTGTGCATCTTAGCTTACGCAATGTTATATATAAGAAATATTTCAATAAAAGACGACAAAAATGTCTGAAGTACCCTGTTAACTCATCTACTCTGTTCTCTCTTCAGCCTTTTAATTAATCAGTACTATCACAAAAATACTGTAAAATATGATTTGGATAAGGATTCTTTCCTGCTTAAATGCCACTGCAATGCCGTCTCCTTTAAACGACAAAATCTTGCATCAACTGGATACACAATTTATCTCCAAATATACTTTATTCTTCTCACATCATCTGTTATCTTTTCCTAACAAATTTTACATAGTCTTCTTCATATTCTCAGGATTTCAAGTCCTCCTCTATCAAGCATGCTTACTCTTTGTTTCATGGATTAATCCTCCTCATCTTAACTTCTTAAATTTGTTTTCCTAGAAAGTCTTCCATAAACCCCACACTAGGTAAGTCTCCTTGTTTTAGCTGTAATCTAAGGACACACAGTTAATATAAATTTGTATCTCCACATTTTAAAGAATATCTCTTTTATGAGATGCTCAGGTTTCAAACAAGACAAGAGAAGACTGAACACATGGACATCACCAAATGGTCAACACTGAAATCAGATTGATTATATTCTTTACAGCCAAAGATGGAGATGCTCCATAAAGTCAGCAAAAACAAGACCAGGAGCTGACTGTGGCTCAGATCATGAACTCCTTATTGCCAAATTCAGACTGAAATTGAAGAAAGTAGGGAAAACCACTAGATGTATGACCTAAATCATATCCCTTATGATTATACAGTGGAAGTGAGAAATAGATTCAAGGGATTAGATCTGATAGAGAGGTTGCCTGATGAACTATGAATTGAGGTTCATTACATTGTACAGGATGCAAGGATCAAGACCATCCCCAAGAAAAAGAAATGCAAAGAGGCAAAATGGCTGCCTGAGGAGGCCTTACAAATAGCTGAGGAAAGAAGAGAAGCGAAAGGGAAAGGAGAAAAGGAAAGATAGGCCCATTTAAATGCAGAGTTTCAAAGAATAGCAAAAGCCTTCCTCAATGATCAATGCAAAGAAATAGAGGAAAACAAACAAACAAACAAACAAAAAAAGGGAAACACTAGAGAGCTCTTCAAGGAAATTAGATACCAAGGGAAAATTTACTGGATGCTTGGGGCTGGTGCACTGGGACGACCCAGAAGGATGGTGTGGGGAGGGAGGAGGGAGGGGGGGTTCAGGATGGGGAACACATGTATACCTGTGGTGGATTCATTTTGATATTTGGCAAAACTAATACAATTATGTAAAGTTTAAAAATAAAATAAAATTAATTTTAAAAAATTTTAAAAAAATTTAAAAAAAAGCTTTGAGAATTTGGCATTTACAAAAAAAAAAGAAAGAAAATTTCATGCAAAGTTGGGTACAATAAAGGACAGAAATGGTTTGGACCTAAAAGAAGCAGAGGATATTAAGAAGAGATGGCAAGAATACACAGAAGAACTATACAAAAAAAGATCTTCATGACCCAGACAATCATGATGGTGTGACTACTCACCTAGAGCCAGACATCCTGGAATAAAAAAAGTCAAGTGGACCTTAGCAAGCATCACTACGAAAAAAGCTAGTGGAGGTGAAAGAATTCCAGTTGATTTATTTCAAATCCTAAAAGATGACATTGTGAAAGCGCTGCACTCAACATGTCAGCAAATATGGAAAACTCAGCAGTGGAGACAGGACTGGAAAAGGTCAGTATTCATTCCAATCTCAAAGAAAGGGAATGGCAAAGAACGTTCAAATTACTGCACAATCGTACTCATCTCACATGCTAGCAAAGCTATGCTCAAAATCCTCCAAGCCAGGCCTCAACAGTACATGAACCATGAACTTCCAGATGTTCAATCTGGATTTTAAAAAGGCAAAGGAACCAGAGGTCAAATTGCGAACATCCATTGGATCATCGAAAAAGCAGAGTTCCAGAAAAACATCTACTTCTGCTTTATTGACTATGCCAAAGTCTTTGACTGTGTGCATCACAACAAATTGTGGCAAATTCTTAAAGAGATGGGAATACGAGACCACCTGACCTGCCTCCTGAGAAATCTGTATGCAGGTCAAGTGGCAACAGTTAGAACTGGACATGGAGCAACAGACTGGTTCAAAATTGGGAAAGAGTACAACGAGGCTGCATATTGTCACACTGCTTATTTCACTTATATGCAGAGTACATCATGCGAAATGCTGGGCTGGATGAAGCACACACTGGAATCAGGATTGACAGGAGAAATATTAATAACCTCAGATATGCAGATGACACCACCCTTAAGGCAGAAAACAAAAAAAGAAGTAAAGAGCCTGTTGATGAAAGTGAAAGAGGAGAGTGAAAAAGTTGGCTTAAAATTCAACATTCAGAAAATTAGCATCATGGCATCTGTCCCATCACATCATGGCAAATAGATTGTGAACAATGGAAATAGTTAGAAACTTTATTTTGGGGGGCTCCAAAATCACTGTAGATGACTGCAACCATGATATTAAAGGACACTTGCTCCTTGGAAGAAAAGTTATGACCAATATAGACAGCGTATTAAAGAGCAGAGAAATGACTTTGCCAATAATTGTCCATCAAGTCAAAGCTATGGTTTTTCCAGTAGTCATGTATGGATGTGAGAGTTGGACTATAGAGAAAGCTGAGAACTGAAGAATTGATGCTTTTGAACTGTGTTTTTGGAAAAGACTCTTGAGAGTCCCTTGGACTGCAAGGAGATCCAACCAGTCCACCCCTAAAGGAAATCAGTCCTGAATATTCATCAGAAGGACTGATACTCAAGCTGAAGCTCCAATCCTTTGGCTACCTGATGTGAAGAGCTGACTCATTTGAAAAGTTACTGATGCTGGGAAAGATTGAAGATGGGAGAAGGGGTCGAGAGAGGATGAGATGGTTGGATGGCATCACCAATTTGATGGATATGAGTTTAAGTAATCTCCCAGAGTTGGTGATGGACAGGAAAGCCTGGCGTGCTGCAGTACATGGGGTCACAAAGTGTTGGATATGACTGAACTTAACAGGTTCTTGAAGCCAAAGTCTATTTATTAATTACTTAATACCAACCCCTGAGCTAACTACGTAGTATTGAGTAAATACTCAATAGTGTCTGTGGAATAAATGTGTCAATTATCCAGTTAACAGCAGATTAGTGAGGAGCAAAAGTGAAATTGTAAATTAATAAAAATTTTACAAAATGGAAATATATAGAGTTTCCAGCAACCTTCATTATAATTATCATCATTTAAAAGCTGTATCTTCACTCAATACTATTTTCCCGAGAGCACTAATGTTGAATACTAGTAACAGGGAATACAAAGTTTTTTGTTTGATTTCATGAGACAAGGATGATATGAGAAAAAAACACCTTAAAGCAAGGCAAATAACCTTCCTTCCCACCAGTATCAGGTTCATTGGTAACTGATTCTGAGGAACCTTTGGAGGTTCAGGGATAAAGAGATATAAGGGGTGTTGACAACTTAATTAGAATTTCAAACAGAGAAAATCAAGTCGGTGAGCATTTTATTGAACACCTAGATAGGACAAGTCCTGTGACAGTATGTTTGGAAGCACAAAGGTGAATAAAGCACAGGTACTGCTGACTGTCTAGATGTCTATAGCAGGGTCTTCTGAGTCCATCAACATTTCTTATTGTGGCTCTTTTTTGTTACTCATTGATTCCCTCAAAACCTTCTCCATCATTGGTACACCTGACCACATTATTTTAAGTATTCTGATGAAGGTTGATTATGAAATAATGAAAGGACTGCAGCATGCAAGCATAATGCTTTTAGAGCTAGGGTTCACACATGCAATCTTTGTGATTTCTGAACTGAATTTTCTAAAAGTGTAAAGTGAAGAATTAATATTACTTGTCTTTCAGACCAAAGAATTAATATTTCTTGTCTTTAAGACCACAAAGCAATGTAATCCAAAGTTTTTTCTGATGTTGATAATATGTATTAGGCCACATAAAGTCTCCAGCTATCTAATCCTTTATCAACATTGTTCCTCAAATTGTGCCTAAAAGTTAGACAGCTGAGGGAAGAGAAGAGTGTTCTGCAGTATCCTCCTGTAATCTAAATCCTATGGATTTGCATCAGTTTTGAAATGGTGTGAACACTGGAACTATGTGAAGATCGGATTAGTACAGTAGAGTGTGTGCATTATCAGTTGTGTCTGACTCTGCGATCCATGGGCTGTTTCCCATCAGGGTCCTCTGTCAGTGAGCTTTCCCAGATAAGAATACTGGAGTGGGTTGGCATTATCTTCTCCAGGGGTTCTTTCCCACACAGGGATCAAACTTGTGTCTTTTGTATTGGCAAGTGGATTTTTTTTTTACCAACTGTGCAATGTGCGAAGCCCAAATATGGCCTCATAAGTAACAGTAAAGGAGAGATATTTTTATTTTGGGAGATATAACCTTCATCTTTCGGTTAATATTTCATTTCCTTGGCGTCCTAAGCCTGACATGTTTCAAAAACTTTGCCATTCTGAATAACACATTTCCAGTTTCCTGCTATACTTTTTTGTGGAGGTCTTTTGCTATAACTTATTTTAGTTAGGTAACTGACACCACCCTTATGGCAGAAAGTGAAGAGGAACTAAAAAAACCTCTTGATGAAAGTGAAAGAGGAGAGTTAAAAAGTTGGCTTAAAGCTCAACATTCAGAAACCGAAGATCATGGCATCTGGTACCATCACTTCATGGGAAATAGATGGGGAAACAGTGGAAACAGTGTCAGACTTTATTTTGGAAATCTCAAAAATCACTGCAGATGGTGATTGTAGCCATGAAATTAAAAGATGCTTACTGCTTGGAAGGAAAGTTATGACTAACCTAGATAGCATATTCAAAAGCAGAGACATTACTTTGCCAACAAAGGTCTGCCTAATCAAGGCTATGGTTTTTCCATTGGTCATGTATGGCTGTGAGAATTGGACTGTGAAGAAGGCTGAGGGCCGAAGAATTGATGCTTTTGAACTGTGGTGCTGGAGAAGTCTCTTGAGAGTCCCTTGGACTGCAAGGAGATCCAACCAGTCCATCCTAAAGGAGATCAGTCCTGGGTGTTCATTGAAAGGACTGATGGTGAGGCTGAAACTCCAATACTTTGGCCACCTGATGTGAAGAGTTGACTCATTGGAAAAGACCCTGATGCTGGGAAGGATTGGGGGCAGGAGGAGAAGGGGATTACAGAGGATGAGATGGTTGGATAGCATCACCAACTTTATGGACATTAGTTTGAGTGAACTCTGGGAGTTGGTGATGGACAGGGAGGCCTCAAAGAGTCTGACACGACTGGGCAACTTAGCTGAACTGAACTGAAACAACATCTTACCTTTTTTAATCTCTTAAATTTTACTGTCCTTTCCTCAATATGTAGAAAATTATCTGTACCATATATATTTCATCCTTCCAGGTTTCTCTCTAGTTTCTGTAAGTAGTATTTTTATTTTATAGTATTTTTTTTTCTATTTTTCACACAAGTAGTTTACCCAGGGTTTCCTCTCTGCTCTTTAAAACAAGAGTGATGCTAATTTATGGTAGTATTGGTTATTTATTAAGAGACTAGAATCATAGACTCATTCCAGTATAACACTACGTTCTTTGCATGCATAAACTTGTTAAATATTCACAACGAATTTTCGCACTAATAAAAATTCCTGTTTTAGGTGACAAAATGAGACTCAGAAAAAATAGGTTACTTGTCTAATGATAGAGCTAGAAAGCAGTAATGGGTAAAGTCAAGAATATCTAATTTCAGGGACTGAGGTCTGAATTACTACACCATAAAGACATTATCATTGTTGCCTGGATAAATTGTTCATTTGATTCTTAGCAAGGGTAGTCTTCTTAGATGACATTCGCAATTCCATATGTGAAGTTACAATAATGTAATTTCAACCAAAATGTAATTGAAGTGATTTGTTAGCCTATGAAATGGTTTTCTTAAGAAAGCGACAAGCTTAAGTGATGAGGGCAAACCACAGGAAAATTCAAATTAAAAGAGGTGTTTTAATTTGGAATTTAATTTGAAACATTTTCCTATCCTCATTCAAGTGTTTTTCTGAGTTCAGCACATTCTCTTAGGTGTAATGCTTGCTTTCTGATGTCTCACTACTCCTTGGAGACACCTGGACTTAGAACTCTACTCTGTCAAAATCTCTCTTACATGATGCTGGTTTTTGAAACTTGTTCTCAGTTTAGAACCACATTAGAAGATAAAATGATGACTAGACCATGTAAGTATGTTAGCAAACACTACTTTGCTGACTTTTGTTAAGTTTTAACAAAATATGCCTTATTTCAAACTAGAGATTATAATTTAAGGCAACTGTACATAGGGTGTGATCAGTAAATGTTTAATAATTGATTAATTACTAAGATAAATTCAAAGTTTACCCGTTGAAAATACAGACACATTTTTTTATCAAGCCCTACTTCTATCCCCAACGCTCACCATTCATTCATACAATGCAGTCTGCTGCCTTTTTGATGTTCCTGTTCATGGTGTCTCTTATTTCATCAAAACCTGCAAGTAGAAACCTTGAAAAGTAGGGACACTGACCGCCTTTGAAATTTTTTTTTTCTGGATTACTTTTAAGGGTGCTGCATAGGGAACAGCTTTGAAATACAGAGATAATATGGGCAGAACTCTTTGCTCTTTAATAAAGACATGCTCTCCATTTGGGTAATAGATTGAGGAGGTTTGTTTGCAGATCATTATTAAAGATTGAGGTTTCATAATCTTGGGGTTTCCATCTGTGAAACAAACCCATTGCTGCATCCTGCCCTGGCCACCTGCATTACATGCTGGGGACATGGATTGGGAATGCAGAGAGGAACTGATGTAATTATGAAGTTTGTGCATCTTGCTGTACCTGAGGATTAAAGACCCTTTTTCTTTGTTATAGTTGTTTCATGTTTCCTGTAGCAAATATAAAATTATGGCAGGCTTATTTGCTAGTCTGAGAATCAGGTCAATTTCAGGCCCTTTATAATTCTTGACACCATCCAATTTAAAAACCATTGCCATAATTATTACCAGATAAGTCTAAGAAAATGGCTACAATTGTAGCTTCTAGCTGGTGTTTCCTCTACTTTAGCTTTCAAATGTGTAAAACTCCAATGAGCATGAAAAGCTGATTATTTTTTCCCTGTTACATTTTTAAAGAAATGTAACTAGCAATGGTAGAAAATTAATGGGCCTGATAATTCATACATTTAAAGACAACGCTGCCAAAAAAACTTCCGTTCAGCTCAGTTCAGTCGCTCAGTCGTGTCCAACTCTTTGGGACCCAATGAATCACAGCACACCAGCCCTCCCTGTCCATCACCAACTCCCGGAGTTCACTGAGACTCACGTCCATTGAGTCAGTGAAGCCATCCAGCCATCTCATCCTCTGTCGTCCCCTTCTCCTCTTGCCCCCAATCCTTCCAGCATCAGGGTCTTTTCCATTGAGTCAACTCTTCGCATGAGGTGGCCAAAGTACTGGAGTTTCAGCCTCACCATCAGTCCCTCCAATGAACACCCAGGACTGATCTCCTTCAGAATGGACTGGTTGGATCTCCTTGCAGTCCAAGGGACTCTTAAGAGTCTTCTCCAGCACCACAGTTCAAAAGCATCAAGTCTTCGGCGCTCAGCTTTCTTCACAGTCCAACTCTCACATCCATACATGACTACTGGAAAAACTATAGCCTTGATTAGATGGACCTTTGTTGGCAAAGTAATATCTCTGCTTTTGAATATGCTATCTAGGTTGGTCAAAACTTTCCTTCCAGGAGTAAGCGTCTTTTAATTTCATGGCTGCAATCACCACCTGTAGTGATTTTGGAGCCCCAAAAAATAAAGTCAGCCACCCATCTATTTCCCATGAAGTGATGGCACCAGATGCCATGATCTTAGTTTACCAAATGTTGAGCTTTATGCCAACTTTTTCACTCTCCTCTTTCACTTTCATCAAGAGGCTGTTTAGTTCCTCTTCACTTTCTGCCATAAGGGTGGTGTCATCGGCATATCTGAGGTTATTGGTATTTCTCCTGGAAATCTTGATTCCAGCTTGTGCTTCTTCAGGCCCAGCATTTCTCATGATGTACGCTGCATATATAAATAAGCAGGGTGACAATATACAGCCTTGACGTACTCCTTTTCCTATTTGGAACCAGTCTGTTGTTCCATGTCCAGTTCTAACTGTTGCTTTCTGATCTGCATACAAATTTCTTAAGAGGCAGATCAGGTGGGCTTGTAGTCCCATTTCCTTCAGAATTTTCCAGTTTATTGTGATCCACACAGTCAAAGGCTTTGACATAGTCAATAAAGCAGAAATAGTTGTTTTTCTGGAACTCTCTTGCTTTTTTGATGATCCAGTGTATGTTGGCAATCTGATCTCTGGTTCCTCTGCCTTTCCTAAAACCAGCTTGAACATATGGAATTTCACGGTTCACGTATTGCTGAAACCTGACTTGGAGAATTTTGAGCATTACCTTACTAGCGTGTGAGATGAGTGCAATTGTGCGGTAGTTTGAGCATTGTATGGCATTGCCTTTCTTTGGGATTGGAATGAAAACTGACTTTTTTAGTCCTGTGGCCACTGCTGAGCTTTCCAAATTTGCTGGCATATTGAGTGCAGCACTTTCACAGCATCATCTTTCAGGATTTGAAATAGCTCAACTGGAATTCCATCACCTCCACTAGCTTTGTTGGTAGTGATGCTTTCTAAGAACCACTTGACTTCACATTCCAGGATGTCTGGCTCTAGGTGAGTGATCATGCCATCGTGATTATCTGGGTCGTGAATATCTTTTTTGTACAGTTCTTCTGTGTATTCTTGCTATCTCTTCTTAATATCTTCTGCTTCTGTTAGGTCTATACCATTTTTGTACTTTATTGAGCCCATTTTGCATGAAATGTTCCCTTTTTCTATCTCTAATTTTCTTGAAGAGATCTCTAGTCTTTCCTATTCTGTTGTTTTCCTCTATTTCTTTGCATTGATCACTGAGGAAGGCTTTCTTATCTCTCCTTGCTATTGTTTGAAACTCTGCATTCAGATGCTTATATCTTTCCTTTTCTCCTTTGCTTTTTGCTTGTCTTCTTTTCACAGCTATTTGCAAGGCCTCCCCAGACAGCCATTTTGCTTTTTTGCATTTCTTTTCCATGGGGATGGTCTTGATCCCTAACTCCTGTACAGTGTCACAAACCCCTGTCCATAGTTCATCAGGCACTCTATCAGATCTAGTCCCTTAAATCTATTTCTCACTTCCACTGTATAATCATAACGGATTTGATGTAGGTCATACCTGAATGGTCTAGTGGTTTTCCTGACTTTCTTCAATTTCAGTCTGAATTTAGCAATAAGGAGTTCATGATCTGAGCCACAGTCAGCTCCTGGTCTTGTTTTTGCTCACTGTATAGAGCTTCTCCATCTTTGGCTGCAAAGGATATATTCAATCTGATTTCAGTGTTGCCCATCTGGTGATGTCCATGTTTAGAGTCTTCTTGTGTTGTTGCAAGAGGGTGTTTGCTATATCCAGTACGTTCTCTTGGCAAAATTCTATTAGCCTTTGCCCTGCTTCATTCCGTATTCCAAGGCCAAATTTGCCTGTTGCTCCAGGTGTTTCTTGACTTCCTACTTTTGCATTCCAGTCCCCTATAATGAAAAGGACATCTTTCTTGGGTGTTAGTTCTAAACTTATAATTTGACATTGTACAATTTGTGTTTTTCTTTTCATATTTTGAACACAATGATTTTTCAAATAAGTCAGTATAATCTATATTAATGACTTTTAAATTATCTTTATATATGTCAGGGTAGGTACGTTGGTGGTATGTAAAAGTACAGTAGATGAAATGTAAATATAAGCAAACTAGAGTTGACAAATTAATCTCCACCTACATATCATTCATCTTATTTCCTTTAACACAGATAATCTGCTGGTAAAAATATTTTGTGCTTATTCACAGTCTAAAAGCCAGCAAAATTTGTTCTAGTTGGGTTCATTCAGGAATATACTGAAGGGAAGAATATAGAGCTATCTCTATGGCTCTTCTTGTGCAATGTATCGTAAAAGTAGATGGAAAATGTGCCAGGACCTCCTTCCACTTTGAATTTGACATAATGGTTCAAGAAAGCTAATCCAGTGAGTGATTTACTTTTTTCTCCTTCTGTCAAACAATAGCATTTGCAAGCATTAGTGGGGCATTGAGATATCAGAATTTTCTCTTAGCAGTGGTGCCCAAATGATGTTTACCTCATTAAGTAAGGTTTACCACTGATACACATAGTTAACTGGAGAGACTGTTACATATTAGAATACATAGTTTGTCCCATGGCCAGTTACCTGAAGCAGGTAGCCAGATATTGCCTCAGCCTCAATGTTAACATATGCTAGACTTTCTTACTATATACTCTTTGCTTCTAACCCCTTTCATGTTATTTTTTTATTTCTGTGTTTCTCTACCCTCTTGCCTTTATGTATCTTACTATTGCATCTGGAATGCTTATTATTCTATCTCACCAGGTTAAATTATAGTGAAATATCAATGTAGTGAACCAGTGTGATTATCTATAGAGTATTTTTCTGATTGTCAAAAACAAGAACTAATCGCAAAGCTGGGACTAAAATTCACACTTTTCTGTCTTTGCAAGCCAATATATTTAACAGAGTAGAGTGTTTCTTAACATAATCTTAAGAAGGATATAATTTGCAACACTATAATCATTCATCTTTCATGAATTTATTGAAAAGAAACAGAACTATGCCTGAAGGGAAAAATAATATAGAAAAATGTGACTGCTTCAATGAGCTTATGATTAAAACAAAACACAACAAAATGACACATGAGAGTTAAAAAGGACATTTTTATTATATCTTTAAACCCAAATTAAAGGTCTGAATTTTACCTGAAAGAAATTATCAGTTTCCTTTAAAAGTGTTAAGAAAAAGTTGTGAGCAGATGTCTATCTTTAAAATATATTTTTCATTGCCATACCCAAAATGGATACTCCTCAAGGAGCTGGTATAGCAATTCATTTGAAAATTGACAGCATTTTAAACTCAGGTATAAAACAGGAGTTATAAAAACTACTCTGCTGCTGCTGCTAAGTTGCTTCAGTCGTGTCCAACTCTGTGTGACCCCATAGACGGCAGCCCACCAGGCCGTGCCATCCCTGGGATTCTCCAGGCAAGAACACTGGAGTGGGTTGCCATTTCCTCCTCCAATGCATGAAAGTGAAAAGTGAAAGTGAAGTCACTCAGTCGTGTCCAACTCTTAGCGACCCCATGGACTGCAGCCTACCAGGCTCCTCCATCCATTGGATTTTCCAGGCAAGAGTACTGGAGTGGGTTGCCATTGCCTTCTCTGAAAAACTACTCTAGAAGCATTTAAAAGTAGAATAAAATAAATTTAATATGTATATTTTTAAAATCATAGGGTAGATTCATGAGAGGGTAGTAGAGGACTAAGAATAACTTCTAAATCTGAAACACTATCATGGGAAACTGGTTTGATTAAAGTATCATTTCATGAACTAAGGTTTAAGAGAGAAAATAAATTTCATGAAAAAAGATGAGTTCAATTTCATTCAGACTGTTACTGTGGCTCCTAAGAGATAGCAAATGTAGACATAAAAATAGAATTTTGAAATATGGATGTGAATTTCAGTAGACATCAGTGTCATGTAAGTTGAATTTTAGTTTATGAATAGATTAATTCAAGAGAGATGAATCCATGAGAATAAATAAATAAGCTCATAGCCTATATTATATTGAATGTTGATTGCTACAATAACAAATTATCCCAAAGCTTAGTGGCATGAAACATTTATTATTTCACAATGTTTGTAATTTAGGAATCTGAAAAGGTATAGGTGATACATTTGGCTCTGGGTCTGTCATGAAAGTACCTTTACCTCAAGTATCCACTGCAAAGGATTCATTTCCTAACTCACTCATGTGGTTGTTGGTGGCCTTCAGTTACTCACAGGAAGTTAAACTGAGACCTCAGTTCTTCATGAGATGTCAAATATAACTGTCTGTTAGGTTCTTGACACATTTTTGTTTACATACGGTATCTGACAACATGACTTCATCAGAATAATCAAATGAGAGAAGAGAGACTACCAGCAAGAGAAAAAGAATATGTGCAATCAACATGAAAGTCACAATTAAGCTCGTATCAGAAATGAAAATCCATTAACTTCCATATCTATTCATTAGGACCAAATCACTAGGCACAACTCACATATAATGGGCTAAGTTTACATGATATGAGACCATGAGTTCTAATAAGTGGGGTCATTGGAAGCAATGTCAAAAGCTACCTGCCACAGCCCCGAGGAGTGAGAAGTAGTAAGAGAAGGAGACTCATGACAAACCTGAAAGACATGTTTAATGTTATAATTTTAAAAGGAGATGGTATAGAGCTAAGGAAATATTTGAGGAAATATCTCAGGTAGTTTGAATTCATATTCTATGTAAACCATCCAGACATATGGAAATTGTTAACATTTCTAACTATAACCTAAATTGAAGATTCCATGTCTTCTACATATGCTTTTTTTAATGCTCTGTGTTCAGCACAAGTCTTTGTTTATTAACCTATTTATGAACAGTGCTACTATTTATATCCATTCAACTTATGTCCAAGATGGCAAAAACCACTCTATAATTAATAACAAAGATATATCATATTCTGATGATTACTACAAAAACACTCCTTTCTCATGTAAAAACTTTTCTTACTGTAAAACACTAGTTTTCTTACTGTAAAAACACTCCTTTCTAGCTCAATAGTTTGAATATAATTTGATACTTTAATTATATTCTATACTTTAATTATTAATATACAGAATTGTAATCTGTATTATGAAAGTTCTCTGTATTTTATTATATTTCATTTCCAACCTGAGCATCTATAGCTAATAGTCATGAATCAAATCCAATGAAATAAAAATCACAAGGAATTTCTAAATCATCAAAAACATGTTTAAGAAATCTGCAGTGGAACTACAGGCTAAGAAGAGAGACTGAACTAAAAAACTGACACTTAACCACAAAAAACATGCCTAATTATATGATTCATATGATTCATTCAGTTGTATAGTTCGTTCCTTGATTATGACTTTTTGAAGGCAATAGCATTTTGTTATAATATAATCATAGCAAAAATTGGCCAACATAATATTAATTAATTAATATACTCAAGTATATTTTTAAAAATTCAGTTTACAGTTTATTAGTTTATTGACTTCTTGTTATTAGTGTGATATTTTGAAATCATTTAATTTTTTTACAGATAGTTCATTGTTATAGTATTAGAAACACACAGGGTTTTTCTATGTTGACTTTTTTCTTGCATTCATTTGTTAGTTCTACCAGTTTGTGCGTGTATATGTAGTCTTAAGGGTTTTCAATATATAAGATCATGTTTTATGCAAACAAGACAAAATTCTACTTCTTCCTCTTCAATCTGTATGCCTTTTTAAAAAAAATCTACCTAGGAGATACATGCACTATACTGATTAGAACTGCAGAATATGCTTCTACAAGTTGCTCCAGATCTTAGAGGAAAAGATTTCAAATTTTCAAAGATTTTTTTGGTGGAATATTCGGTTAGCTGTGGACCTGTTATTTATGTCAATTATGTTGAGGTAAATTTCTTCTATACATAATTCATTGAGGGTTTTTATCATGAATTGACACTGAATTTTGTCAAATGCTTTTTCTGTATCTACTGAGATGATCATGTAATTTTTGTCCTTCAGTTTGTTATTGTGCTTATCATAGTGAATTTATAGGTTCAATGCTAAATCCATCAAAATCCCAAGGACATTTTTTACAGAAGTAGAAAAAACAGTTCTAAAATTCATCAGTTCAGTTCAGTCGCTCAGTCGTGTCCGACTCTTTGCGACCCCATGAATTGCAGCACACCAAGCCTCCCTGTCCATCACCAACTCCCGGAGTTCACTCAACCTCACGTCCATCGAGTCAGTGATGCCATCCAGCCATCTCATCCTCTGTCGTCCCCTTCTCCTCCTGCCCCCAATCCCTCCCAACATCAGAGTCTTTTCCAATGAGTCAACTCTTCACATATAGAACCACAAAAGAACTCAGCCAAAGGAATCTTGAGAAAGTAACACATAGCTAAAGTATGGCACTGACATTAAGACAGACATAGAAGCCAATAGCAGAGAAGGTGATGGCACCCCACTCCAGTACTCTTGCCTGGAAAATCCCGTGGACAGAGGAGCCTAGTGGGCTGCAGTCCATGGGGTCGCAAAGAGTAGGACATGACTGAGTGACTTCACTTTCACTTTTCACTTTCATGCATTGGAGAAGGAAATGGCAACCCACTCCAGTATTCTTGCTTGGAGAATCCCAGGGACGGGGGAGCCTGATGGGCTGCCGTCTATGGGGTAGCACGGAGTCGGACACGACTGAAGCGACTTAGCAGCAGCAGCAGCAGCAGAGGCCAATAGAATAGAATAGAGATACCAGGAATAAAACCATATATGCATTCAACTGATCTTTAACAAGGGTTCCAGAAATACACAATGGGAAATGAATAGTCTTCTCAACAAATAATGTTGGGAAAATTGGGTGCCCACATGTAAAAGAAAAAAATTAACATTATTTTACACATTATTTATCATGCACAAAAATCAGTTCAATTTGCATTAAAAACTTGCATATAAGACCTGAAACTCTAAAACTCCTAGAAGGAAACATTGGGGAAAAGCTTTTTGACATTAATCTTGGCAATGATTACTTGAATATGACAGCATAGGCAACAAAAGCAAAAATTTATAAGTGGAACTGCATTAACTAAAAAGATTCTGCCTCATAAATGAAACAATCAACAGAATGAAAAAACAACTTATGGAAGCTAGTATTTGCAAATCATATTATCTATAAAAGATTTATATAAAAATATATAGAACTTAGACAATTCAATAGCAAAAATAAACAAAAAGCAAATAAACTGAATGAAAAATGGGCAAAGGACCTGAACAGATATTTCACTAAGGAAGACATAAAAATGATATATGAAAAATTATTCAACATCAGTAATAATCAGGGAAATGCAAATATAAACCACAATGAGATATGATCTCACATCTATCAGAATGGCTTTTATCAAAAAGACAAACAATAAGAAATGCTCACAAGGAGATGGTGAAATTACAACTTTTGTATGCTGTTGGTGGGAACGTAATATGTGCAGTGGCTATGGAGCATAGAGATCCCTACCAAAAAAAAAAAAAAAATAGAATCATCACACGATCCAGAAGTAACATTTCTGAAATAACATTACATATCCAAAATAATTCAAATTAGGATCTTAAAGAGATATTTACACTCCACGTTCACTGGGAGGATTATTCACAATAACCAAATTTAGGAAATGACCTAGAAGTCCATCTATGGATGAATGGATAAAGTAAATGTGGTATACATGTATAATATAGTATTGTTTATCCTTAAAAGAGAAGGAAACCCTGCCATTTGAGACAACATGGCTAAAATTAGAGGGAATTATGCTAAGTGAAACAAGCCAGTAACAGAAGAAAGGACAAATGGTGCATGATTTCATTTATATGAATAATCTAAAGTAACCAAACTCATAGAAGCATAGAGCAGAATGCTGGTTGCCAGGAGATGGGGTAGGAGGAAACAGGGAGTTACCGCTAAATAGGTATAAAGTTTCAACTGTGTAAATGAATGATTCTGGAGATACGCTGCACAATGTAGTGCCTACAGGTAGCAGTGATCTCTTACTATGAAATACTATGAAAATAATACTTATTATGAAAGCATTATTAAGTATAATAAGTAAGTATTCTTAATACACACACACAGAGGACAAGAGGAAACACTTCAAGGTGTTGGGTATGCTTATTACCTTGACTGTAATGATGGCCACATGAATGTCCAACTCGTCAAGTTGCATGCATTAAATATGTACAGTTTTTGGTATATCAATTAGGTGTTTTTCAAATAAATATCCCTTAGCAAAGTTTTGTTAATACACACAAAATTGTATAAACTTAAAATAATAATCTTTTTCTGGGTTTGATCTCTGGGTTGGGAAGATCCCCTGGAGAAGGGGAAGGCTATATATTCCAGTATTCTGGCCTAGAGCATTCCATGGACTATATACTCCATGGAGTCACAGTTGGACAAGTGAGCACCTTTCAGTTTCACTTTCTGAATCACATAATTCTAAATATTCAAAATAAAAATAATTTAAAGACAATCATCATTAACGCTTGCTGCTGCTGCTAAGTTGCAGCAGTCGTGTCCGACTCTGTGCGACCCCATAGACAGCAGCCCAACAGGCTTCTCTGTCCCTGGGATTCTCCAGGCAAGAACACTGGAGTGGGTTGCCATTTCCTTCTCCATCATTAATGCTTGGCACCTAAGTAAATATAAAAATTCTGATCATCATCTCTATAAATGTCTTACAAAATCTTATTGCATACTAGAAAAATTAATAAATATAAAAATATTCCATATTTTAGGAGATGCATCTTTTTCAAGGCTATGTTCAAACTCATACTTTTTAAATAGTAATATATATCTTAAAGGGTATAAAACATAAAATGCTTAATTCCACATAGGTTATAGATGAAAAACTTTTTTTTCTTTATAAAATCACTGTTTAAAGATTAGTTTCCATATTTTCCAACAATTTTTATATTTCATTATAACATGAAGTTAATCAAGCAAGATATAACAAAGTAAACAAAACAAACCATGTGGCTAGATGCTTTTAGGAAACTAAATTTAATAAATATAATACAAATGTATTTTAAAAATAGAACTGATAAAGAAATGCAGCAGTATAAGGCAAATATAAAATATACAGGCATTGTATGAGATTCCTTTTATATAATTAATTGAAAATGCATTAAATAACTTGATTTGTGATTAGTCAAATTCAAAGAAGATTTGAGAAGGGTAGAAAATTAGACTAATGAGCATACTTGGAATAAAGCAACTATGTAACAAGTAAATTTATTCTAAATTCCATTTCATTTTAGTAATTTGAAAGTAGTCAAAACAATTCAAGTATAAGAGAGTTTATATACAAGCTGTTGCTGCAAAATATGTATCTTTAGAATAATTAACATAAGATTTGATATTATTTCACTAATGTTTAAACTAAATTTTAAAGGGTAATATGCATTCTGGAGAATGTTTGGTTATATAACACACAGTAACTCTTCCATGACTAAAGGCATAAGAAAAGCGTAAAACTGGCCTTAATAATTACTGAATCTAAATTTAATTTTGAAAATATTCAACCAGTTACATGCAAAATATTTATGACAGACTAGTAGAATGGTTTTACTTATGAATTTAAAAATACTGGAAGAGTTTGTAACTGTCTGTGGCCTTTCATTGCCCTGTCCAACAGCTCAGGCCTTGTCATTTGCTTGTGCTGTGCCAACATCAGCATCTCTTCGGTATGGTATTCTCCATAGCCTTAAGTCCTCTGCCCATGTGCACTGCAGACTGTTGGTAATGAAGAAATGAGTATGTCCAGAGTTCTCTCTCAACTAATATCTGATGGGAGTTTCTATGTACATACAATAATTCCCTTAAGCCTGTATCATTTTGAGGCATGTGTTTTACACCACTTTTCAGAATTTCCCCCTTGAAATCAAGTTTCAGAGAGGGTTAATGGTAACAGGATGTATAGTGCACCCATTACTACTATAGCTCCTCTCCTCACCAAATTCTCCTCTCCCATACTGATGTCATCTACAACCCTCAAATCAAGTACTTTCACACATTTTCTCTTCTTTGGATCTAAATTTGGGAAAAGCCAAATCAAGATACAACTCTGCAGGGACGCTGGTCCTTAGTCACATAATTTTCAATAACAAGTTTACACTAAACATCTGCGTTTAAATTATTGTGTTTTAGATGAATGTGTTATGACATTCCATTTCCTTCTCCAGGGGAGCTTCCAGACCCCAGAATGTGACTCATGTCTCCTGCTTCTCCTGCATTGATAGGTGGATTTTTTACCATTGTGCCAGCTGGGTAACCCAGCCCAAATTAACAGCCAAGGATTATTTCAACCTTGCAGGTTGCCTCTTTGCCCATCCTTAGCTTTATATTCACTACTCCAGCCACTCAATATTGTTCAGTTATTTGAAAGTACATTTGCTAAAATGTCTGGCTATAAGTTCAAGTTTTTTGTTTGCCTCAAATTCATTATCCCCTTTTCTCCACTTCAGTTTAATTTATACTTATCTTCCAAATTTTAAATTATATATATTTATTCATCTGTTCAACAAACATTTAAGGGTCAACCCTATATCAAATTTCATTGTACAGACTAAGAATAAATACATCAGTGAATAATACAAATAGAGTTTATGCTCTCCTGGATTTCACACAAAAGCGTACAAAGGAATAAGCGGTGGGGATTGTAGCAGATAAGTCTGAACCAAATTCTCATATCATAACACATATTAAAGAGACAACAGCCAACCTAAAGACTCAGAAGCCAACCAAAAGACTCTTACAAAGAGTCCAAAAATAGAACAGTTTGAATATAAAAAATGTTAATATCTGCAATGGATTAAAACATCAAGTATATAAACATCTAGAGCATATGATAACACTCTAAAAGAAAAAGAAAAAAATCCTCAAATTTCACCTTTGGAGAATCCCACAGAAATAATTCACTATCTTGAAAATCAGAATTAATGCAAAAGATTTAAGCATTAATTCTTCTCTTCTGTGTCAACCAGACATCAGTGTAACCTCATAGTTGATGAGGGAAAGTTTATTTTAGAAGAATTCCAGCTAATAAAATGGAAGAGGAATAACAGAATTAAAACATTACCACTTGCAATCATTAATGATATATAGATCTAGGCCATAATCTTCAAGAGGCTAAGAAAACATGAGTTAAAAGGCAGATGGGAAATGTCATATGGATGGATCAGACTGACAACACCGCCCAGTGATCGGTCTCAAGGACACAGGAAGAAAGACAACCAGAAATGAAGAGACTCCTGAAATAGGGCTATAGGAAGTACACCACCACATCTCAGGTACTCTTTTCACAAATCTGAATCTGAGCAAGCCTCTATATGAACAGTTATTATCAACTTAAAGGAAATAGCATGAGCCAGAACAATACAACCACAGCACAATAGAGACATAAACAGCATACTCCAGAATGCAGACTCCACAAGAAAAAGATCCAGCTTGATAAGTAAATAAATGGAGATTTATAAAAGGACATTTGAATGAAAAGAGATCAAGATTTCAGAGAAATTAAACTTAAAACCACAATGAGCTACTACCATATATCTATAAGAACAACAAAAAAAAGAAAGATGGAAAATATCAAATTGTCTACTACTTAATAACTGTGATGAATATTATCTTCTAATTTTTATAATCATTATCTTCATATTTTTGTTAAATATGGTCTGTATATGGAAAAAATAATAAATTAGGATAAGGAGAGTACAGAACTATGAAGTGATAGAGTGAGGAGGGAAATCACTCTGGTGAGATGACTATCTCAGCAGACACCTGCATGAACTAAAGTAGTGAATTACACAATTATTTAGGGAAGTAGTTTCCAAGATGATAGAACCACCAGAGGAAGGATGCCCTTAGGTACAAGCAGGCTGTAGGAGTTTAGGAAAAGCAGATATCAATGTATTTGTATCTCACTATCCTGGCATCTTTGGTCTGTCCCGTGACAGTCCACTGAGATTTTAGAGCATACTACATCCTGACCCGGAGAAGGCAATGTCACCCCACTCCAGTACTCTTGCCTGGAAAATCCCATGGACAGAGGAGCCTGGTAGGCTGCAGACCATGGGGTTGCTAAGAGTCGGACACAACTGAGTGACTTCACTTTCACTTTCATGAATTGGAGAAGGAAATGGCAACCACTCAGTGTTCTTGCCTGGAGAATTCCAGGAACGGGGGAGCCTGGTGGGCTGCTGTCTATGGGGTCACAGAGTCGGACACGACTGAAGCGACTTAACAGCAGAAGCAGCACATCCCGTCCATCCCTCCCTCCATACAAACTGATGCACTTTACCTAATCACTTATGCAATCAATTGCTTTATGTAGCATTTAAAGGGCAGAGTCCTTTACTAACTTTTTCACTTGGTACACGATGCCATGACAAAAATATTAAATATCTCTTTTATCAAGGCTTCCCAGGTGGTTCAGTGGTAAAGAATCCACCTGCCAAGCAGGAGATGTGGGTTTGATCCCTGAGTCGGGAAGATCCCCCAGAGAAGGAAATGGCAACCCACTCCAGGATTCTTGTCTCAGAAATCCCGTGGACAGAGGAACTGGCTATGGGTCACAGAGTTTGACACATCTTAGCGACTATACAGCAACGTATTTTATAAAAAACTAAAGTAGAAGCAGACATTCATATATAAACACATATTTATGTGCATATACATTTTTTCCCCACCCCCTATCTTTTTTTTTTTTTTTTTAATTCTTTCATTACATTCGTTTCTAATTGTGTACCTGGTCTCCGTGGGCTTCGCACTCTATGGGCCTTGCCGGCCTCAGCCTCGGCCAGGGCTCGCGGCCTATGCTCCAGGAATGGCTGCGGCAGGTGCTGCAGGGCCAGACTGCACTTCCCCACTGCTGCCTCAGGAGGGTTCACTGCCGCGCCTCGCTGCCGGGCCGGGGTCACAGCCAGACGGCATGACCCCACGTCACACAGCGCCTGCGTCTCCTCGTGGGTGGAGCCTCAGCCTCTGTGCGCCCGCGGTCTGCCAGCTTGTGCACCTTTGTCTGAAAAGATGCGATTCTTAATTGTGATATATGTAAGTTTGTAACATATATTTTTATGTGTCTTGAAACGTTTAATGTATTATATGGGCTTCCCTAGTTACTCTGAGAAGGCAATGGCACCCCACTCCAGTACTCTTGCCTGGAAAATCCCATGGGCCGAGGAGCCTGGGTCGGACACGACTGAGCGACTTCACTTTCACTTTTCACTTTCCTGCATTGGAGAAGGAAATGGCAACCCACTCCAGTGTTCTTGCCTGGAGAATTCCAGGGACCAGGGAGCCTGGTGGGCTGCCATCTCTGGGGTCGCACAGAGTCGGACATGACTGAAGCGACTTAGCAGCAGCAGCAGCAGCAGCAGCAGCAGCAGTGACTCAGAAGGTTAAGACTCTGCTGCAATTCGGGAGACTTGGGTTAGATCCCTGAGTTGGGACGATCCCCTGGAGGGGTCATGGCAACCCACTCTAGTAGTCTTGCCTGGAGAATTCCATGGACAGAGGAGCCTGGCAGCTGCGGTTCATGAGGTCACAAAATATCGGACACGACTGAGCGATTAACGCAATATGTATACACTACTTTAATGTATAAAATGTTAGCATTTAAAAATACATAATTGAACATATAGATATGTATCACACATACGTACATACAGGCACAGACCCTTCTGCTTCTCTCTGTGGAATCCTGAATGCCAGGTACTTTTGATACTGAGAGTGGTTATGGAGAACAGAATAAGGATGGGCTTTCTGAATTGGTTCCAAGATTTCTGGAATTGGTTCTCTAGTCTGATTGGATTCAGATGCAGTCACGATTCTGTTTCCAGTGGTGAAAGTCTCTAATGTGAAGCAGCAACAAAGGTAGGCAAAATATTATCACTGAGTACTGTCTCTTCCATTTTTTAAGAAAAATACAATTTGAAGTATTCTTCAAAATCTTCCACTTTGCTTTTGGAAAAATACATGCAAATATAATCGTGATTGTTTTCACTGAACTATCTTTTAAAGCTTTAAGGCCAATTTCTTTTCCATAGTTAGTATGAGTATTTTAATTTAACTTTTTACTTTGAAGTGCAAGGCACATCCTCAAAAAGATAAAAAGCATATATACAATGAATTGTCAAAAAAAGTAAGCACACTTAGGCAAGTATTACTTAGATCAAGGGTATTACAGTGTGTCAAACTCCTCCTTTTGTCATCTCTCTCATCTCTACTTTGCTATTCTTCCCCTAAAATAATCACTGTCCTGATTGCTAAAGCCTGTTTTGAATTAAATACAAAAGGAATCAAGTAGCATGTACTTTTTACACCTGGTTTCTTGGGTTAACATTATGTTTGTGAAAGGTGTTATGTTGTTATCAGATCAGATCAGATCAGATCAGTCGATCAGTAGTGTCCGACTCTTTGCAACCCCATGAATCGCAGCACGCCAGGCCTCCCTGTCCATCACCAACTCCTGGAGTTCACTGAGACTCACGTCCATCGAGTCAGCGATGCCATCCAGGCATCTCATCCTCTGTCGTCCCCTTCTCCTCTTGCCCCCAATCCCTCCCAGCATCAGAGTCTTTTCCAATGAGTCAACTCTTCGCATGAGGTGGCCAAGTATCTTCAACTCAGGAAAATGAGGAAACATTCCTAAGTTCACAGATCATATGAGTGTCACAGCCAAGGCTCAATCCCCATGCTGTTAGGAGCTTAAATTGATTGTTCTTTGCTGTTGTGCGCTAATGAGGTTATAAATCAAGTTAATGAGATTAGTAAGAAGTAACCAAACTAGTAATTCAAATGTATGTTTCAGTTCAGTTCAGTCACTCAGTCGTGTCCAACTCTTTGCGACTCCATGAATCGCAGCATGCCAGGCCTCCCTGTTCATCACCAACTACCGGAGTTCACTCAAACTCACGTCCAACGAGTCGGTGATGCCATCCAGCCATCTCATCCTCTGTCGTCCCCTTCTCCTCCTGCCCCCAATCCCTCCCAGCATCAGAGTCTTTCCCAATGAGTCAACTCTTCGCATGAGGTGGCCAAAGTACTGGAATTTCAGCTTTAGCATCATTCCCTCCAAAGTACACCCAGGGCTGATCTCCTTCAGAATGGACTGGTTGGATCTCCTTGCAGTCCAAGGGACTCTCAAGAGTCTTCTCCAACACCACAGTTCAAAAGCATCAATTCTTCGGCACTCAGCCTTCTTCACAGTCCAACTCTCACATCCATACAAGACCACAGGAAAAACCATAGCCTTGACTAGATGAACCTTTGTTGGCAAAGTAATGTCTCTGCTTTTGAATATGCTGTCTAGGTTGGTCATAACTTTCCTTCTAAGGAGTAAGCGTCTTTTAGTTTCATTGCTGCAGTCACCATCTGTAGTGATTTTGGAGCCTAGAAAAATAAAGTCTGACACTGTTTCCACTGTTTCCCCATCTATTTCCCATGAAGTGGTGGGACCGGATGCCATGATCTTCGTTTTCTGAATGTTGAGCTTTAAGCCAACTTTTTCACTCTCCTCTTTCACTTTCATCAAGAGGCTTTGAGTTCCTCTTCACTTTCTGCCATAAGGGTGGTGTCATCTGCATATCTGAGGTTATTGATATTTCTCCTGACAATCTTGATTCCAGTTTGTGTTTCTTCCAGTCCAGGTATAATTGATTTATTTTCATTGCTTTACAAAATTCATTATATAAGAAAAATCCAATTTGTTTATCCATTCTATAAATGGACACGAGGTGCGTGTTTTGGGGCTATTCTGAAAAATATTTCTGTACATCCATGTGCATCTCTTCTACAGAAAGAGTGACTGCATTTTTGATGGTCACATTCTTAGGCTGAATTTTCTGGCTCATAAAATAAATGTATGTTTATCTTTAGTACAGTATGTGAAAGTGATTTTATGGAGATTGTACTAATTTACACTCTCAAAAGCAGTATATGAATATTGCATTTTTTACAATACTTCATATTGTCAGTTTTCTTTTGTTTTAGCTTTTTCATGCTTCTCTCAATTTTAGCCCTTCTGGTCTTGTAAAATATTCTCATTGTGGTTTTAACTTGCAGTGCTCCTATGCATAATTCACTGGATCATTGAAAAAGCAAGAGAGTTCCAGAAAAACATCTATTTCTGCTTTATTGACTATACCAAAACCTTTGACTGTGTGGATTACAATAAACTGTGGAAAATTCTGAAAGAGATGGGAATACCAGACCACCTGACCTGCCTCTTCAGAAACCTGTATGCAGGTCAGGAATTAACAGTTAGAACTGGACATGGAACAACAGATTAGTTCCAAGTAGGAAAAGGAGTATGTCAAGGCTGTATATTGTCACCCTGTTTATTTAACTTATATGCAGAGTACATCATAAGAAATGCTGAACTGGAGAAAGCACAAGCTGGAATCAAGATTGCTGGGAGAAATATCAATAACCTCAGATATGCAGATGATACCACCCTTATGGCAGAAAGTGAAGAAGAACTAAAGAGCCTCTTGATGAAAGTGAAAGAGGAGAGTGAAAAAGTTGGCTTAAAGCTCAACATTCAGAAAACTAAGATCATGGCATCCTTTCCCATCAGTTTAGTTCAGTTCAGTCACTCAGTCATGTCTGACTCTTTGCGACCCTATGAACTGCACCATGCCAGGCCTCCCTGTCTATCACCAACTCCCGGAGTCCATCCAAACCCATGTCTATTGAGTCGATGATTCCATCCAACCATCTCATCCTCTGTCATCCCCTTCCCCTCCTGCCCTCAATCTTTCCCAGCATCAGGGACTTTTCCAATGAGTCAGCTCTTCACATCAGGTGGCCAAAGAACTGGAGTTTCAAGTTCAACATCAGTCCTTCCAATGAACACCCAGGACTGATCTCCCTTAGGATGGACTGGTTGGATCTCCTTTCAGTCCAAGGGACTCTCAAGAGTCTTCTCCAACATGACACTTCAAAAGCATCAATTTTTCAGCCCTCAGCTTTCTTTATAGTCCAAATCTCACATCCATACATGACCACTGGAAAAACCATAGCCTTGACTAGATGGAGCTTGTAAACAAACTAATGTGTCTGCTTTTTAATATGCTGTCTAGGTTTGCCATAACTTTCCTTCCAAGGAGTAAGCGTCTTTTAATTTCATGGCTGCAGTCACCATCTGCAGTGATTTTGGAGCCCAAAAAAATAAAGTCAGCCATTGTGTCCACTGTTTCCCCATCTATCTGCCATGAAGTGATGGGACTGGGTGCCATGATCTTAGTTTTCTGAATGTTGAGCTTTAAGCCAACATTTTCACTCTCCTCTTTCACTTTCATCAAGAGGCTTTTGAGTTCCTCTTCACTTTCTGCCATAAGGGTGGTATCATCTGCATATCTGAGGTTATTGATATTTCTCCCAGCAATCTTGATTCCAGCTTGTGCTTCCTCCAGCCCAGTGTTTATCACGATGTACTCTGCATATAAGTTAAATAAACAGGGTGACAATATACAGCCTTGACATACTCCTTTTCCTATTTGGAACCAGACTATTTTTCCATGTCCAGTTCTAACTGTTAATTCCTGACCTGCATACAGGTTTCTGAAGAGGCAGGTCAGGTGGTCTGGTATTCCTATCTCTTTCTGAATTTTCCACAGTTTATTGTGGTCCACACAGTCACAGGCTTTGACAGTCAATAAAGCAGAAATAGGTGTTTATCTGGAACTCTCTTGCTTTTTCAATGATCCAGCGGATGTTGGCAATTTGATCTCTGGTTCCTCTGCCTTTTCTAAAACCAGCTTGAACATCTGGAAGTTCATGGTTCACGTATTCCTGAAGCCTGGCTTGGAGAATTTTGAGCATTACTTTACTAGCATGTGAGATGAGTGCAATTGTGTGGTAATTTGAGCATTCTTTGCCATTGCCTTTCTTTGGGATTGGAATGAAAACTGACCTTTTCCAGTCCTGTGGCCACTGCTGAGTTTTCCAGATTTGCTGGCATATTGAGTGCAGCACTTTCATAAGGTCATTTTTCAGGATTTGAAATAGCTCAACTGGAATTCCATCACCTCCACTAACTTTCTTCTTAGTGATGCTTCCTCATGCCCACTTGACTTGACATTCCAGAATGTCTGGCTCTAGGTGAGTGATCACACCATTGTGATTATCTGGGTCCCATCACTTCATGGCTAATAGATGGGGAAACAGTGGAAATAGTGGAACAGACTTTAAAAATAAAGTTAAAAAAAAATAAAGTTATTTAAAAAAAATAAATTTATTTAAAAATAAAACAGACTTTATTTTTTGGGGCTCCAAAACCACTGCAGATGGTGATTGCAGCATGAAATTAAAAGACACTTACTCCTTGGAAGGAGAGTTATGACCAACCTAGACAGCATATTAAAAAGCAGACACATTTTGTCAACAATGGTCCGTCTAGTCACGGCTATGGTTTTTCCAGTAGTCATGTATGGATGTGAGAGTTGGACTATAAAGAAAGCTAAGTGCCGAAAAATTGATGCTTTTTAACTGTGGTGTTGGAGAAGACTCTTGAGAGTCCCTTGGACTGCAAGGAGATCCAATTAGTTCATCCTAAGGAAAATCGGTCTTGGGTGTTCATTGGCAAGACTGATGTTAAAGCTGAAACTCCAGTGTTTTGGCCACCTGATTTGAAGAGCTGACTCATTTAAAAAGACTCTGATGTTAGGAAAAATTGAAGGCTGGAGAAGCAGGGGTCAACAGAGGATGAGATGGTTGGATGGCATCACCGACTCAATGTACATGAATTTTGGTAAACTCTGGATGTTGGTGATGAACAGAGAGATCTAGCATGGTGCAGTTCATGGGATTGCAAAGAGTCAGACACGACTGAGTGACTGAATTGAACTGAACTATGTCTAATTGGCTTCCCTGGTGGCTCAGAGGTTAAAGCGTCTGCCTCCAATGTGGGAGACCCGGGTTTGATCCCTGTGTCGGGAAGATCCCCTGGAGAAGGAAATGGCAACCCACTCCAGTATTCTTGCCTGGAGAATCCCCTGGACGGAGGAGTGTGGTAGACTACAGTCCACGGGGTCTCAGAGATTGTATTGGGCACCATTTCATAGATTTGTTTGTCATTTTGATTATTTCTTTTGTCCTTATTTTTTCTCACTGTTTTGTAGTTCTCTATATATTTTGGATAGTAATGTACAGAAAAATAGGTTCTTCCTATTTCTGTGATTTCTGTTTCCACTATTTAACAGTGTCTTTAAATGAATGTATCTTGAAATTAATATAGCCTGATTTATCAGTTTTTCCTCTTATGAGTAGTTCCTTGTGTGTCATGTTTAAGAAATCTGTATTTCTCAAAATCCTGTGCCATCTTCTAAATATTTTTATTATTTGATTTTCACATTTAGGTCTACAGTCTCACTGGAATTAGTTTATGCATATGATTTAAGGCAGTGATCAGCCTTTCATTCCCAATTTCTTCTCTTCTCTCTCTTTTTTTTTTTTTTTTTTTTGGTGTGTGCAGATATTTGGTTAACCCACAACTGTTTTTAAAAGAGTTCTGTGTACGTGTGTGTTTGATGTTTTGTATTTTGTGTTCTATCATCACTGAATACTCTTAATCAGATACTTATAAAAGTGATGTTTGACCATATTTTTGATACCATAGAACAGTTTTGTCAAACTAACTAGTATAATGAGGTCAGCTGGTTACTCATAATTGTATTGAGAAGTACAAAATGGAATAAAAATAAAGAATGAACTCAAAGGTTTAAATTCCCAATTCAAGCTCAGAATACATAAATTGAAATGTTTTATATCTGTCCCAAAAGAAACCTTTATCTGATGTAGCCACAGAGCTGAGGTTGCTCAGAGCCAAAGCTAGAGTCTCATTATACAAGTGATTGAATTACAGTCTAATTTGAATCACCTAAACATAACAGGATATCTTCTGTTAAGTTGAGGGCATTGATTCGGTAGCAATGGGGTTCTGAAAGTCAAAACAGAGACTGGAAGATTCAGATGAAGCTGGGAGCCCTGGACCTCTACATTCTACTGAGTCTCCTTTTCCAGTAGAAACATCTCTTTGAACCCTGTTTGTTAACTCACTTTTGCCTGAATAATCCAGAATGACCTCCTGTGAAGTAGCCACCTAACAAGACACTGCAGAATTTCTTCAGGACCACCCTTCACCACATTCTTTATAATACAAATCAAATACTATCATCCCCTTCCTTAAGCCCTCAAAAAGGTTCTTATAGACAGTGATAGTGAAGTCACTCAGTCGTGTCCCACTCTTTGCAACCCCGTGAACTGTAGCCCGCCAGGCTTCTCTGTCCATGGGATTCTTCAGGCAAGAATACTGGAGTGGGTTGCTATTTCCTTCTCCAGGGGATCTTCCCAACCCAGGGATCAAACCCGGGTCTCCTGCATTGCAGGCAGACACTTTACGCTCTGAGCCACCAGGGAATCCCAAAAAGGTTCTTATTGCAGTTAAAAGAAAATATGACCATTTTTTCATTGCTTAGATGGCTTTGTTCAGACTTTTTACTGCCACCTGCTTGCTCTCTGTGATCTTTATATATGGTTCGTGTTCAGCTTCTTGAACATATCGAGCTTTGCCCTGACTCAAGGCTTTAAATTGGAGTAATATCAAAGTTTTTTTTTTTATAACTTTTCTGTTGTCCATTTTTCAGCATCAAAGTTAGAATAAATACACATTTCATACCTTGTTTATTACTTCCTAGTTACTTGTTGTAATAGAATTTATAGTTTTATTGAGGACTGGAAACTAACTAAATCTGTTGTCATCACATTTTCAATTCTGATTCAATTGCCTTAGGAGTTGAAATATATTGACTTTTGTTACTTTGTTTCCATCCATTAGAACCTCCAAGACTAAGGGTAAATACTTGAGATCTAGGACAACAAGTAATGTTCCCTGCTGCTATTGCTGCTAAGTCGCTTCAGTTGTGTCCGACTCTGTGTGACCCCATAGACAGCAGCCCACCAGGCTTCCCTGTCCCTGGGATTCTCCAGGCAAGAACACTGGAGTGGGTTGCCATTTCCCTCCCCAATGAATGAAAGTGAAAAGTGAAAGTGAAATCGCTCAGTCGTGTCCGACTCTAGCAACCCCATGGACTGCAGCCTACCAGGCTCCTCTGTCCATGGGATTCTCCAGGCAAAAGTACTGGAGTGGGGTGCCATTGCCTTCTCCAGTGCTTCCCAAAGCACACATAAGAGATAATTATCGAGCAGTACTTTAAAGTATTAAAATTACCAAAAATTGTTGATTAATTTTCTAACATTGAATGATTAACATAAACTTGTTGAAATACTACTTGTCATATTTGGTGGGTTTTGTTACCATGAAACTTATTTTAGCTAACCAATGGATTGTTAACATTAGGATTAAGTCAGAGTGTATCAACAAATATATATATATATATATATATATATATGTGCGTGTGTGTGTATGTGTCTTTATGTATATATACACATATATACATATATGTATATGCACATATATACTGGAGAAAGAAATGGCAACCCATTCCAGTTGTCTGGAAATTTCCATGGACAGAGGACCCTGGCAGGCTAAAGTCCATGGTGTTGCAAAGATCTGGCCAGGACTAAGCACATGAGCACACATGTATACATACATACATATATATATTATATATATGATACTGATAATGTAAACCTTAAAAAGTTAGTCCATCACAGTAACACAGTAGTTCTGGTAGATCATAAATACTCAAATTTCAACAGTGCCAAATGCAGTATAAACAAATGCTGGGTTGATAGATTGATTTGGATCAGTAATTTTTGTTACAGAACATATTGATTTCATTATCAATTTTCTTGTTTGTAGCAGTGTTATCTACTTAGATATTGACTCAGTAAGTCTGGTCGTCTTGTATCCTGTGCTTCTGGTGCATACCAGCTTTTAATGCCACTCAATTATAGCATCATTAACCTTAGATGGCTTATTTCAACCTTCAGTGAGATGTCAGATTTGACCTTAATCTCTTTTTTTGGTCAGAATAAGAACTTGAATAAAATGAATCACATATGTATATTTTTCTACTGATTAAAAAATGATTCCTCAGAAGTAAATTAGATTCTTTCATCACAGCAGTACATAGGCACTGTCTGTTACAAAACTATATATTTTTTTCTAATTTTAATTTAAAAGAAATTAACCTCAACTGAAAGAAAACGTTGGAAGAGTCAATAAATTTACATTGTATGAGTCTATGTGCAGAAATACTTAAATCTAATAGGAACTACTTGCTTACTAATGTAGTTCAATAACATCTGAACTGAAATGGAGTGTGACGAGAAAATGATTGAATTATCTTAAAAGCTGTTATGACTACTGCTTGTTTACAGCATATACATTAAAAAAATCAAAGACCTTATTGTTCTTTTGTGACATTTTTTTGTAATGGGAGGTGCCAATAGCATGATAGCTGTAATAATTCAGAACTCTGGCAAGATTATGCACCTTTGAAAGGGGTCTTCAAATAGCAATGGGAAAAAAATAATTTTTTAATTAAAATTTCTAGCCTATCACTAACCTGAAAACTTCAGCTGTTCCTTAACTTTTCCCAAATATTGAATAAATTTTCTCATGATAGAAAAAAATGTATATATATATATATATTTGATTTATGATGTTGTATTAATTTCTGCTGTACAGCAAAGTGATTCAGTTATACCTGTATACATGATTTTCCATATTCTTTACCATTATTGCTTAACACAGAACTCCATTGTTTTGGAATTCTGGAAGCAAAGGTAGTCTGTGATGTTTGAAATCTCATTATTGTTTATCTAGAATAGAACTCTGCATGAAGAAAATTTCTGGGTTCAGGAAGTGTTATTTTACTTGATTGGATAGTCAAGGAAGTGATCTTACTGAGGTGTAAGAAATAGTATCTATAGAATAAGTCCGTATTGGTTGTAATGGTAAAAGAGAAAGAATTAGGGTGACATATTTTAAGCCCAAATGAAGGAAGAAAGTGAAATCGCTTAGTCATGTCCAACTCTTTGGGACCCCATGGACTGTAGCCCACCAAGCTCCTCATCCATGGAATTTTCCAGGCACGAGTACTGGAGTGGGTTGCCATTTCCATCTCCAAGGGATCTTCCTGACCCAGGGATCGAACCTGGGTCTCCCGCATTGCAGGTAGACGCTTTACCGTCTGAGCCACTAGGGAGAGTGGAAAGATGATGTTAGTAAATGAAATCAAAAAACAACAGCAACAAAAAAGTAGAATTTATAGGGGTATTCATTTTCTATTTCTGTGTAATAAATTGTGGTGAATGCAGCTGCTTAAAACAACACGTTTATTATTTCACAATTTCTGTAGTTCAGGACCCCAGAAGAGACTTAACTGTGTTATCTCCTTCAGACTCACAGGCTGCAGTCAAAGCATTAGCTAGGCTTAATTCTCATTTCGAGGCTATAGTTCTGAAAAGTCCACTTCTGAGCTCTCTCATGTTGTTGGCATAATTGATTTCCTTGTAGCTATAAGACATGTGGTAGCTTCCTACTTCAAAACCAGTAAGTGAAAGAGGAAGAGGGAGATGCAAGCAAATGAAAAAGAGAGGAGAGGGAGAAAGATGCTATCCAGATGGCTACCACAATCTTAGCAATGTTCTATAATTGTGTAGTGAAGTAAAAGTTGCTCAGTCATGTCATATCCGACTCTTTTCAACCCCACGGGCTGTAGCCTGTCAGGCTCCTCTGTCCATGGAATTCTCTAGGCAAGAATAATGGAGTGGGTAGCCATTCCCTTCTCCAGGGGATCTTCCCAACCCAGGGATCAAACCTAGGCCTCTCGCAATGCAGGCAGATTCTTTAGCATCTGAGTCACCAAATATAATCATATTCATCTCATCACATTTCTCATTGGTTCAAGCAAGTCATATGTCTTCCCACACTCAAGGGGAAGATCTGTACAGTAATGTGAAGAGCAGGAGATCTTAAAGGATCACCTTAAAGTTTGTTCTCCATAGTATAGAAAACAAAAGTTATTTTGGATATGTGAATCTTCCCTGTGCCTCTGTTAAGTGTGCAGTAGAAGATGGCAGCATGATTTATGATAATTTACAGCTACAGATAATTAAACAGCATGCTAATACCTGTTCACACTGTCTGTTAAATTTCTGGAATATAAAAGAAAACAAAACTTGACATCAATATCTCTATTCTGAAATAATAAAAGTTGGCTTCTTGATATGATACAAGTAAGGAGGAAATTTTCCCACATATCAATCGGGCTATGGAGTTTTAAAACTACTTTTCAGGAAACATGCCTAGAGACATTTTTTAAACTGCAGAGATATGTACTAACAAAACAAGAACAAGGGGAATAAGATAGGTGTCAGTTGTGAGCCAGTGGATTCCCTGAACACATCTTCTCTTCACGAGTCCAGGGTCACAATGCTGAGAATCAGTTTTGTCAGTCAGTTCTCTGGCAATCTGTCTCAAATCCATAGAAATGAATCTATGGATAAAAGGCAACCACTTGGTGAAGATTAACTAGTTTGAAATATAATACACAAAAATTCAGCAAACTCTCTGTTAGGTTTGATGATAAAAGAAACTTTGTTAGACCATACAGTTTGTGGGACTCTGGTGAGGATCTTTTGGTTATTTATATTGATGGTAATTTACTAAGTGCAGAAGGTAAAGACAAAACAGCTATTTTTGATGGAATGATAATATTCTAGCTATGTGAATAAAGGAATTCTAGGCAGATTCTTTAAGAGGCAGTGAATATGAGCAAAAAATATTTAATGGAGAAGATAATCATAGAAAATATTTTGGAAAATACTTAATGACCATTTAAGAATGAACTCTGTTAAAGCAGAGGTGAAAATCTGGTGAAGATTTTTAGAGCAACCGTCCTAGTAATTTCAAGTATGATTTTAACTCACTTTTGGTTAAAAAGTCATTGACTTGGGAAATATAATATTATAGGTAATCTATCTATGAATTTATAGGAGGAGTTTTAAGAGGTAATACCAAATTAGCATATAAATAACATTTTTGGTTACATAGTAACTTGAGACTTATGAAGTGAAGTGAAGTGAAGTGAATTCGCTCAGTCCTGTCTGACTCTCTGCGACCCCATGGACTGTACCCCACCAGGCTCCTCTGCCCATGAGATTTTCCAGGCAGGAATACTGGAGTAGGTTGCCATTTCCTCCTCCAGGGGATCTTCCCGACCCAGGGATCGAACCTGGGTCTCCCGCATTGCAGGCAGATGCTTTACCCTCTGAGCCACCAGGGAAGCCTAACATCTAAAATCCAGTTAAAACTAAATTGCACTTTTTAGAGTCTCTTTTCTCCCTTTAAGAGCAGAGGACCAGAGATGTCTGAATGGGACTTGTGTGCTGAGAATTTACAGAAACCTGTTCGTCTAGTCAAGGCTATGTTTTTTCCTGTGGTCGTGTATGGATGTGAGAATTGGACTGTGAAGAAGGCTGAGCACTGAAGACCTGATGCTTTTGAACTGTGGTGTTGGAGAAGACTCTTGAGAGTCCCTTGGACTGCAAGGAGATCCAACCAGCCCATTCTGAAGGAGATCAGCCCTGGGATTTCTTTGGAAGGAATGATGCTAAAGCTGAAACTCCAGTACTTTGGCCACCTCATGTGAAGAGTTGACTCATTGGAAAAGACTCTGATGCTGGGAGGGATTGAGGGCAGGAGGAGAAGGGGACGACAGAGGATGAGATGGCTGGATGGCATCACTGACTCGATGGACATGAGTCTCAGTGAACTCAGGGAGTATTGGACAGGGAGGGTTGGCGTGCTGTGATTCATGGGGTCGCAAAGAGTTGGACACGACTGAGCGACTGATCTGATCTGATCTGATCCCTTTTCATAAATTTCTCAAGAAGGAAGCCCAAGACAATTGTTAACATGTGGAATGATATTTTAGAATTCTAGTGCTGACTTTTTTGTAGATGTTTTTTGTTGTTCTGATCAGAGAATAAAACCAAGGAATAAGTGGCTATACCTGTTGAAAATAAATATTTAAATGAAAAAAAAAAAAACCTTACTAATTATTAGTAAGTACTTAGGCATTTAGGAAAGCTCCAGATTACCATACTCAGATATAGTCCTACTAGACCATTCATGAAGTTATGGTTTTATTGAAATAGATGCCTCACAGATTATTACACATAGTGATTTTAGACAAAGACTTGTTAAAGAAAAAAAATTTTGCTGGATGGAAAATAGACAGTGCAGAATTTATTTGACCGTTGCGGTATGGGTCAAGACTGTTGTAATATGGCAGAGGGATTGAACTTAACTCTACTAACAGAAAAAGCAGGAGGATTTTTATACTAGAACAGCCTAATTGGAAAAGACCCTGATTTTGGGAAAGATTGAAAGCAAAAGGAGAAAGAGAATGAGATGGTTGGATGGCATCACTGATTCAATGGACATGAGTTTAAGCAAACTCAAAGAGATAGTGAAGCACAGGGAAGCCTTGTGTGCTGCAGTCCATGGCGTTACAAAGAGTCAGACACAACTCAGCAACAGCACACCAATGGAGAAGCACAGAGGATGTTAGGGGAGAGGGAGGTTGATCACTGTGCTGAGGGTATCTGTATTTGGTAACTGGTACTTACCTAAATTTGACTCCTGCTGCCCCTTGTATGCGTGTAAGTGTTGCTCAGTTATGTTTATTTGTGACCTCATGGACTATACAGTCCCTGGAATTCTCTAGGCCAGGATACTGGAGTGGGTAGCCTTTCCCTTCTCCAAGGAACCTTCCCAAACCAGGAATCGAACGCAGGTCTCCCACATTGCAGGCGGATTCTTTACCACCTGAGCCACAAGAAAAGCCCCCTACTCTCCCTTAGAAACTGGAAAACGGAGATACTTTCTTGATGATTACATTTCAAAGAGAGTTCCTAGATCCTTGAGAAAGATATGGCTGGATTTATAAAGCTTGCAAGCGAATATAAGATTTACATCTAAAAATAGTGGACAAATCATTTATAATTGTAGGTTTTCAAAAATGTATAAGAAATGAATATCAGAGGCCTATAGTCAGGAAGAAACCTGTCTAAAGTTTGGACAAGCTGAGGGAAACAGTCTTCCTTAGACTTGTCTGTTATTCACTAATTCCCTTATATGACAGCTATATAGTCAACTGAAATAGCTTCAGTCCTGTATGGAACTCTGAAATTAGTAGTGCTTTCCTTTAAAGGAAAAAAAAAAAAAAAAGCTCTGTGGAGGCTTAGACTTGGATCTGCCATGCTAAACACCATGACTGCAGAACACAAGCACTTTGTGTTTCGACTTGCCACTTTCAATTTATTACACTATTCAATTTTCTCTGAAGGAAAAAAAAAAGTATATGCACACATATTTGAGGATCTTATTTTAATACATATGCAGCCTGTGAAAATGTTTCTACTAGAATTTCAAGGCTTTTGCTGAATTGGCTGAATTTTGTATACTGCAGTAGAGCTAACTATTCTTTTGCTTACACAGCTGTAAGTTTTGCTTATTGTTATGTATAATGTATGAAGAAGCACCAATGTACAGTGTTTCTTTTGCAGGAAGATTATGAACTAAATCAAAAGTATTTCCAGTATAAATAATAAAATAGAAAAGACAATTTACAGTAGAGACTGAAAAGCTTAGCTACCCAAATAAAATTTTCACAGCTACTTCAGAAAAGAAATCATTCAAGGCATATTGTGGGCATAAGGCTTAGTTATTTGTTCGAGCTCACCGGAGATATTTTTCAGTTCACATGTGGATCTTTGTGTCAAAGCTTACTTTATTTTCTGATGAAAGTTAATCACTCAGTGTTTTGACTACACACTGACACATAATATCAGATAGAGGAGAATAAAACAGATTTAAGAATTATCCACAAATTAAAGGCAAGAATATCTGCATATGAGAAGAGTTTTCTAAAACCTAATAAGCAACACTGAAGACTCAAACTGCAAGAAGAGAAAGGTATTCAAAGATGCCTCTTGGACAGTCTCTTCTTATACACTGAATAAGGTCAATATGACTTTAGCATTTATGGAAAATGACAATGAAGCAAATGGCCCCAAGTAGAAGAGACTTTTGTCATAATGTCCCTCAACTTGGCATTGAAGTAAACTTGAAATATAAGCAATTCTGAACCAAAAGAAGTATTATTTCTCATTTCAGTACCATTGTTGGCTATGTAACCTGGACAATAAATATTTAGGGGTCACTCAAAACTGTTCTATTGCATTTACTAAATGATGGATGGTGTCCAGATCTCTCTTGGCTAGTATTGATTAGAAGTATTACAAATATACTTAATAGTCTCTCAGAAAGAGATGTTTTGGTCTTGAATCTAAATGGTACTCTATCAAATTAAATGTGCATAGACCAGTTGTCCTTCAGAAGAGCAGTTTGGGAAACAGCCAAATTAAAATTTTAGAGAAGAAACAGACCATTATTAAGCTAGTGTTTTTGGCATGTTGTACTATTACTAAAAAAGGGAAAAGGGTGTGTGTGTGTATGCATGAACTCATACTCGTGTGAGGGCTTGTCTCATATATATATATATATATATATATATATATATATATATATATATTTAGTCTCTAAGTCATGTCTAATTCATCTGAGACCACATGCTTTTAAGATTGTTTTTCACATATATTGAAATTGTTCACTCTGAATGCATGCATCTGTATTCTAGTTTTATTATTATCATCTCATTACCTCTGTTCTTTATTACTTATTTTAGGGTCACTGAATTTTTGAGTCTGCAGCAGAGATAGCCTCAGTGTTTCTTGAATATCTTGACTTCAACTTAAATTCCACTTTTGTTGTAAAATATATATATCTCCTGCACACCAAAATCTCTTAAGAATATTGTAATCTGTCACATCTAGCTCTAATTTCCTCTTTTCTTTAAATAACCAATCTCAACTTGAACTCTTTTACAACTGTTTTCACTTTCCAGAGCCATGGAGATATTAAATTTCTCCATTTCTCTAAACAAAACACATCAACAAAAATCCTATATGTCATATGTGTCTTAGGATGTTGAATGTGAGGAGAAATACATGGTATGACAAGACTTTCAGCAAAATAATGTTAAGAATTTGCTGGTGCTTATATCTCTGGTCTCAAATTACCCTAAACATTACTTTTTTTTATTCCATATATTTATAGGTACTTTATTTTCTTTCTGAATTTAGGTGCCTCGGTAAGTCAAATTTCATTATTGTTATAGTTTAACATGATGTGTATACAAAACACTTGCTAAGTATTAATCTATTATTAAACTGTGAAATTTATTTCTTTTAAAGTAAAAATTTCATCTATAAATTACTGTAAAAGCCACTTAGACTGGGAAATTCTTTCTGATGGACATGTTCTTTTAAAACCATGCATTATTTATCTACATTTGGAAAATAAAATAAGTATATAATTAATTATATATAATTATAATATATATTTTATTATATAATTCTAAGATAGTAATATCATAATTGGGAGGCAATATACTGCATAATTTATTTAACAATGAATAATAAACTTTGCTTGCATTTTATTTTGTTTTTCTGATTCTGAAAGATATTATGTAATGCATATGTGTGCTCATTCATCTCTGACTCTTTTGTGACCCCCTGGACTGGTAGCCCGCCAGGTTCCTCTGTCCATGGAATTTTCCAGGCAAGAATATTGGAGCGGGTTGCCATTTCCTCTTCCAGGGGATCTTCCTGGCCCAGGGATCAAACTCTTGCATCTGCTGAATTGACAAGTGTATTCTTTACCACTGTGACACCTGTGAAGCCCAGGTTATGTGATAATGAGAATTTATAAAATTCTGAAAACGAAAATATGAAAAAACACAAAGCAAAACATTATAACATGATACTCATGTATTTAAACACTTTAGACTCTACAACTTGATGCATATTTTGTTTTCTTTACTATAATTGGACAAAGATGCACAAGTATATCCATATATGTATAAATTGGAGAGTAATATTGAATTGGTGCAAGAGGATGAGTTATTATTCCTTGAGCTTATTCTCTACCCAAGAGACAAGACACAGAAGCAATATAATTTTTCTACCTAGTGGAAGTTTAGTAGCCATGATATGAAATCATTTTGCCTTCATGCCATAGGAAGAGGGATGGTGTATATCCAGTATGCTCTACCCAATACCTGTTCCTTGGCTAAGTTAAATGAAATGGTCTCCAGAAATCTGAGTGAGTTTGAAGATGCCTGCATAGATGGGAAAAGATCATTCAGGGCCCTGAGAGGATGATGGCTGAAACAGTGAATAACTAGGTTGTTCCATGGTGGCTCAATGGTAAAGAATCTACCTTCAATGCAGGAGACCTGGGTTCGATCCCTGGATTGGGAGGATCCCATGGAGAAGGGCATGAAAACCCACCCCAGTTTTCTTGCCTGGAGAATTCCATGGACGAGGAGCCTGGTAGGCTACAGTCCATGATGTTGCAAAGAGTCAGCACACCTGAGTGACTAAGCACACAGGCTTTTCCCCTCTCCACCTCAGCAGTACATAGAGTGAGAGATAGGCAGGTAGATACATAGGTAGGTAGGTAGGTTGGTAGATAGATTTGGAGATACAAATATGGCAGCCTGAATTTCTGTTTTCAAGTCTAGGGCATATTTTCTGTGAGTTTATTTTAGATTAAGAAGAAAACACTAGCAAGACCTGAACAGTTTTGTAGTTACCCTACCAAAAAGGGCTTCTAAGTTGGAGGAAACCTTGGCAGCTATGGAAGAATTTGAGCCAGAAGGGAACTCTCACTTCTGGAACCACAGCTGAAAGACTCACACCTGTATCCACATACCTCCGGAATGTCTGGATGGAGTTTAGTGTTAAACAGAAAGGAGCTGCTTGGAAGCAACCTAGATGTCCATCAGCAGATGAATGGATAAGAAAGCTGTGGTACATGTACAAAATGGAGTATTACTCAGCCATTATAAAGAATACATTTGAATCAGTTCTAATGGGGTGGATGAAACTGGAGCCGATTATACAGAGTGAAGCCAGAAAGAAAAACACCAATACAGTATATTAATGCATATATATGGAATTTAGAAAGATGATAACAATAACCCTGTATGCAAGACAGCAAAAGAGACACAGATGTCTAGAACAGTCTTTTGGACTCTGTGGGAGAGGGCAAGGGTGGGATGATTTGGGAGAATGGCATTGAAACATGTATAATATCATATATGAAACGAGTTGCCAGTCCAGGTTCGATGCATGATACTGGATGCTTGGGGCTGGTGCACTGGACAACCCAGAGGGATGGTACGGGGAGGGAGGAGGTGGAGGGTTCAGGATGGGGAACATGTGTATACCTGTGGGGGATTCATTTCGGTATTTGGCAAAACCAATACAATATTGTAAAGTAATTAACCTCCAATTAAAATAAATAAATTTATATTAAAAAAAAAAAACCAGGAGATTGCACATAAAAAAGAAAGGAGCTGCAGTGCTAAAAAATAATCAGTTATTTTACTCTCCACACTTCAAGTCCCTGAAGCCACAAGTTTAGACAATCATATAGGAAATGTTAAGTATCGTAGTCTAGGCAGCTATAGCAAATTAACACAGACTGTGTAGCTTAAACAAGAAATATTTATCAAAATTGTACAGGTGGGAGGGAAGTCCAAGATCTGGGCCATTGGGTCAGTTCTTGGTGAAGGCCCTCTTTCTGGTTTGTAGAAGGCAGCCTTCTCTCTGTGTCCTTATATGGCAGAAAGAGAGCATGCTATCTGGCCTCTTCTAACAGTTTCTACATTTTATTTTGTCACTTTTCAGTAATTTGCAACTTCCCAGTAACTTTTTCATTTCATATAATTGTTGTGGTGTGGTTAGTCGCTCAGTTGTGTCTTGACTCTGCTACCCCATGGACTGTAGTCTGCCAGGCTCCTCCATCCATGGGATTTTCTAGACAAGAATACTGGAGTGGGTTGCCATTCCCTTCTCCAGGGGATCTTCCTGACCCAGGGATCGAATCCAGGTCTCCCACAGGCAGACTCTTTACCATCACAGTCACTATGGAAGCCATATATATGTATATCTGAATATATATATGTATATCTGAATCACTGCTATATACCTGAAATTAATACAACATTGTTAATCAACTATACTCCAATAAAAATTAAAAAAATTAAATGTGAGATATATATTAAATATTAAACTCTATGTAGATTGAGCAGTTTTGTGAGAAGCTCCAGTTACTGTCTTATTTACTCTACTTTGTATTTAATTATTTTTCATATTGTACTCAGTTTTTATAATTGCTGTCTGTAGGAAAGGGAATTTCATGCAACTTCATTGCTTGCTTGCTATCATGGGTATGATAGATTAAATTAGTTTAATAAGTGTTAACTTTTTGGATCAAAAAAATGTTATAATTAATGCTTTATCACTATTTCCTAGATTGTTTATGCAAATATAAAATATATATTTTAGTGTAGATTGTATTATGAAATGAGTATTCTCAGTGAAAAATGTGTTAATTTATTACAGTATTATGTTTAAAGCACTGCAACTATCAAATTTTGACTGCTTAATTTATGACTTATAGAACATATTCATGACTTTGCTATTCTGTTTAATGCTTCCCAATTGAATCTTAGCCTCCCAGCATATATTACTATGATTTTTTTCCGTGTTCACTGCTGGGGTTTTACTAAATGAGAGGTAATGGAGGTGATATTCAGATGAGAATTTTCTGCTTACTGACTGACATGAGCTACCACAGCCATGGTATTAATCTTCTTGCAATCCCCTTAACCACTATAGAAGAGAACCGTATAATTTATTTATTTAGGTGATTTCTCTGATCTTCTTAAGTTGTATAAATTATTCAAGGCACACTATTGAGAAAATGTAAGTTCTGTTGACCGTCAAAACCTTACGATTCGATGCATGTCTGTGAATGAACATGCTTTATTTACTCAGTCAACAAAGACAGGATTTTTTATTGGATGAAAAAAAAAAATATATATATATATATATATATCTTGAATGTTTAATGGGTAACTTAACATGTGTCTTAGATAGCATTTGGGCTTTCCTATGTTTTGGAGATAAATATAATTTTGTATCACATCTCACTCTGAGGATGATGAAAGTCGACTGTCTTCAGTGATTTTTTTCTTCTTAAATATTCATAGGAACTTAATTTCTCATGTTCCCCAGTAGTACTCTTATTGGTGAGTTTGTGAGTATTTCTTCTTGACCTACCATTATATTCCTCACTTTATTTAGAATCAAACAAGAACCTTAGCTAATTCCTTGACCACTATACAGAGAACATATATCTGCCCTTTATTTTGCTAATACCTTGGTCTCTCTTGGCATCTCAGGTTAATTCCATAGTGAATCTTTGTTTAATTTCCTTCATGGGGGTTCAGATTTTCTTTTATTATGTAAGGAAATTCAACTTCCTTTGCTCCTTCCCCATATTTCATTAAAAAAAAAAAATCACATTGTAAGTAGCAACTGTTTTTTAATACTTGTAGTTAAATAGCACCTTTATATATATTTCAGAAAAACCATAATTTAAATACATCTTTGTAGATAATATGCAGGAATTATTTTAAAAGGTAATATTTCTTTTGTTTTTCACATGATATGGTGTATTAAAAATATCAACCTGAATAAGGTGATATTTATTTTACATAAGATTTTAATATGTGCAGTACTTGATTAATAATTACATAATTTATTTGTCATTATATTAACTCTGGCTGCCGTAAGAAAATACTATAGACAAGATATCTTAACCAGTGGAAATTTGTTTTTTCTCAGTTACAGAGGCTGTAAGTCTAAGCTATGGAGTCAGCATAGTCAAGTTCTGCTAAGACCTCTGTTCTTGGTTTGCAGAAGACTAACTTCTCACTGTGGCCTCTCATGGCAGAGAGAGGGAGAGCTGACTCTTGTCCTCTTCTTATAAGAGGACACACTCCTGTCAAGCTAGAGATTGACCCTTACGGCCTCATTTAATCTTATGTAATTACTTCCTAAAAGTCCTGTCTCCAGGTACAGTCACATGGGCTGATAGGTAGGACTTCAACATATGGATTTGAGAAGATAGAATTTAGTTCATAGTATTAGGGAGGCCTGGCGTGCTGCAATTCATGGGGTCACAAAGAGTCGGACACGACTGAGCGAATGATCTGATCTGATTTATTATTGAGCAGTTACTAATTAAATAGTAATATGATGGCCCCTACCATATGTTTACTCTATATAGAGTTTACATATATTGTTACTATTTTTTCTTTCTTTATTTTGAATATTATTTTATAACTGTGTCCTTTGGAAATGACTTAACACCTCCTTATCACTTTGTGGTCAAAAACTGTATAACTAAAGTCTCTCATATGTAATAAAAACTGACTTGAATTAATTTATTTAGAATCTTTAATTTTAAAATATTTGGATTCATAGTTTATTTTATATACATTTGCTAATATGTTTTAGTTTGTACATAAAATAATGAGGGCCTCATGCACTCCTACTTTTAAATTATAATCAGTGTCCATCCAACTATGTGCTTCTTTTGAAGTAACTGTTAGTAGATTGATCCAAGCTGTGAAAAGAGTGACTGAAAGAAAGAAGAATGAAAGGCAGTGCTAGGATTTAAGCCACCTGTGACTAAATCAGCAAAGGACATCTGCTAAACCAAAGTGCACATCAACTGCAAAGGTAGCTTTTTTTAGACATTCCCTAGATAAGGTCTATTCTCTCCAGATTTCACAACAGCCAGTGCCTACAAAAAGGCATTTAGTATTAATTTAAAAGGATTTGATATTTATATTTAGGACTGAATTACAATCATGAATAAAAAGTCAATACTTCTGGATTTTTACAAGCTTCAATTTATTTTATTTTTACTAAGGCAAGTACATATACCTTTTTGAAGAAAATATGTAAACATTCAAATTAAGAAAAAAATTAACACTCAGATAATAATTTTGTAGAGATTTCCTTGTAAAAATTATTCAGATATAACAGATTCACACCAAAGAAAAAGAAAAAGAACTGGAAGCATTTTTTAGTCAGTAGTCCTAACTTGTAGAGTTTTCTGTTTTCTGATGCTTTCAAAATACACCAATTAGATTGAAAAAAAAAAGATTTACCTTGTTGCAAAAGTCTGTATTCATGTGCAGCATTCCATTTCCTTATCTTCTTCTGAAAGAAAGTTTAAGCATTTGCTCTATTAATTTCTCCAAAATAGAGATTAACTTTGTAATAAATATTTTGATTTACTGTATTCAGTCTTCTTATTTAAACAGAAATAACTAGTGGTTATTATCAGATTAATTTTAAAATGCTGATAATATATATTTCTATACATTTTTTTCATGATGAAGATTTTTTTTTATTTCACAAAGGTGGTTTATCAAAATGCCCAAGAGGGAGCTTGCCACTATTGGAAAAACTAATAACTAGCAGTCTCAAAGATTAAGAATTTCTTGTTCTTATTGAGGAAGGAAAAGAAATTCATGCATTCATTAGTCATTATAGTTGAGGAAAAATGAAATGTGAATTACTGTAAGTGGTATAATACATTGAGTGATGGTATTTTAGACTGGCATTATTTAAGTGTCATTTTTGGAAGAAATACAATATTAAATTTATGTTGCAATGAACAGACAAGAAACATATGAAATAAATTCAAACTATATAAAGTAGTTGTGAGAAATGCATGAGAATTATAATATTCATCTCAATGCAGTTTTGAGATGAGCTTGAACTAAGTAGAATATTTATTTTGGGAGACTGTACATGAATTGAAAGGTTATCCATCCAAGGATTAATCTTGTATTATAGTCAACATTTAGTGATATAAGGAAAAGCATTTAGTGATATAAGGTTTTAGACAACTATGTTACCATGGTGTCTACTTAATGTATTCAACATTTTATAAAGAAGAAAATTTGAGAAACTGAAGAGAATAAACATGTACACAAAAACGCGCACACAGAGCTTTCATCAGTTGCATGAGGGAGGGACAAAATTATTTAAAAACATGAAATCTAGAACTCCTCCAGGAAAAAAATAAACATAAAGAAAACATATTTTTAAAGAGTTTAAGCAAGAGAGAAGACAGGTATTGCTGCTCTGGTTGTTCCATCATCAAAATTCACTATAGGAGATGACATGAAGGAATAAGATAAGAAAATGTTTACAGGAAAAATATTTTTCTAGGACCAGATGTCCTAAAGATGAATTCAGGTAACATGTCAATTCCTAATAATGGAGACATAGTATGATTGAAACATGAATGTACCTGAGGGATGTGTTTATTCCTAACTTAATAAATATAAGGTTTGATGTGATCTTCCAAATAGAGAGGGATTCTTCATTTTAAGTCATGTCCGACTCTTGCACCCCCATAAACTGTAGCTTGCCAGGCTCCTCTGTCCATGGGTTTCTTCAGGCAAGAATACTGGAGTAGGTTGCCATGCCTTTCTCTGGGGGATCTTCCTGACCCAGGAGTCAAACCCAGTTCTCCCATATTGCAGGCAGATTCCTTAACGACTGATCTATGAGGAAAGATAAATATACTTTATGGTATCCTAAATATTAATATGAAGCAGAAAAATTTGACCCATTTAATCACAGGAAAAATCTTCTATAATAACAGCTACTATTCACTGATAACCTACTGTGTTTCAAGTAATATGCCTTATGCATTCTTTATCTAAATAATGCCTTCACAATTAAGGTGTCACAGAAAGTTCCAGATATTCTGTGTTAATGATACTTTCAGCTGTTGAGGTGTCAGGTAGGAATCTGAAGGAGCCTAAGCAGAATTCCATGTTTGACTCATTGGGACATAAACATATCATCTTCTCTGTGCAGTAAAGTGAAAGTTAGGAAGCAATGGTATAATTCTCAAAATGGCCATATTAAATATTTATTGTTATTATTTTTTACATAAATTTGAGCTGAAATAAGTTTATTAATTCTATTTTAAAAAGTCAAGTAACATTCTCTAGATCCCATGGCTAGAGAATCTTGTGCATTCTAAATATGTCTGATTCAATCTTGAGCTTTCAAGGACTAAATGCACTTTATGCATACACACATTAGAATCTCTCCATACACATCTCTCTCCTTGCAAGTCATCTGTATACTCTCCTTCCCCTTTTCTGCCCCTTCTTTGGTGAAGATATTTATGCATTTTTTAATTCCACCTGTACTGTTTTACTTTCAAATCTTAACATATGAAATATAGTAGAAAGAGTTTAGACTTTGGAATCAAAGAAACCTGGGTTGTAGCTCATATTTTAAATGGGCTACAAAAATAGGCTACAGTAATATTTTATGTGGGTTAAATTAGTTAACCACAAACTCGGATTCCAGTTTAGCTTGATGAATGTAAATGAATATGGGAAAGCCACCTAAATTAATGGAATATGTAGAATCTCTCATTAAGCTGGTTTAACGGTGGGTGATCCAGTTTCAATAGATTATGTCAGTGAAGGTGGCCCAGAGTAGAGTTAGCAGACAGAAGCCCCTGCTGATACCTTCAGTTGCTATTCAGTGTCCTTGATCATCTCAGGGACTGGTTGACCATCTGCTCTTTTAACGACTGTGGTCTACGAAAAAAAAAACCAAAAACCTGAAAATGATGTTTCGGTTTAGGTTTCATGAACAAGTAATGACTTTCCCTCATATATGTCCTCCCAGCAATTAGCTCCAGCTTGTGTACACCATGTATTATTCTATAATGTGAAAGAGCATATTTCATAGTTACTGAATTTCTCCAGACATTCAGTTGGGGACAGTGTACTGTGATATCTGAAAGGGTGTGTAAGTAAAAATATATATTATTGCCATCTAGATGGAGCACAGAAGGGTTTCTAGAGGGTCAACATTTCTCAAAATTATGGCAAACCAAAGCAGTGTCTTGTTGGGTAAGCATGGTCTACAGCTAAATGTGCAGCTAGTGGGATACAGTTCTGCCCATTCTCTCAGTCACAAGAATCCTCAAGGGCAAAACTTCCTCCAGTGCTAGAATCCACCATAGTACAGTTAATTTTGTGCTAAATTCCTACTGGTTGAGGTTTCTTCAGTGCTGGACTGCAGTAGGATATGGTGCTTCCAGTCCCAGCTGCTGACAAAAGATAGTTTTGCCAGCTCATAGTTCCCAAAGCACTTGATTTTCTGCACTGCCCCCAACACCTTCTCTAATGGCTTCACAAAAGATTGCCACAAGTGAGGCTTCTCACCTGGCAGTCTCTTAGGTGACCGTTGTGCATCCTGAGGTGACTGTCCTCCCTGTGGATGGTTTCCCCCAACACCACAGAGAATCTATGTTCAGAAGCAATTTAGTGCCACTTTTCACTGTATGTTGCTGCTAAGTCGCTTCAGTCGTGTCCGACTCTCTGCGACCCCATAGACGGCAGCCCACCAGGTTCCCCCATCCCTGGGATTCTCTAGGCAAGAACACTGGAGTGGGTTGCCATTTCCTTCTGCAATGCATGAAAGTGAAAAGTGAAAGTGAAGTTACTCAGTCATGTCCGACTCTTTGCGACCCCATGGACTGCAGCCTACCAGGCTCCTCTGCCCATGAGATTTTCCAGGCAAGAGTACTGGAGTGGGGTGCCATCATCTTCTCTGGCCATAAATGTGCCCTCTCCTTCCCCACCCCACGCCATCTTTGGTCAGTGGGGAAGAAAGGCTCTTTAGATAGCTGTCACAGCTCTATGCGCAATAGATATGATAATATACACATACCTACCTGCATGTACACACAGGATTCCTAGTACATTATCTCACACAGGCTGAAAAATGTATATTCAGTTCTCTTTCTTCTTGTCTTGTCACATTTATGACTTAACAAGTAGTGCAGTCTAGAGAACTAGAGAATTGAGAAGCATGTTAGTAAGAATCTTTATTCTTTCTTCATTCCTCACCCAATTTGGGTCCTTTCTTACTCCCTTCATATTTATAAACTTGAATAATTTCTACTTCTGTGTTCAGGAGCTCATAATTTCTATCATGGTTAATTAATATTTTTCTTAAATTATTTTCTATCTTGATTTAATTCTCTTAAAGCCATTTTTCATAGAGCTACTAGGGTGATTTTTATTAAAATTCAGATATGATCATGGTGTCCCTTTGTTGGAAATAGTTCAATGTTAAAATACTTTGGGGATAATAATCAAACTCATTACTGAGAAGTTAACATTTCTATTCTAGGCTCAACTACTTTTAAGTCACTTATCATTTCATCTACTAAACCCTGTGTGCTGTTCATACTTAAAAAGTACTGTACTCTAAACAATTTTTAAATTTAATCAGAGGTACAAACTACTATATATAAAATGCATTGGCTATCAGTATGTATTATATACTATAGTACAGTATAATAACCTTTATTATTTTATTTAAAATCACCATTATTTTGTGACGATTTTAAATGGATGACGGCCTATAAAAATGTTGAGTCGCTATGTTGGACACCTGAAACTGTGATGTAGTAAATCAAATTCACTTCTATTAAAAAAAAAAAAAAAGTTTACAAGAGAAAGTTCGGTTCAGTTTAGTTCAGTTCAGTCGTGTCCAACTCTTTGCAACCCCATAAACCACACCATGCCAGGCTTCCCTGTCCATCACCAACTCCAGGAGTTTACCCAAACTCACGTCCATTGAGTTGGTGATGCCAACTAACAATCTCATCCTCTGTCGTCCCCTTCTCCTCGTGCCTTCAGTCTTCCCAACATCAGGGAAATGAGTCAGTTCTTCACATTAGGTGGCCAAAATATTGGAGTTTCAGCTTCAACATCAGTCCTTCTAATGAACCTTCAGTATTGATTTCCTTTAGGATGGACTAGCTGGATTACCTTTCAGTACAAGGGACTCTCAAGAGTCTTCTCCAACTCCACACTTCAAAGCATCAGTTCTTCGGCGCTCAACTTTCTTTATGGTCCAAATCTCACATCCATACATGATTACTGGAAAAATCATAACCTTGACTAGATGGACCTTTGTTGACAAGTAATGTCTCTGCTTTTTAACATGCTGTCTAGGTTGGTCATAACTTTCCTTCCAAGAAGTAAGCGTCTTTTAATTTCATGGCTGCATTCACTATCTGCAGTGATTTTGGAGCCCAGAAAGATAAAGTCAGCCACTGTTTCCACTGTTTCCCCATCTATTTGCCATGAAGTGATGGGGTCAGATGCTATGATCTTAGTTTTCTGAATGTTGAGCTTTAAGCCAACTTTTTCACTCTCCTCCTTCACTCTCATTAAGAGGCTCTTTAATTCTTCTTCACTTTCTGCCATAAGGGTGGTGTGATCTGCATATCTGAGGTTATTGATATTTCTCCCAGCAATCTTAATTCCAGACTCTGCAGCAGCAGACCTGCAAACACATTTCTCAAGAGGCAGGTCAGGTGGTCTGCTATTCCCATCTCTTTCAGAATTTCCCACAGTTTATTGTGATCCACACAAAGGCTTTGGCACAGTCAATAAAGCACAAATAGATGTTATTCTGAAACTCTCTTGCTTTTTTGATGATCCAGTGGATATTGGCACTTTGATCTCTGGTTCCTCTGCCTTTTCTAAAACCATCTTGAACATCTGGAAGTTCATGGTTCACATATTCCTGAATCCTTGCTTGGAGAATTTTGAGCATTACTTTACAGTGTATGAGGTGAGTGCAATTGTGTGGTAGTTTGAGTATTCTTTGGCATTGCCTTTCTTTGCGATTGCAATGCCAACTGACCTTATCCATTCCTGTGTCCACTGCTGTGTTTGCCAAATTTGCTGGCATATTGACTGCAGCACTTTCACAGCATCATCTTTTAGGCTTTGAAATAGATCAACTGGAATTCCATCACCTCCACTAGCTTTGTTCGTAGTGATACTTCCTAAGGCCCACTTGACTTCACATGCCAGGATGTTTGGCTCTAGGTGAGTGATCACACCATCGTGATTATCTGGGTCATGAAGACATTTTTTGTTTACTTCTTCTGTGTAGTCTTGCCACCTCTTATTAATATCTTCTGCTTGTGTTCGGCCATATCATTTCTGTCCTTTATTGAGCCTATCTTTGCATGAAATGTTCCCTTGGTATCTCTAATTTTCTTTAAGAAATCTCTAGTCTTTCCTATTCTATGGTTTTCCTCTATTTCTTTTCATTGAGTGCTGAGGAAGGCTTTCTTATCTCTCCTTGCTATGCTTTGGAACTCTACGTTCAAATGGGTATATCTTTCCTTTTCTCCTTTGCTTTTCACTTCTCTTCTTTTCACAGCTATTTGTAAGGTCTCCTCAGACAACCATTTTGCTTTTTTGCATTTTTTTTTTCCTTGGGGATGGTCTTGATCCCTGTCTCCTATGCAGTGTCACGAACCTCTATCCATAGTTCATCAGGCACTCTGTCTATCAGATATAGTCCCTTAAATCTATTTCTCATTCCCACTGTATAATCATAAGGGATTTGATTTAGGTCATACCTGAATGGTCTAGTGGTTTTCCCCACTTTCTTCAATTTCAGTCTGAATTTGGCAATAAGGAGTTCATGATCTGAGCCACAGTCAGCTCCTGGTCTTGTTTTTGCTGACTTTATAGAGTTTCTCCATCTTTGGCTACAAAGAATATAATCAATCTGATTTCAGTGTTGACCATCTGGTGATGTCCATGTGTAGAGTCTTCTCTTGTGTTGTTGGAAGAGGGTGTTTGCTATGGCCAGTGTGTTCTCTTGGCAAAACTATTTTAGCCTTTGCCCTGCTTCATTCTGTACTCCAGGGCCAAATTTGCCTGTTACCCCAGGTATTTCTTGACTTCCTACTTTTGCATTCCAGTCCCCTATAATGAAAAGGACATCTATTTTGGGTGTTATTTCTAAAAGGTCTTGTAGGTCTTCATAGAACCGTTCAACTATAGCTTCTTCAGCATTACTGGTCAGGGCATAGACTTGGATTTGAATGGTTTGCCTTGGAGACAAACAGAGATTATTCTGTCGTCTTTGAGATTTTGGACTCTTTTGTTGACTAGGCTGGCTACTCCATTTCTTCTAAGGGATTACTGCCCACAGTAGTAGATAAAATGTTCATCTGAGTTAAATTCACCCATTCCAGTCTATCTTAGTTCGCTGATTCCTAGAATGTTGATATTCACTCTTGCCATCTCCTGTTTGACCAGTTCCAGTTTGCCTTGATACATGGACCTAACATTCCAGGTTCCTATGCAATATTGCTCTTTACAGCATCGGACCTTGCTTCTATCACCAGTCACATCCACAACTGGGTATTGTTTTTGCTTTGGCTCCATCCCTTCATTCTTTCTGGAGTTATTTCTCCATTGATCACCAGTAGCATATTGGACACCTACCAACTGAGGAGTTCATCTTTCAGTTAAACTTTAGTAATTCTGAACTGCTTGCATAATTCATATTATTTTACTTTTTTTTTATCACCTAGCATTATGAGTGGTCAGTGAATTATTGTTAGACAAGCAAGTATAGGTATGAATAAAGTGGGTTAGAGAAAAATGAATGAAGGAGCAAACAGATTGGCAGTTTTTCTTCATTCAGTTGTGTGAAGAACAGTCATACTTGATATTTGGAGATGACTAATTTCATACATTCAGTTCAGTTCATTTCAGCCACTCAGTCGTGTCTGATTCTTTGTGACCCCATGAATCGCAGCATGCCAGGCCTCCCTGTCCATCACCAACTCCCGGAGTTCACTCTGACTCACGTCCATCAACTCAGTGATGCCATCCAGCCTTCTCATTCTCTGTCGTCCCCTTCTCCTCCTGCCCCCAATCCCTCCCAGCATCAGAGTCTTTTCCAGTGAGTCAACTCTTCACATGAGGTGGCCAAAGTACTGGAGTTTCAGCTTTAGCGTCATTCCTTCCAAAGAAATCCCAGGGCTGATCTCCTTCGGAATGCACTGGTTGGATCTCCTTGCAGTCCAAGGGACTCTAAGGTCAAGAGTCTTCTCCAACACCACAGTTCAAAAGCATCAATTCTTCGGCGCTCAGCTTTCTTCACTGTCCAACTCTCACATCCATACATGACCACTGGAAAAACCATAGCCTTGATTAGACGCACCTTTGTAAATATGCATCATAGGTTTATTCAGTACAGAATGTGATGCTCATGTAAATATAATGTTATTTAAGTTTGGTATAAAATATACATATGTAAAAATTCAAAATCACTAAGATAGCAGTACAATGAGAATTCTTTACATGGGTAAATAAAGAAAAAAAAGAAAAATTAACAGTTCAGTAGGAAAACAATTAACCAGCTAAGGACAGAGAGCTTGATAAAAGTCTAGGAGAGGTAGAACTACAGATTGTTATATGGAGAAATGGAAATAAAATATGTAAAGACAGTTGATTTAATAATGCGCAAAGCTAGAGAACATTGTAGAAAGCTGGAGAATGGACAGAAATATCTCTTGGAGAGAATTTGAAGTAGGTGATTTTTTTTAAGAAGTGAAGGAAACAAGAATAAAAATATACTGGAGCCTCTTAAATTATAAATAAGTAAGGTCATTTTTGAGCTTCCCAGGTGGCTCAGTGGTAAAAGAATTTGCCTGCTAATGCATGAGCTACAGGAGTCATGGATTCGATCTGTGGGTTGGGAAGATACACTGAAGAAGAAAATGATAGAGGAGCTTGGAGGGCTGCAGTCCATGAGGTTTCAAAGAGTTGGACATGACTGAGTGATTGAGCATACACTCATGCAAGAAGGCATGTTAGTTAAGATGAATATGACTAGAATCTCAGAGCCAAGAATTCTCATTCAGGAATCTGTTAGGGTCAGACTTCTACAAGGTGCTATGAATGGAATGTTTCTGTTCCACCCAAATCCATGTTAATCCATACCCAATGTGATTGTATTAAGAGGTCAGGCCTTTGGAAGGTGATAGGTCATGAGAGTGGATCTCTTTTAAGAGTGAGATTAGTGCCCTTATAAAGAGATCACAGGGAGCTCACTCATGTCTTCCTCACTTGTAAAGATATTGTGAAAATAGAGCAGTCTATGAACTAGGAATCACAGCAGTAAATCTGCCAGTGCCTTGATCTTGGACTTCCAGGCTCTGGAACTGTGAGAAATAAATTACTGTTATTTACAGCCTATCTAGTCTGCTGTGTTTGTTATACCAGCCTGAACAGACTAGCATACCAGTTTAGACTTTTCTGAGGTTATTTGGATTTGTTATGAAGAAAAAAAATCAGTGAGTCAATGATATTTAATATAGTGAGCTTGCAGTTTGAGCCTCATCCTTGAAAGATGTCTTGTGAGATAAGTTAGAACATCAAAATGTTTTAAAAACATATTTTGCCTATACTCGAATCATGCTAACTGATCTTCCTAGTAATTCCTACATCTTATGTTCCATCCTGTTAACATCTAGTCTTCACATGTGGAAGAGAAGTCTACTTTTGATGGATAGGATTCCATTTTCTTGAAAGTTTTTCAGAGCAAAGAGAGAAAATAATATCTAGAAAGAGAAGTCATCTAGCAATACTCATAGAAGTTTTAGGAGTCCATTAACAGAATGTTTGCTCCTCTTAGGCCCCTTGTTTAAAAGCTTCAATTAACATTACCACATAGAGATTTTCTGCCTTGATTCTGATCTGGTTTTCTCCCGGGGAGTAGAGCAAGTGAGGAGAGACAAAAAAGATTGGATCTTCGAGATATCATTAAAGATTAGTTATTTGTTTTTCAGTCTGCTCAAATTTAGATACCCAGACCACCTATATAAATACCACAAGTGATGCTTTTTAGAAGTGAAGTCTGCAGGCAACCAGTAAAGAATCCACCTGCAATGCAGAAGACTCGGGTTTGATCCCTGGGTCAGGAAGATACCCTGAAGAAGGGAATGGCTACCCTCTCTGGTATTCTTGCTTGAGGAGCCTGGTGGGCTACAGTCCATGGGGTCGCAAAGAGTTGACACAACTCAGCAACTAACAGACTGCAGGCAATACTCAGAATTATTGAAACAGGTTTTGAAAGATGTCTCAAAATAGTCTGAGACAATTTTTATGCTCAGCAAGCACTCTGACCACTACTAGTTCTACAAGTTCTACAAGTGTGTTGGGAAACTTAATGCCAAACTAAGGTGGAATACAAAAAAAAAGAAAGAAATAGCTTAGGATATAAAATAGAGCACAATAGTATGATTATTTTGTTCAGTGAAATGTTAGCACAAGTGACATGTGTCACTTCCACTGCAGTTTTTCAAATAAGAATAGTTTCTAATATTCTCTTTCTTCTGCCAAGGTGATCTTAGAAGCAAATGTTAAGATGAAGCTACTATCAGCTAAAATCCAAGAATAACCATAATAAGCCATGAATCCTAGCAATATATTCCTAGTGTAAGAAATAAGCTTTTGCAGTGTTAATCCATGAGATTTTAAGCTTGTTAGTACAAAATACCCTGGGATGTACTATGGCCAATTACCATTTCACTCACATAGGATTGAGATATGTTTTCAATACCAACAACCCATATTTTCTTCTATTTCATATTCATTTACCTTCAGGGGGAATCCTACTGCTTTCCATTTGTTGCTCTTTGAGTCTTTTTCTTCAATGTGGGTTTCTCTTTCCCTCTTTTATTAGATTGTTTTTATTCTTATCTAAACTTTTCTGACTTCAGTTAGTTCAGTTCAGTCGCTCAGTCATGTCCGACTCTGTGACCCCATGAACCGCAGCATGCCAGGCTTTCCTGTCCATCACCAAGTCCCGGAATCCACCCAAACCCATGTCCATTGAGTTGGTGATGCCATCCAACCATCTCATCCTCTCTCGTCCCCTTCTCCTCCTGCCCTCAATCTTTCCCAACATCACTGTTTTTTCAAATGAGTCAGCTTTTCACATCAGGTGGCCAAAGAGTTTCAGCTTCAACATCAGTCCTTCCAATGAACACCCAGGACTGATCTCCCTTAGAATGGACTGGTTGGATCTCCTTGCAGTCCAAGGAACTCTCAAGAGTCTTCTCCAACACCACAGTTCAAAAGCATCAATTCTTCAGTGCTCTGCTTTCTTTGTAGTCCAACTCTCACATCCATACATGACCACTGGAAAAACCATAGCCTTGACTAGACGGACCTTTGTTGGCAAAGTAATGTCTCTGCTTTTTAATATACTGTCTAGTTTGGTCATAACTTTCCTTCCAAGGAGTAAGCGTGTTTTAATTTCATGGCTGCAATCACCATCTGCAGTGATTTTGGAGCCCCCCAAAAATAAAGTCTGACACTGTTTGCACTGTTTCCCCATCTATTTCCCATGAAGTGATGGGATCAGGTGCCATGATCTTAGTTTTCTGAATGTTGAGCTTTAAGCCAACATTTTCACTCTCCTCTTTCACTTTCATCAAGAGGGTCTTTAGTTCTTCTTCACTATCTGCCATAAGGGTGGTGTCATCTGCATATTTGAAGTTATTGATATTTCTCCCCGCAATCTTGATTCCAGCTTGTGCTTCTTCCAGCCCAGCGTTTATCATGATGTACTCTGCATATAAGTTAAATAGCAAGGTGACAATATACAGCCTTAATGTACTCCTTTACCTATTTGGAACCAGTCTGTTCCATGTCCAGTTCTAACTGTTGCTTCATGACCTGCATACACGTTTCTCAAGAGGCAGGTCAGGTGTTCTTGTATTCCCATCTCTTTCAGAATTTTCCACGGTTAGTCAAAATTTTTCCACAAATGACTGGGTATGCAAATGACAAATAACTCTGCAATATGGATGTTGTTAGACTTTTTTAGTATTTTTATTATTCAATTGAATGTTTAAAAATGGCTTTTGGAATGGTATGAATGTTATTGAATCAAAGTCCATAGTGGGGATTTTTGAGAAGTCCTTATCTTCTGTTTCTTACATGTTAAACTGACATCTTTGAAGTTGAATACATTTTTCATAGACTATTGTTGTTGATACATTTTTGAATAATTAGAAATGTATTTTATCTTGTGAATATCTACAAATTTATTTTGCGTCCTCACATTTTCTGTTTAATATTAATTCTTCCTTTTAAAACTTAAGTTGTAGGACAGATTGATTGATGTACACAAAATTTATCATAAATTTGAATATTTGCTAATATATATCTGTAGCTGTGCATGTCTCTGTAAGGATCTTTGATCCCAGTGTGTGATCTTACACGGAAGCATGTAGTTTATTTTAAATATTCTAATGGTATTTGTGGTTCTCTCTCTCCTGAGAATGAACAAAAATATAACATCATTTAGAGTACATTGAGTTTATTACTTGTAATAGATGCACCTGTTCATTTATAAGGAACCACTGCTTTCCATTTCTCTCTTCCACCATATCATGTCATCCATAGTAATAATCTGTAATGAATGTGCAGTGGAAACAGCTACAGAATAAAGATGGAGGTGAAGTGATTCTAGCTATTTTAGAAAGAACCTCAGGGCTAAAAGTGTGAAAGAGTAATAATGAAGTGGTAACCTTCTCTGACACTTCTCAGAAGATCCACAATTCTACATAGGGTCTATTGTATGTGAATTCTGGTTATATTTACCTTAGAGATAAAGGGAAAGCAATCACACATATGGAAAATTTTCTAGAGAACATTTTCAATATAATTATGATTAATGCTTCACAGGAAATAAGACAAGCTATAGTACAAATACTAAATATGTTTTGATTTAACATATAAAAACATTATTAAAAAGTACATTTTGTGTCTGATGATATGGACATGACTAAAATCTAGCAAGGATATTAAAATGTTGTTAAAATGTGTGTTTCCTGTATGTATGGTCTTTTGTGGCCCTATTCAGTTATAATTTCTGCCCACCTAAGAATAAACAACTGAAGTCACTGCTATTTTATCTGTCACTGGCCAAATATGTCCAGTGGGAAAAATCTCTAATTATAAATGTTTTGTGGTATAGAGTATGTGGCCAGCTGATGATTCAAGCACTTCCTCTTCACCTTCAGAGTCTGTGACATCAGATTAATAGATTTTTTTAAAATAAAGGACATTATTTTTAAAGTACCTGGTTATGAGTTAAAGTACCTGGTTAAAGTACCTGATTCAATTCTGTAAAATCAGTAGTCAAATATAGAGAGGTAAGGGGGTTATATTGAGAAACAATTGTTTAAATTCTTTAAGAAGTTTAAAGTATACTTGAAATGTAGTTGAAATAAACTCAAGTGATTAGATGATAATCTACTGTCTTTCCCATCATGGTCCAGTGTTTTACTAGAGAATTTGCTGAGGTCTAATAAAGGTAGAAATTTCTCAGTGTTTCTTGTCATACTCCAAATTTCCTATAATTATTTGAATTTTACACACCCTTTGTTTGTTCACTGATATTTAATTGAAAGTTGAAGTGTGTTAATCAGGTAACATTATCTTATATTATCTGTGATCTTAACCACTCACCATACTTTTATTGGAAGGATAACGGTTGAGGTGGTATTAACAGCCATCTATTTAAAAATATAATTAAAATCACAGGATATATAAATTTTTATAATTATATAAAATATAATTAAAATCACTCATTCAGTTAAAAGGTGCATTGTGTAAGAAGTTGGTCTTGTTCCGAGTTTTCCAGAGAAATAGAACCAAATGAGGCATAATTGGCTCTTACTGGGGGGAGAGTCAACTGCCTTTTCTATTGTGGCCTTCACTTGATTGGAAGAAGCCCATCCACATTAAAGACAGCAACCTGTTTGACTCAGTCTACCTAATTAAGCATTAATCACATCCCAAAACACAATCACAGAAACACCAAGATGATATTTGACCAAATATTTGGACACCCCGTGGTCTAGTGAAGTTTCTGCATTAAGTTAGCTATCATCCAGTGTAATCACTTTTTTTTTTATCAATAACTCCTATTTGTTATTTGGAAAATATGCTTCAGATTCTCTGTTTTATCTGTAAGTCAAGTTGTGTGCCAAATACCACTTGCTTTCCATTCCTTAAAAGTGGTAATGATGAATTAAAATGCTGGTTTCATAACACACATTGAGTTCCTTGTAAGAAATAAACAAATAATTGACATGTTAACATTATCAATATGTTATAATATTTTAATATATTCAGTGGAGATAATATCATCCACTATATGACATAAATAATGAACACCATCTAAGGAAAAGAAGAAAAACAGTCTGTAAAATCTTTTGAATAGTTCATGCATAGATGTGTATATACCTTGCGTTCTATAACCTAAAGTAGGTACAATATTATGGAATATGATAAAGGGTGAAAACTGATACAACCTAGTTAGAATTTATTTCAAAGCTTGTACAGTAAGGGTAGTTTTGAAGTCTTTTTCAGTATATTTTATCAATTGATATCAGATTAAAAACTGTTAAATTTATTCTCTAATCCAGGAACTTTGACTGAAACCATGGTCAAATAAATTTGATTTGATAAAATTATTAGAAGAAAAGACTTGATCTCTAACAAAACATCCTGTTTGATGGTTCTGTATTCTATATGATAGGTAGCAAATTTGTAGCCTGTGTATTTAAAAAATTAGAAATGCATCATTTACAAAACAGAAAATTTTACATAAAAATTAAATGGCTGTATTTCTTTCAAAGAAATAAGACCTAACAACTCCTCCCTAAATTTGCATATGGTATCTGCTTATATTAAGGGTGAAATCTTTCCATTTTCTTTCTCATTCACTATTTGAACAAATATTTACTGAGTATGATGCACTCATCATTCCTACATTGTCCAATTCTTTGCCTTCTCCAACTTTGGTAGACAATTTTAATTGCAATTCACACTCTAAAAAAACAAAAAACAAAAAAAACCTGATTTTTGTTTTGTCTAACTAAATTTATGAATTAATCTACAAAGTCATATGAATGTAGTATTAAAAAATAATTCAGTACTGGGATATTGCTGCTGCTGCTGCTAAGTCGCTTCAGTCTTGCGACCCCTGAGATGGCAGCCCACCAGGCTCCCCTGTCCCTGGGATTCTCCAGGCAAGAACACTGGAGTGGGTTGCCATTTCCTTCTCCAGTGCATGAAAGTGAAAAGTGAAAGTGAAGTCACTCAGTCGCGTCCAACTCTTCGAGACCCCATGGACTGCAGCCTACCAGGCTCTTCCGTCCATAGGATTTTCCAGGCAAGAGTACTTGGAGTGGGGTGCCATTGCCTTCTCCGATTGGGATGTTACCAAGTAGTAAAATTTCCTTCAAGAAATGTGACTGGTTCCTTTTTCTTTCTTTCAGTCGCTATCCAGATTGACACCATATGACTCAGTCTTACGTGGCAGGAATAGAAGGAATTAGTCTCAATTTGCTCATAGTGAAAATGAGTACTGATGCTACTGTTTACTGAATCAACTAGTTACCATTATCTTTTGTGTTAGTGTCACCAGAATAAAGAGGAACAGATTAGTAAAATGATATTTTACACTAAGGAAATACTTACCAAATACATCAACACAAGGAAAGATATTCACAAATAAGTCTCAATACTTGGTTTATCTGTAGAGGAATGACTTAAATTTGATGCCATCAATTATGAGTACATAAAACAGTGAAAATATGTTACTTTTTAAAAATTTAATCATTTAGACAGCCCTTGTCTTGCTACTATACCTTTTACCAAGAGGTGGCAGTACCATATTTTCAACATTCATCAGTTGACAGGAAATATTTAATATTGACTCAGAGTATCATTTTTTTTTCTGAAATTAGTAATACAAGTCAGTATTTAAGTTCATTCTCATAGAAATCAACTGTGTGATAATTACAGCACGTTTTTTGTAGACCATTATTAATCTTCTTTATTATCTAGAGCTTTCTTTTTATTATAGGCAGTGCTCTCTAATGATTGCCAGCACATACACACCTGGCTGCCTTACCACCATATTCAGTTCTTAGTGTGCTTAAAAAACAGTAAGTATGAAGGTAACTTGAGTAAAAATACAATTTATTGTATTTACTGATATACGGGGATGGCCCAAAATATATGTTACAGTGTTTTTGTGAAACCAAGGAGTTTTGAATTAAATGATATAAAACCTTGCTTCTCACAGTGTGGTCCACATTAGTCCCCTAAGAGCTCATTATAAATGTAGAATTTCAGTACCCACCCATTCTTAATCTGAATGTGCATTTTATCAGGATCCCCAAATGATATGAATCCTAGTAAATGATGAGAGAGGATGAGATGGCTGGATGGCATCACCGACTTGATGGATGTGAGTTTGAGTGAACTCGGGGAATTGGTGATGGACAGGGAGGCCTGGTATGCTGCGATTCATGGGGTTGCAAAGAGTCGGACACAACTGAGCAACTGAACTGAACTGAAATGATGAGAGGCACTCATCTGAATTAATGTTTACAAAAATCACTGATAATCAGAATTGACCTTAGGACAGTGCTTTATAAGTCTTGTTCTACCAAATCCTCTAAGTGTGAAGTAGTACTTCTCTGGTGACCATAAGAAGAAGTGTCCTAGAGTAGGCCACTTAGACTCATATTTGTTTATTATTATTAAAATGAGAACGCTGAACATGAAATCTGCTGTCTTTACAAATGTTTAAGTGTACAATACAGTGTTGTGCACTACTGGTATAATGTTGTAAAACAGATGAAATTTTTTCACCTCTAGAATTTAATCATCTAAAACTTTCTGTGCATTGATTAGTAACTCCTTATTTCTTCCTTTCTCCAACCCCCAGCAATCACTATAACATTCTTTGATTCTTTGAAATTGACTATTTGAGATACCTCATATATATGGAATTGTGCAGTTTTTGTCTTACTGTGTGTAGTTTATTTCACTTACAATAATATCTTCAAATTTCATACACGTTATGTGTCACAGAAGGTCCTTTGTTTTAAAAGGTGAATACTATTCCTTGGCTGCGTCTGTGTGTGTTTGAATATTTATATTATGTTTTCATTATCCACTCATCTACTGGTGGGCATTGAAGTTTCTTTCTTACCTTGACAATTGTTAACAGTACTACACTGAACATGAGAGCGCTAATATCTCTTTGCTGCTAAGTCGCTTCAGTTGTGTCCGACTCTGTGCGACCCCATAGACAGCAGCCCACCAGGCTCCCCCGCCCCTGGGATTCTCCAGGCAAGAACAATGGAGTGGGTTGCCATTTCCTTCTCCAATGCATGAAAGTGAAAAGTGAAAGTGAAGTCTCTCAGTCATGTCCTACTCTTAGCGACCCCATGGACTGCAGCCTACCAGACTCCTCCATCCATGGGATTTTTCAGGCAGAACCTGATTTAAATTATACAGATGTGTGATTACTGGATTACATAGTAGTAATTCTATTTTTAACTCATAGTGTTTTTGATGTGTCTGTAGAAACTCTGTATCATGTTGCATTCACACCAATGTGTGCATGTGGTAGTTTTCCCAACAAATTTGTTGAAGAGTAGCTTTGATCCCAGAGAAGGCGATGGCACCCCACTCCAGCACTCTTGCCTGGAGAATTCCATGGATGGAGGAGCCTGGTGGGCTGCATTCCATGGGGTCGCTAAGAGTCGGACACGACTGAGTGACTTCACTTTAACTTTTCACTTTCCTGCATTGGAGAAGGAAATGGCAACCCACTCCAGTGTTCTTGCCTGGAGAATCCCAGGGACGGGGGAGCTTAGTGGGCTGCCGTCTATGGGGTCGCACAGAGTCGGACACGACTGAAGTGACTTAGCAGCAGCAGCAGCGGCTTTGATCCATTAAATTGTAATGCCTTTATTGATATTTTTCATTAAGTTGAAATTTTTCTCTATTGCTGTTTTATAGAAAGTTTTCATCACTAATGAGTATTGGATTTTGTCAAATGCTGATCTGTATCTACTGATATTATCATATGATTTTTCTTTCCAGTGTGTTGATATGATGCATTATATACCTTGGATAAATCCCACAATGTCTTATTGTGTAATTATTGTTATATACTGATGGCTTTGTTTTCTTCTAGTTGTTTTACAGTTTCAGGTCTACATTTAAGACTTTAATCAATTTAAAAATTTTTGGTGTGTTTCTGTGTGTCATTAGAGAATGGGCCAGTTCCATCGTCTCATGTATCTATTCTTATGCTGGTACTGCACCATTTTGATTACTATAGCTTTGTATTACATTTTGAGGCCAGGTAGCATGATGCTTGCAGCATTGAATCTGTAGATTTTTTTGGGCAGTATTAATACTTTTAGCAATACTGTCTTCCAGTCTGTGAATATAAATATGTTTCCATTTTTGTGTGTCTGGACTAATTTATTTTATCAATATTTTATAACTTTTTGGTATAAATGTTGTTTGCTTTCTTAGTTAAGTTAATACCTCATCCGTTGTTTGTGCAATTGAGTTGCCTATGATGTGGTGAAATGAAAAATAGCACCAATAGTGAACATTATTTAAATTTCTTGAGAATTCTTAGGAAAAAACACTGCATTCAAAACATCTCTAAAGTATTTTAAAGTAGCCACTGTTTAATTAAATTTTTGAAATAGATCACATTTTTGGCCTGATCACTGCTGTATTAATGATGGGGGCTGCATTGTAAATATATGTATTTATACTTTATACATTGAAGGAACAATTGGCTCTGTATGAAAATTAAAAGAGAATGGCTTTTGCCAAATTAAAGAAAACTCCTTTATGTTCACATCTTACACAACGCTTGTTATTAAGAAAAACTGTCCTTGACCTTGATGGAAGCCAGAATTACATATGACAGGGATCAATTCAGTTCAGTTCAGTTGCTCAGTCGTGTCTGACTCTTTGCGATCCAATGAATCGCAGCATGCCAGGCCTCCCTGTCCATCACCAACTCCTGGAGTTCACTCAAACTCATGTCCATCGAGTCAGTGATGCCATCCAGCCATCTCATCCTCTGTCGTCCCCTTCTCCTCTTGCCCCCAAACCCTCCCAGCATCAGAGTCTTTTCCAATGAGTCAACTCTTCGCATGAGATGGCCAAAGTACTGGAGTTTCAGCTTTAGCATCATTTCTTCCAAAGAAATCCCAGGGCTGATCTCTTTTAGAATGGACTGTTGGGATCTCCTTGCAGTCCAAGGGACTCTCAAGAGTCTTCTCCAACACCACAGTTCAAAAGCATCAATTCTTTGGCCCTCAGCTTTCTTCACCGTCCAACTCTCACATCCATACATGACCACTGGAAAAACCATAGCCTTGACTAGACGGACCTTTGTTGGCAAAGTAATGTCTCTGTTTTTCAATATGCTATCCAGGTTGGTCATAACATTCCTTCCAAGGAGTAAGCATCTTTTAATTTCATGGCTGCAATCACCATCTGCAGTGATTTTGGAGCCCAGAAAAATAAAGTCTGACACTGTTTCCACTGTTTCCCCATCTATTTCCCATGAAGTGATGGGACCAGATGTCATGATCTTCGTTTTCTGAATGTTGAGCTTTAAGCCAACATTTTCACTCTCCTCTTTCACTTTCATCAAGAGGCTTTTGAGTTCCTCTTCACCTTCTGCCCTAAGGGTGGTGTCATCTGCATATCTGAGGTTATTGATATTTCTCCCTGCAATCTTGATTACAGCTTCTGCTTCTTCCAGCCCAGCATTTCTCATGATGTACTCTGCAATAAGCTAAATAATAGGGTGACAATATACAGCCTTGACAAACTCCTTTTCCTATTTGGAACCAGTCTGTTGTTCTATGTCCAGTTCTAACTGTTGCTTCCTCTCCTCCATTTTTCCTCTTAGTCTGGTGGTGGTGGTGGTTTTGTTCCTATCTTGTTCCTAAGCATGTCAGACTGCTTTCTCCATGGGATTTTCCAGGCAAGAATAGTGGAGTGGATTGCCATTTCCTTCTTCAGGGAATCTTCCTGACCCAGAGATCGCATTCACATCTCCTGCACTGGCAAGCAAATTCTGTACCACTGAGACTTCAGGGAAGCACTCCTCTTAGTGTAATATCTGTTAACCTAATTAAAGTAGTAACATGATAAAATTTTACCTTACGTTTCTCTTTAAGCTCTCCACTGTGACAGGTTGAGCATAATATATGAAGTAGATTGGTATATATATTTCCTTTGCTGTTGTTACAACTTCAACTTTGTCTGTTTATATCAAATGACATTCATGACATATGTAATTTTGTACTGATGATACTCAAGCTGATTTTAGAAAAGGCAGAGGAACCAGAGATCAAAATGCCAACATCCACTGGATCATGGAAAAAGCAAGAGAGTTCCAGAAAAATATCTATTTCTGCTTTCTTGACTATGCCAAAGCCTTTGACTGTGTGGATCACAATAAACTGTGGAAAATTCTGAAAGAGATGGGAATACCAGACCACCTGACCTACCTCTTAAGAAACCTGTATGCAGGTCAGGAAGCAACAGTTAGAACTGGACAGGGAACAACAGACTGATTCCAAATAGGCAAAGGAGTATATCAAGGCTATATATTGTCACCCTGCTTATTTAACTTCTATGCAGAGTACATCATGAGAAATGCTGGGCTGGATGAAGAACAAGCTGGAATCAAGATTGCTGGGAGAAATATCCATAACCTCAGATATGCAGATGACACCACCCTTTTGGCAGAAAGTGAAGAGGAACTCAAAAGCCTCTTGATGAAAGTGAAAGAGGAGAGTGAAAAAGTCAGCTTAAAGCTCAACATTCAGAAAACAAAGATCATGGCATCTGGTCCCATCACTTCATGGCAAATAGATGGAGAAACAGTGGTTACAGTGGCAGACTTTATTTTCTTGGGTTCCAGTCACTGCAGATAGTGACTGCAGCCATGAAATAAAAAGACGCTTGCTCCTTGGAAGAAAAGTTATGACCAATCTAGACAGCATATTCAAAAGCAGAGACATTACTTTGCCCACAAAGGTCCATCTAGTCAAGGCTATGGTTTTTCCAGTATTCATATATGGGTGTGAGAGTTAGACTATAAACAAAACTGAGCACCGAACAACTTATACTTTTGAACTGTGGTGTAGGAGAAGACTCTTGAGAGTCCCTTGGACTGCAAAGAGATCCAACCAGACCATCCTAGAGGAAATCAGTCCTGAATGTTCTTTGGAAGGACTAATGCTCAAGGTGAAACTCCAATCCTTTGGCCACCTGATGTGAAGAACTGACTCACTGAAAAGACCCTGATGCTGGGAAAGATTGAAGGCAGGAGGAGAAGGGGTCAACAGAGGATGAGGTGGTTGAATGGCATCACCAACTCAATGCACAGGAGTTTGAGTAAACTTCGGGAGTTGGTGATGGGCAGGGAGGCCCAGCGTGCCTCAGTCCATGTGGTCGCAAAGAGTCGGACATGACTGCGGGACTGAACTGAACTGAACTGCGCATGTGCAGAAAATGAGCAGTGACTTTGTATAGCAACTTCTGTTAATGGACAGTTTTCTTTGGACAGATAAGTCATCCTTTTGGGAACTCCTTAATAATAAGGATTGTGGAGGACAGAGGCTAGTGGAGGACAGAGGTGGGTAGATCAATCCTCTTACCAATACAGGAGATGTAAGGGATGTGGGTTCGATCCCTGGGTCGGGAAGATTCCCTGGAGAAGGAAATGGCAACCCACTCCAGTATTATTGCCTGGAAAGTTCCATGGACAGAGAAGCCTGGTGGGCTACGGTTAATGGGGTCGCAAAGAGTTGGAGACAACTGAGCATATTATAATTTTGAACTTCCCTGATGTCTCAGACAGTAAAGCATCTGCCTACAGTGCCAAAGACCCGGTTTCAATCCCTGGGTTGGGAAAATCCACTGGAGAAGGAAATGGCAACCCACTGTAGTACTCTTACTGGAAAATCCCATGGCCGGAGGAGCCTGGTAGGCTACAGTCCACAGGGTTGCAAAGAGTTGTACAGTACTGAGCGACTTTACTTTAATAATAATAGATAGTGGGAGAGGGGTAAACATTAAATGAACTAGTTTCTATCAGGATGATAGAAATTCTATTAATATCACTTAATTTTAGAGAAATATTAATGAAAAATTTCTGCCAACAGCATACAAGGATTTCAATTCCTCCACGTCCTCACCAACACTTGTTATTTTTTGTTTGTTTCTAGGATAATACTCATCCTATTACAATGTGAGACTGTAGTTTTGATTTGCATTTCACTGAGGATTAATGAAGTTCCCTTTACCTTTTATCTGCTGGCCATTTATATGTCTTTAGAGAAATATCAATTCAATACTTTTACCTTTTTCTTACTTGGGTTATTTGGGTTTGTTTTTCTATTGAGTTCTAGAAGTTCATTATATTTTGGAAATTAAGCCCTTATCAGATATATGGTTTGTAAATATCTCCTTTCAGTCCTTAGATTGCCTTTTCAATGGGTATAAAATTACAAATATAAAAGAGCCCATTAGGTACTGGAGAGGGAAGGCTCTCATAATACTCTGTTTTAGACAGAGAAACTCCTATATCTTCTCTCTCAAAGCAAAATGATGTGTCACAATTCTCCGAAAGTTTACACAAAACTTATATTTAAATGTAGAATCTATCATCTGTCATGCCATGAGGCAATTTAGACCATGATTCCATTGTCATTTTATATAACCTTAATTATAGCTATTAAAAACAGCAGGGGATGGCCCTCCCAGCTCCTGCACCTCTCATGGAAAACACCTGTGAAAGCTTCCAGATACCCTCCCACACCCCTTCCCATAGTTATCACTCAGCAGTACTATGCTATGGGTGAATGTATAACTGTTGTCTGAAATGGGTTGGAATCTTCTGGCTACTCAGAATGGAAATTAATACTACTTGTTACAATGGAGCAGACCTGAGGCTCACTGCCAGATTAGCAAGAACTAATCCTTGAAACAATGGAAACAGTGTCAGACTTTATTTTTGGGGCTCCAAAATCACTGCAGATTGTGACTGCAGCCATGAAATTAAAAGACACTTACTCCTTGGAAGGAAAGTTATGATCAACCGAGATAGCATATTCAAAAGCAGAGACATTACTTTGCCAACAAAGGTCCGTCTAGTCAAGGCTATGGTTTTTCCTGTGGTCATGTATGGATGTGAGAGTTGGACTGTGAAGAAGGCTGAGCACCAAAGAATTGATGCTTTTGAACTGTGGTGTTGGAGAAGACTCTTGAGAGTCCCTTGGACTGCAAGGAGATCTAGCCAGCCCATTCTGAAGATCAGCCCTGGGATTTCTTTGGAAGGAATGATGCTAAAGTTGAAACTCCAGTACTTTGGCCACCTCACGTGAAGAGTTGACTCATTGGAAAAGACTCTGATGCTGGGAGGGATTGGGGGCAAGAGGAGAAGGGGACGACAGAGGATGAGATGGCTGAATGGCATCACTGACTCGATGGACATGAGTCTAAGTGAACTCCGGTAGTTGGTGATGGACAGGGAGGCCTGGCATGCTGCGATTCATGGGGTCACAAAGAGTCGGACACGACTGAGTGACTGAACTGAACTGAATCCTTGAAAAGTGTTGAAAACAATCAGGACACGATTTGGTCACCTGTCTTTCAATCTATTATCTGGCACATAGCATGCAGTATTATCCCAAATTCTTCTACATTAACACAAAATAAAACAGATAATTTAATACCAGGTAGAGCATAACATTCTGGACAACATATTCACTATCAGTTCCCATGAAATTTCTTCAGATCCCATTAATCAACATACAGAAAGCCTATACACTTCCTTTTCCAGAAGTAGATCTATGTCAGTTTGCTATACTTATTGCTAAAATTGTCAAGAACTGTGAGATTTCTGTGACTATGCTCTACTTAAAAGCTGGCAAGTAATTTGCCACAATTTTAGAGATGCTGACAGAATACAGGAGACATGAGTCATAGACATAAAACTTTATGGCTAATGGCAGTGCAAGTAGCATGGACATTAGAATGTTTCCTCAGTCCACTTTGCCACTAAGGCCCATGGGAATTACCAAACTGGATCCAAATAGATGCCTGAAAATGCAATGATTTACCTCTAATGGAAAGACATTCTGACATTAGGAAACTAAAATTTTTTATGAAGGGAGTTAAGCACGCCTGCTCCAAAGGAAGGCACTTTCTATCTTCTTTGCTGCTGCTGCTGCTAAATTGCTTCAGTCATGTCTGACTCTGTGTGACCCCAGAGACGGCAGCCCACTAGGCTTTCCCATCTCTGGATTCTCCAGGCAAGAACACTGGAGTGGGTTGCCATTTCCTTCTCCAATGCATGAAAGTAAAAAGTGAAAGTGAAGTCGCTCAGTTGTGTCCAACTCTTAGCAACCCCATGGACTGCAGCCCACCAGGCTCCTCCATCCATGGGATTTTCCAGGCAAAAGTACTGGAGTGGGGTGCCATTGCCTTCTCCGTCTATCTTCTTTGGCTGATTGTTAAACAGATACCTTTGAAAACATAGTCTTCAACAAAGGCAGTCAATGTCTTTGCAAAATGTCAGGAAACCTCAGGCATCCATAAAGAATCATCTCTCAGTGTTGGTTTCCCAGGGTAAAGAATCTGGCTGCCAATGGAGGAAAATCAGGAGATGTGAATTCAATCCTTGGGTTGGGGTTTGGAAGATGCCCTGGAGGAGGAAATGGCAACCCACTTCAGTGTTTTTGCAACTGAACAGGCACATTGTCTTCCTCAGCTTTACTTACTTTTCTTCTCTCTCTCTTTCCCTCTGTCTCTCCCTCCCTCTGTATTCCTTCTTTCCTCTCCCTTTCTTTTTCTCTCCCTTCCTTTCTTCCTTTTTCTTTCATCTTTCTTCTGTACTTGACTTTAATGGAGTTCACAGGGTTAAGACTAAAATAGTATTAAATATTTTCAGATACAGTGATACATAAAAATTAAATAGTGCTGATGTCTTTGGATGTACAGTTAGTTTGATTTTCTCCTTTAGATTTTATTTACATTTGTCAGATGTATGTTTCTATGTGAGTATGTGTATGTTGAGAGGAAGCACTTAAAATTTTACAAGTTAGACTTTGTATTAAATTTGCCTTATGTAAGTTTATACTTAGATTCGCAGATCATTTCTGTGGAATCTGTATTTGATAGGCCTAAGATGGTACCCAGAGTTTATATTTTTAAGATAGAGCAAACTAAAATCTTAAGCAATTTAAGGAAAATGGGCATAGAAAAAAAATTTTAAAAGAGAAAGAAATGGACATATCAAAGTAACCTTAAATAGTCAAAACTTTCTTCCTTGTGTATTAATGAAGTAATTATATTTCTGCTTTATTTGTAGCTAATGTTTTCTTTAAATTTATAAATATAGAATGAATTAAGTACAGTTTTTATTATAGCATGTGGATGCAATTTGATATAGTGACTTTATGGAAATTAATTTAGTGCCACAAAAGAAGCACATGTGTAACACTAAACAAATGAGAAAACAGGTAAAACAAAACAAATAAGCAATGCAAAATTTCATTTATTTCATAACATCTTGCATAAGATTGAGAGAAAAAATTAAACCCTGAAAACCCTAAATTTATGAATATTGTATTAAAAAAGAAAACTAAATTTTTAAAACATAGTTATTTAAATATTCATCTATATAGGATCAATATAGATCAATTCATCTATATTTGAGATTCTATAACATGGTGACACATATATGTAATCACTAGTTCATGAAACTTAAAATATTGGTTGGAAAACACAAACTATATCTAGGGAAAAATTTGGATAAAATATTAAGGAAAATAGATGATTTATTGAAAGATTAATGGGCTGGCTGATTTAGTTTAAAGTGAGAGTTAAGGTGAACCTTCAAAATGAAAATGAGTTATGAATTAATCAATGCAAGGAATATGAGTAAATAGGTTCATAATATATAAAAACAAAATATTCACACCTGTGTTTGTATCTGCCAAGGCAATAACATATTACCACATTGTGATCACAAAAAATAACATATTATCTCCCATTTATATATAACCCTTTGATGTGAAATATTATAGACTCTTCCTTTGATATTGGCTATCATAATTTATGCTTACAGAGTTACCAAGATAACTTGAGCTACAAAATTTGCTTACTCACTTAAGTCTTGGTGATATTAAGGCAGATTTTTTTTTTTGTTTTAGTATGTGTTACATGAATCACAAGGAGTAAAATTGTTGAATATATTTTCTTCAAATATAGGAGGTTAATTATAAAATAAAAAGTTATTTTTGTTCAAGTGTTTAAATTTTAATGGGAAAGAAAATAGATAAAGCTTAAACAATATAAAATGTATAAGTAAGTATTTGTAAAGCTAATCAGAACTTCAGATTGAAAAATTGTTAGGAATCAAATAACTCATCACTGACATTTCTGTTATACACAAATATAAAACTGTATTGCTCAGCTCTTCATTAAAATTTCAAGAGAGCCTATTTAGGCTCTAAGAAGAAAATATCTACCATCAAATCCTCAAATTTTTTAAAATTTCTTTTTATGTATCCTTTCAACTCCAGTCCTGACTTTTGAATTTTTAAACAGATGTTGCATTTCACTTGTATTGAATGACACATGGTAAGGGATAAAAATGGATAAAAATAACATTGTTACCATCAATGTTTATTTTAATACAGGTGATTAGATAGAGGAAAATGTCTCTTTCTAATAAAATGTTGTAGAGAGTAAACTTAAACTGTGTTTTAACTAGAAGGAAAGCAGAGTTATTTTTTATTAGAATAACCATTTTTAATGGAATTAAATTAAGTAGAACTGATTTCTCTCAAAATGTTCATAGTATATAAGCAGTTTTATGAAAGAAGATATATGTTCATATGTATTTTTAAACCAGAATTAAAACTGAAAAAGTAATGTTATTTCATACCCAAATATATTATTTTATTGCAAGTACTTTAGACAAACCAAACATAGTCTAATATTTTAATCATTCTTATTTCTTTAATCAAATAGGAGAGGGTCTCAAAGCAGAAATCTGCCTGCCATCTGTGATATAGATTGAGTGTAGTAAAAAAAAAAAAAAGCTGATCCTATGCACTTATCTTCAGTTTGATTAATTAGAATATCATGGCTATTGTTTTAATTTTTATTTCCTTATCAGTTCAAAGTGAAACCATTTCTAGCACTTCATTTTATCTTTAGATCCAGAGAAACTATTTCAACTTGTAAGGACTTTTTTGCCAGGATATTCCCTTTTGAAAAAAGTATTACACAAAGCAGGATACTCAATTATTAGGCCTTTAAACATGGTGTCAAAGATAAGGCTGATTTTGATAAAAACAGAATTGGGTTAAAAATATTGTAGCTCAGAAAACAATGATTTATGGTGAAGTATTTTAGGTGAACTATTTTCAGGCAATTGGTACAATAATAAAGAAGAATGAGCATAAGAGTAATACATATATAAACAAGGATATGGAATACATATATAAACAAGGATATAATACTGTAAACTAGGTATTGGCCATATCAGAAAGCCAATACCTTTGAAGGTTGTGTATGCAGAGTTAGTTTAAAATCTTAATCTATTTTAACTTTGTGCAAAAATGCTGTCAATATATAAACCTATGTATACACACACACATATACACACAGCTGACCCTTGATTACAGTATTCTTACAATATTAGAATTTATTTTGGTTTAGAACAATACCTTGATATGCTATAGAGGTTAAATAAAGAAGGACATATAGAACACTTTTGAGAGTCCCTTGGACTGCAAGGAGATCAAACCAGTCAATCCTAATGGAAATCACCCTGAATATTCATTGCAAGGACTGACACTGAAGCTGAAGCTCCAATACTTGGCCACCTGATGTGAAGAGCCAACTCACTGGAAAAATTGACTGCTGGGAAAAATTGAAGGCAAAAGGAGAAGGGGGCAGGAGAGGATGAGATGGTTAGATAGCATCAGTGACTTAATGGACGTGAATGTGAGCAAATTCTCAGAGATAGTGAAGAAAAGAGGAGCCAGTTATGCCATGGGATCCCAGAGTCGGACACAACTTAGCAATTGAACAAAAACAAATTCTTTGCATATTATAATGGTAAAATGTGTATTATTTCCACCAGGGAGGACTTTGTTGTTGTGGAAAGAGGAGAAAGAGAATAATAAATCCATGAAAGATTTATGAATAATATATGGTGTAATGGCTTGTGGAAATGTCAGGTAATGGAGGAATGGGTTCTTTAGGTGACTTTCAGGCATACACGTGATCTTTTTCTTTTTGCCCATACATGCAATCTTAATACATCTTTAAACTGTTTGAAATATTGCAATATAAACTTCTGTCATTTGAAAGCTGTATTTTATGTCACATGCATGACTTCTCTCATGATGTTATTTTGTGATTGTTTTAAGTTAGAGGGATTCAGTACCTGTGAGACTTTGTTACAGTATAGAGGCAGCATGTAAGAAATTGTATAATAATCTGTAAACTGAACTAACACAAGAAAGAGTTCACACTAAATATTTGTCATGAGAACATAAACTGCCGAATCTTGGAAATTCACAGAAATCTGGGGAAGACAGCAGTATTCCCTAAATTTTTCAGTGGAGTTTTAGCTACTCATTTACCACACTTAAAAAAAAAATGCATCATGTTTTTGTTGATAAAATTTTAATGAGGTTCTGTTTTTCATCATTTGGTTAACTTAGCTTTCATTTGAAGCATAACTTTAATCTTTCTGTTTTTTCACTGTTTTGCTTCCTTTCAAAGTGTTCATCTGTTCCTCAGCAGTAGCACGTGGGTTTGCTATTTATTCTTGCTCTTTTTCTTCTTTTTAATGCATCCTGAGACATCTCTAAGTGTATTTGACTGCTATAAAATCAGGATCCTGTTCTCAGTGACTAATTTTCAGTCCCAGGTCAAATTATTTTTCTCATAGTTCTCCAGTCTGAACAATTGCTGTCTAATAGATTTTGATGACCTATACCTAGAAAGCCTAAATTGAAATATGATCCCAATGGTCTAGCTACATAGCTTCCAGAACAGGTGTTGAAAGGAAAAGTAACTTATTCTTCTACCAGTGTGCATGCACACACATGTACATGCACACAAATACACATGCACACACACACAACCAGCACACACATACACAGACTACCAGCACACACACACACACACACACACACACTATACCAGTATAGCTTAAGTGGTTCAGGGCCTGCAAATAAACTATCAAAAAATAGATTTATAGGAGAAAAGGCAAAGCTTATTTATATTCTTGGGAATATATAAAGAAGTGGCTCTCAGAAGAGCTGGATCTTAGGGTTTATATAGCATCATAAGAAAAAAGGGAGTTAGGACCTTCAGAAAAAAGGAAATGCTAGGAAACTAATCAGAAACAAGTCTTGGAAACAAGTGGAAGTGTGGATAGATTTGATAAGTATTATTTTCTTATAAATTCTCATCCAGGTATGAATGGTCTCTCTTGGCTGTAAACCACCAGGAAAGGGAAATTGAATTGGCTTTGTTTGGGAGTGTCTTTGGAGTTCCTTGGTGGCTCAGACAATAAAGAATCTGCCTGCAATGCCGGAGACCCAGGTTCGATCCCCAGCTGGGAAGATCACCTGGAGAGGGAATGACAACCCACTTCAGTATTCCTGCCTGGAAAATTCCTTGGACAGAGGAGCCTGGTGGGCTATCATGGGGTCTCAAAAGAGTCAGAAAAGACTGAGTAAGTAACACTTTCACTTTTACGTAAGTCAGCAAAATAAATTTAGACGAGGCTTTGTGTGTGAGTGTGTTCTGTTTTGTTTTTTTGCCATTTTTATAGCTTCTATTTGTTCTGACCTTTTCACCTTAAAAAATAAACTTCATAACATATCAGTGAGTGCAAATCAGTCCTATCACAGGTAGAGTCTCATACTTATTGAGAAAATCATCCATATTAGATACTGGCAAAATCCCAGGGCTGATCTCCTTCAGAATGGACTGGTTGGATCTCCTTGCAGTCCGAGGGACTCTCAAGAATCTTCTCCAACACCACAGTTCAAAAGCATCAATTCTTCAATGCTCAGCTTTCTTCACAGTCCAACTCTCACATCCTTACTGACCACAGGAAAAATCAGAGCCTTGACTAGACGGACCTTTGTTGGCAAAGTAAAGTCTCTGCTTTTCAATATGCTATCTAGTTTGATCATAACTTTTCTTCCAAGGAGTAAGCATCTTTTAATTTCATGGCTGCAGTCACCATCTGCAGTGAGTTTGGAGCCCTCAAAAATAAAGTCTGACACTATTTCCACTGTTTCCCCATCTATTTCCCATGAAGTGATGGGACCAGATGCCATGATCTTTGTTTTCTGAATGTTGAGCTTTAAGCCAACTTTTTCACTCTCCTCTTTCACCTTCATCAAGAGGCTTTTTAGTTCCTCTTCACTTTCTGCCGTAAGGGTGGTGTCATCTGCATATCTGAGGTTATTGATATTTCTCCCGGCAATCTTGATTACAGCTTCTGCTTCTTACAGCCCAGCATTTCTCATGATGTACTCTGCATAGAAGTTAAATTAGCAGGGTGACAATATACAGCCTTGATGCACTCCTTTTCCTATTTGGAACCAGTCTGTTGTTCCCTGTCCAGTTCTAACTGTTGCTTCCTGACCTGCATATAGGTTTCTCAAGAGGTAGGTCAGGTAGTCTGGTATTCCCATCTCTTTCAGAATTTTCCACAGTTTATTGTGATCCACACAGTCAAAGGCTTTGGCATAGTCAATAAAGCAGAAATAGATGTTTTTCTGGAACTCTCTTGCTTTTTTGATGATCCAGCAGATGTTGGCAATTTGATCTCTGGTTCCTCTGCATTTTCTAAAACCAGCTTGAACGTCTGGAAGTTCACAGTTCATGTATTGCTGAAGCCTGGCTTGGAGATTCTGAAGGAGATCAGCCCTGGGTGTTCTTTGGAAGGAATGATGCTAAAGTTGAAACTCCAGTACTTTGGCCACCTCATGTGAAGAATTGACTCATTGGAAAAGACTCTGATGCTGGGAGGGATTGGGGGCAGGAGGAGAAGGGGACGACAGAGGATGAGATGGCTGGATGGCATCACCGACTCGTTGGACGTGAGTTTGAGTGAACTCCGGTAGTTGGTGATGAACAGGGAGGCCTGGCATGCTGCGATTCATGGAGTCGCAAAGAGTTGGACACGACTGAGTGACTGAACTGAACTGAACTGAAACATACATTTGAATTACTAGTTTGGTTACTTCTTACTAATCTCATTAACTTGATTTATAACCTCATTAGCGCACAACAGCAAAGAACAATCAATTTAAGCTCCTAACAGCATGGGGATTGAGCCTTGGCTGTGACACTCATATGATCTGTGAACTTAGGAATGTTTCCTCATTTTCCTGAGTTGAAGATACTTACTAAGGAAAAAAAAATCATATGTATGTTAAGGAGTGAAATAATAAGGATTAAACTGGGCTACAAAATAATATTTTAAGCCTCAAGTTAAAAATAATGAATTTGAATAAAATGATATGTGCAAAGTATTTTTCAAAGGCACTTAACTTTTTTTGCATGTGTATTTTTTAAATCAAGAAAGCATGATGTGATTTTATACATTTATTATAATTTTGTCATCATGAAAGTTTTGCATGGGAAATTTTTGCTTTCAAGAAAGTGTTGTGAAGAACTATAGGGAAACTATTGAAAGTGGGAGGAGAAGGGCACAACAGAGGATGAAATGGTTGGATGACGTCACAGAATCGATGGACATGAGTTTGAGCAAGCTCTGGGAGTTGGTGATGGACAAGGAAGCCTGGCGTGCTGCAGTCGATGGGGTCACAGAGTCGGACACAACTGAACTGAATACGGAAATGAGCATAATGAGTGAAAATTATTTTTAAAATGCAATAATAGAAAATCTCTGGAAATTAACCTGACCTAAGAACATACGTTAAAAAACTTTATTTTTAAAACATATACTAAAACTCAGTTAAAAGAGTACCATTTGAACCTCAACATGCTCTTTCTTCCCTCTCCCACTCAGTAGGATGTAAACTTCAGTCCAGGTGGGTGCAGCCAAGAACAGAGCTCTTTCTCCACCCAGCTTACAGTTGAAGGCAAGATACCTCCATGTGAAGGGCAATCTGCTAATATTTCTCATTTTACCCAGTTCAACACTGGAGATAATAAGCATGGTGAGGGTGGTCAGAAGTAGGATGCCCTCTACTAGCTAGTTCCTACTTGTCAAGCTAAGTCTTTACTCAGGTCTGGTAGGATAAGGATATTGGGGACCTCACAGTCTTCACACCACCTTACTCATAGGGCAGAGGTTCCAATCCAGGGGAGGGAAACCAAGAAGAGAAGAGCCTACCACCTTGTCATTGTGTCTCACTTCTACACTTTTGAAAGAAGGAGGCCTCTGTTCCCACTTCCAGATTCAGAACAGTAAACCAGATATTCTGTGCAGGAGGAAAGGCAGGCCATAGAACAGAGAACTCTAAAACAGTAATTACCAGTCTAATGGCATATAGTGTGGGACTGAAGAGAGCAGTTTCTTGCATCACAAGGTCTATGGACAACTTTTGGCCATCATGAGTTGTCCAGAGACTCTGGGAGACATGAGAGAAGATTGCTAAAATTTCTACAGAAACTAAAGTGAAGGAAATTTGGGGGCGGCTGTGGGGGAGATGAGGGGAGGTGTGGCACGAATGGGAGTGCCTGTCATATTCCAGTTGACTCATTCTAGAGTCCTTTGTTGGAGGATTCCCATTTATAGCAGGTTGATTTGCAAGTAAAAATATAAATGAGCTTAAGTAAAATCTGTCAGTGAGGTATATGTTACCTTATTTTGAGGTCAGTTGTTACTTTTTAATCATGAATAAACGAGTCTAGATATTACTGTCTTCAAATCCTAATTATAATTTAATTACTATGATTTCAGTTAAAGAATATGATGTTTTTGCACCTTATCATGCATTCAGTTTTCTCAACTATTGTTTACACTCCAAGAACTTTTTTGAAGGGAGAATATTTCACATAAATTAAGGTGTAATCACTTTTAAATTCTAAAAGTTGACATAAATATCTTATGCATGAAAAAAGTCAAGATTTGGCTTTAAAATTAGATTGATAGTTTTTGCCTTTCTGCTCTCACATATCTCACAATAAATTTTGTTTATATTGGGATAATTTTATTATTTGATTGAAGAAGTTTGCTCACTAAACATTTATTATTTAACATATTTTCATCTGATAATGTTAAAATATTTTAAATGTTTGCACAATAAGAAGCTATAAGGAATATCACTTAAAATATCTTTTCACATATATTGAAACTCATTCAGTCGTGTCCAACTCTTTGCAACTCCATGGACTGAATAGTCCATGGAATACTCCAGGCTAGAATACTACAGTGGGTAGCCTTTCCCTTCTCCATGGGATCTTCCAACCCAGGGATCGAACCTGGGTCTCCTCCTTTGCAAGCAGATTCTTTACCAATTGAGCTATCAGGGAGGCCCCTCACATGTAGTGAGTGAGTGAATGAAGTTGCTCAGTCATGTCTGACTCTTTGCGACCCCATGAACTATAGCCTACCACCTTCCTCCATCCATGGGATTCTCCAGGCAAGAGTACTGGAGTGGGTTGCCATTTCCTTCTCCAGAGGACCTTCCTGACCCAGGGATCAAAACCAGGTTCCCACATTGTAGGCGGACACTTTACTGTCTGAGCCACCAGGGAAGTCCTTGGCCAAATAAGAGAATCTATCCTGACTTGTATAGTCTTCAAAATTAAATCAACACCTGATTTAAGCTGTAAAAGGTCTCTATAATTCTACCATGTTTGTATGTTTCATGAAATTCTACTTTTGTTGTTATTTAGTTTCTAACATCTGTATCTAATTTTTGTGACCCCATGGACTGTAGCCCACCAGGCTACTCTGTTGTAGGGATTTCCCAGGCAAGAATAATGAAGCAGGTTGCTATTTCCTTCTCCAAGAGATTGTGAGGACTTGATAATCAAACTCATGTCTCCTGCATCTCAGGCAGGGTTTTTTTTTTTTTTATCACTGAACCACCAGGGAAGCCTTAATGTAATAGTTGTACCTGAATGCCCAGAAATATCAACATAGTTTCATGTCTGGACCTTTTTTCCCCTTCTTTTCCTTATATCTTAGGATAAATCTTAATGAATCAAATGCTGATGTCTTACTACAAACACTCAAAAAGGCCACTACTTTCTGTTAATCAGCTTCTGGGTAAGCAAAGAGCAGACGCAGTAAATATCAGTGGAGATTAGCTCCCAGACCTGAGCTGACAGCTAGAATTTGCTCAGCCATCTCTACTCTGTGTTATCATCCTTTACATGTGATTTGTTGTTGATGTTATTAAGACAGATAGGTCAAAGGAATTCCTGGAATCATTTTAAACTTTGTAAATGTTATTCATGAGAGTATTCTCCTAATTTCCTGAAATTAGAACCTCAGAGTTTTAAAAGAGGAAATAATGTTTGGATTTGAGGATTTAATGAAGCATGCTGAATAGAATGCTCTAAACCAGCACTTTGAAAGTAGGTATCAGTTGAGAAAAGAGGAGAGAAGATGGAACTTTGAAATTCTTTTGTGGGTGGAAATGACAGAGATACTGAAAAGGTCAGTCAACACTTGTTCAAATAAAAACAAAAGATGTTTTAATTGTAGTTGATAGTATTGTGAATTGTCAAGCAGTTTCAGCAACAGTCAAGCTCAATCAATTAAAAAACACAGTGTGATACATAATTATGTGCATTTGAATAGTTTTTAAAATACATATTTTTATTTCTCAATAGTCAAAACAAATCTATTGCTTTAGGTTCTATTACAATGTGCAATGTAAAAAAAAAAGAAAGAAAATGAAACAAAGAATGCTATAGTGTTTCCCAAAGCTTTTAAAAACTATATTGTATTTATTGAATATATAATGTTACAGTGCATTGGGGAACAAAACAACTTCCCTACCAACAAATTAGTTATTTTTTTATTTCAAATAAAATTCTGCATACTGTATTTTTCTTGAAAGAAGAACTAAAATATAGAGCTTTGAAAATCAGTGCATTAATGATTAAGAATAATAAATTAATCTAGGCCAATGGATAATCTACTTCAAATTTTAAAAAGATGTGTTTTTATAGCTCAAAGATGTTTATATATTTATAAACTGAACACATATTTTTATATTTTCTAATTTTACTTGGAGTAAAACTTTGTTTTCCAAACTTTATGGAACTGAATTTCAACATGGTGACACAGTGGTAAAGAATAATCCTGCCAATGCAGGAGACACAGGAGACACTGGTTACATCTCTGAGTCGGGAAGATTCCCTGGAGAAGAAAATGGCAACCCACTCCAGTATTCATGACTGAAAATCCCATGGACAGAGGAGCCTGGTGGGCTATGGTTCATGGGATCACAAACAGTCAGACATGACTGATCACATTCACACACTCAATGCAGCATTAATGTATATTTACCAATCTAACCTTTTGAAATTCCATATTAACTTGTTAAACCTGAAAAAAAAAAAGTTTAAGAAAACAGGATTAAAGTTGAATATCAGATCTAAAATAAAGCTATTTATATTTTTAAATAACTCATAAGCACTAATGTGATCTTATTTTGATATTTTTTCTCCCATCACTTTAATCTCATTTGCCAAGGATGAGTTTAATTCACTTAATAGTGGATTTAGTAAGTGGCTATTGTATTTGAGTCATTTTCACTATATTCAAATCTCTTCATTTCTTTGTGTAAATCCAGTTTTCTGTCCAACTAATATCAGGTATCTTCCTAAATAATTCCATTTATCAATTTTGTGGCATAATTATTCAGGCAATGAGTTTACTTAGCATTTATTTGTCCAAAAATGTTTTGTTTTGTGTAATTTTTTGAAAAATAGATTCCTTGGGTATAAATTCCTCCTTGTTTTTTGTTTGTTTGTTTGTTTTCACCATTTAAAGCTTTAAAAATAACCCTCTATTGCTTTCTGGCTTGCATAGTAATTGTTGTAATTTCTGTCTTTTTCTCTGCATCTAATGTGTAATCTCTCCTCTGCATGACTACTTTAGATTTTCTCTTTATCTTCAGTTTTCCTAATTTGATGTGATAATTTGATCATGATGTGTGGAGGTGTGTTTATTCATGTGTGTTTTGCTTTGTTTTTGCATTTGTTTTAGTCTCATTTAGGGTTCTTTAAATTTTTGGAATCTGTGGCCAATGTCTTTCTACATTTGCAGAAAATTGTTGATTACCCAACATATTTTAAAATATTTTTCCTTATTCATTTTTTTTCATTTTGAGGCTTCAACTACATATATATATATAGATAGATAGATAGATAGATAGATAGATATGTATATATGTGTGTGTGTATATATATATATGTATGTGTGTGTGTGTGTAAAGTCTTTTAAGTTTGTCATATAGTCCTAAGATATTCTGTTTTGGTTTCAAATGTTTCTCCTTCATGAGTTTTCATTTTGGTAATTTCTTACTGAGGTACCATTCACTAATCCTCTCCTTGGATGTAAATTTCTTCAGTAGATGAGTCCATTAGAGGGATTCTTCATATCTGATATATGTATTTTTTTTTTAAGTTTGCTGTCTTTTATTTCAGCTTTCTTATAGTTTCCATCTCTGTGCTGAAATCCTCTGTCTACTCATGAATGCTGTCTGTTTTCCCTCACAGTGTCATTTTTGGACTTCCTTTTTCTGTTTCCATGCCTTACCACCTTTTGTCTCTCTTTGGCAACATCTGTCCCCTCTTGAATATTCGGAATCCTAGTTGTCCTGAAACCTCAGATTATTTGTTAAAAAAAAAAAAAAGAAAGAAAACAAGAACAGTGGTTTGTTAGGGTTATCTTTTTTAACTCTTTATTGTGGTAGAGCAACATTTATCAGTTTTCAACATCCTAGGTGAAAGCCTCTTGATGAAAGTGAAAGTGGAGAGTGAAAAAGTTGGCTTAAAGCTCAACATTCAGAAAACGAAGATCATGGCATCCGATCCCATCACTTCATGGGAAACAGATGGGGAAACAGAGGAAACAGTGTCAGACTTTATTTTTGAGGGCTCCAAAATCACTGCAGATGGTGACTGCAGCCAAGATTAAAAGGCGCTTACTCCTTGGAAGGAAAGTTATGACCAACCTAGATAGCATATTCAAAGGCAGAGACATAACTTTGCCAACAAAGATCCATCTAGTCAAGGCTATGGTTTTTCCTGTCATGTATGGATATGAGAGTTGGACTGTGAGGAAGGCTGAGCGCCAAAGAATTCATGCTTTTAAACTGTGGTGTTGGAGAAGACTCTTGAGAATCCCTTGGACTGCAAGGAGATCCAACCAGTCCATTCTGAAGGAGGTCAGCCCTGGGATTTCTTTGGAAGCAATGATGCTAAAGCTGAAACTCCAGTACTTTGGCCACCTCATGCGAAGAGCTGACTCATTGGAAAAGACTCTGATGCTGGGAGGGATTGGGGGCAGGAGGAGAAGTGGACGACAGAGGATGAGATGGCTGGATGGCATCACTGACTCGATGAACATAAGTCTGAGTAAACTCCGGGACTTGGTGATGGACAGGGAGGCCTGGCGTGCTGCGATTCATGGGGTCGCAAAGAGTTGGACGCGACTGAGCAACTGAACTGAACTGAACTGAGGTGAAGATAGAATTCCACTTGACTATTATAAATAACAAATATTTTTCTGCCATTAGTAAATTATTTTTGACTGTGACTAACTCCAGAAAGAATGAAGGGATGGAGCCAAAGCAAAAACAATACCCAGTTGCGGATGTGACCAGTGATAAAAGCAAGGTCCAATGCTGTAAAGAGCAATATTGCATAGGAACTTGGAATGTTAGGTCCATGAATCAAGGCAAATTGGAAGTGGTCAAACAGGAGATGGCAAGAGTGAACGTTGACACTCTAGGAATCAGCAACCTAAAATGGACTGAAATGGGTGAATTTAACTCAAATGACCATTATATCTACTACTGCAGGCAAGAATCCCTTAGAAGAAATGGAGTACCCATCATGGTCAACAAAAGAGTCCGAAATGCAGTACTTGGATGCAATCTCAAAAACGACAGAATGATCTCTGTTTGTTTCCAAGGCAAACCATTCAGTATGATGGTAATCCAAGCCTAGGCACCAACTAGTAACACTGAATAAGCTATAGTTGAACAGTTCTATGAAGACCTACAAGACCTTTTAGAAATAACACCAAAAAAGTTGTCCTTTTCATTATAGGGGACTGGAATGCAAAAGTAGGAAGTCAAGAAACACCTGGAGTAACAGGGAAATTTGGCCGTGGAATATGGAATGAAGCATGGCAAGGCTAATAGAGTTTTGCCAAGAGAACACACTGGTCAAAACAAACACTCTATTCTAACAACACAAAAGAATACTCTACACGTGGACATCCCCAGATGGTCAACGCCGAAATCAGATTGAGTATATTCTTTGCAGCCAAAGATGGAGAAGCTCTATACAGTCAGCAAAAACAAGACCAGGACCTGACTGTGGCTCAGATCATGAACTCCTTATTGCCAAATTCAGACTGAAATTGAAGAAAGTAGGGAAAAACCACCAGACCTTTCAGGTATGACCTAAATCAAATCCATTAGGATTATACAGTGGAAGTGAGAAATAGATTTAAGGGACTAGATTGGATAGACAGAGTGTCTGAAGAACTATGGAAGGAGGTTCATAACATTGTACAGGAGACAGGGATCAAGACCATCCTCATGGAAAAGAAATGCAAAAAAGCAAAATGGCTGTCTGAGGAGGGCTTACAATGCTGTGAAAAGAAGAAAAGTGAAAAGCAAAGGAGAAAAGGAAAGATATAAGCATCTGAATGCAGAGTTCCAAAGAATAGCAAAGAGAGATAAGAAAGCCTTCCTCAGCGATCAATGCAAAGAAATAGAGGAAAACAACAGAATGGGAAAGACTACAGGTCTCTTCAGGAAAATTAGAGATACCAAGGGAACATTTCATGCAAAGATGGGCACAATAAAGGACAGAAATGGTATGGATGTAACAGAAGCAGAAGATATTAAGAAGAGGTGGCAAGAATACACAGAATAAATGTACAAAAAAGAGCTTCATGATCCAGATAATCACAATGGTGTGATCACTCACCTAGAGCCAGACATCCTGGAATGTGAAGTCAAGTGGGCCTTAGAAAGCATCACTATGAACAAAGCTAGTGGAGGTGATGGAATTCCAGTTGAGCTATTTCAAATTCTGAAAGATGATGCTGTGAAAGTGCTGCATTCAGTATATCAGCAAATTTGGAAAACTCAGCAGTAGCCACAGGACTGGAAAAGGTCAGTCTTTATTCCAATCCCAAAGAAAAGCAATGCCAAAGAATGCTCAAACTACTGCACAATTGCCCTCATCTCACACTCTAATAAAGTAAAGCTCAAAATTCTCCAAGCCAGGCCTCAGCAGTATGTGAACTGTGAACTTCCAGATGTTCAAGCTGGTTTTAGAAAAGGCAGAGGAACCAGAGATCAAATTGCCAACATCCGCTGGATCATAGAAAAAGCAAAAGAGTTCCAGAAAAACATCTATTTCTGCTTTATTGACTAAGCCAAAGCCTTTGACTGTGTGGACCACAATAAACTGTGGAAAATTCTGCAAGAGATGGGAATACCAGAGCACCTGACCTGCCTCTTGAGAAACCTGTATGCAGGTCAGGAAGCAACAGTTAGAACTGGACATGGAATAACAGACTGGTTCCAAATAGGAAAAGGAGTACGTCAAGTTTGTATATTGTCACCCTGCTAATTTAACTTCTATGCAGAGTACATCATGAGAAATGCTGGGCTGGAAGAAGCACAAGCTGGAATCAAGATGGCCAGGAGAAATATCGATAACCTCACATATGCAAATGACACCATCCTTATGGCAGAAAGTGAAGAGGAACTAAAAAGCCTCTTGATGAAAGTGAAAGAGGAGAAAGAAAAAGTTGGCTTAAAGCTTAACATTCAGAAAACTAAGAATATGGCATTTAGTCTCATCACTTCATGGAAATAGATGGGGAACAGTGGAAACAGTGTCAGACTTTATTTTTTTGGGCTCCAAAATCACTGTAGATAGTGATTGCAGCCATGAAATTAAAAGACGCTTACTCCTTGGAAGGAAAGTTTTGACCAACCTAGATAGCATATTGAAAAGCAGAGATATTACTTTGCCAACTAAGGTCTGTCTAGTCAAGGCTATGGTTTTTCCAGTGGTCATGTATGGATGTGAGAGTTGGACTGTGAAGAAAGCTGAGCACCGAAGAATTGATGCTTTTGAACTGAGGTGTTGGAGAAGACTCTTGAGAGTCCCTTGGACTGCAAGGAGGCCCAACTAGTCCATCTTAAAGGAGATCAGTCCTGAGTGTTCATTGAAAGGACTGATGATGAAGCTGAAACTCCAATGTTTTGGCCACCTCATGCGAAGAGTTGACTCATTGAAAAAGACCCTGATGCTGGGAGGGATTCGAGGCAGGAAGAGAATGGGATAACAGAGGATGAGATGCCTGGATGGCATCACTGACTTGATGGACATGAGTTTGAATGAACTCTGGGAGATGGTGATGGACAGTGAGGCCTGGCGTGATGTGATTCATGGGGTCGCAAAGAGTCGGACATGAGTGAATGACTGAACTGAAGTAAACTGATGTACATGTAAGTTTTGTATTTATTTTAATACTCAATGGTATTAAATATAGTAATTAACTAATTGAAAAATGGGGCTGTTTATAGTTATTATCTTACCTGTATCTCTCCTTGATTTACTTTTAAGCTGGCCTATAAATGAAGTATATTTTAAGAAAAGCTGGAGTTCATTCTTATTATTTGTCCCCTACTGCACTGATACACTGATGAAAAGCCAAGACAAAACTGTTCGTCTTTTATACAAACATTTCAAGTAACAAATAGTAGGAAATAAACTCAGAAGAGACTTGTTTCATAAAAATCTTGGAAAATTATTCAGGATCTACAGCACCAGCCCTGTTGCAAAATTTTCTGGCTGAGCATTTCAATACCCTCTTTTTTTTACCATATCTCAAATAACATCTTGAAAATTTTCACTACATTTTTTCAATTTGTAAAATTGAGAACATCATAAACCCCTATAAATAAACAAATAATCACTTCAAAATAGACATGTCTGAGAAGAACCAAAATAGACAAATGTCTCTGAGAAGAACTTTATAGCTCATATTTAATCCTCCCCAACACATATTAACATGACATTAACTGCACTGAGAAATTGGTAATGAAGATGATAGGCAATCATAAATAGTAGATAAATAGCACTATGAATTAACAAAAATATAGGGCAGGTCTTTAATGATCTAGAATTACTTATCCCAGCATAATAATACTGGGGATCTATTCCACTTGAAGCAAAAGGGATAATGGAGCAAAAATATTAAATATAAAACATGCCGATAGCAAAAAGCTTAGAGTAGATTTTAATCCCAGGAAACAAGACAGAAAATTAAAAATACTTACAGATGGAACTAATTATTTTTAAGTTTTCTTCTCTTCTAAATAAATATTTTATTGAACTTTGATTTAAATAAATACAAATTTGATAAATCAATCTCCCTGGTTGTGTTATTATGTCTGGAATATTGATGGGCTTCCCTGATAGCGCATTTGGTAAAGAATATGCAGGAGACCTCAGTTCTTTTCCTGGGTATAGGCTATCCACTCCAGTATTCTTGGGTTTCCCTTATGGCTTAGCTGGCAGAGAATCCACCTGCAGTGCAGGAGATCTGAGTTTGATCCCTGAGTTGGGAAGATCCCCTGGAGAAGGGAAAGGCTACCCACTCCAGTATTCAGGGCTGGAGAATTCCATAGACTGTATAGTCCATTGGATCGCAAAGAGTTGGACAGGACTGAAAGACTTTCACTTTCTGGAATATTTATAAGTAAATAGCAGAGAAATAAGCAATATAGAGTGATTTTTTATGTCTGTCATTTAATCAGTGTTACATACAAGTTTTCTAAATAGCTGGCTAGGTCATTCAACTATTTTTCAGTATAAATTAGTTTAATTAGATGTTGCTACATTACTGTAGTTAATTGGGTAATTTTAAGATGAATATATTTAATTTGGTTGTGAATCTAACAAAAATACTAAAATCATAAGAATTCAGTTGTGTCTGACTCTTTTCATGACCCCGTGAACTGTGGGCAGCTAGGGTCCTCTGTCCATGGGATTTCCCAGGAAAGAATACTGAAGTGGGTTGCCATTTCCTCCTCCAGGGGATCTTCCTGGCTCAGGAGTCAAACCCACATCTTGTGCATCTCCTGCATTGGCAGGTGGATTCTTTACCTCTGAGCTACCTAGGAAGTCCCACTAAATGATGACTTATCTCCAAAGTGAATTGTTGTTGTTGTTCAGTCACCTAGTCGTGTCTGACTCTTTGTGACTCTAAATTATGACTGCTCTCCAAAGTGAATTACAGAAAGGTTATCGAGTGGAAAAGTACTCAAATTTTAGTTCTCTTTATAAAACTGTGACTAAAGAAAAATTTTTCCTCCTGAATAAAGAGGTACTTTGTTTTCAATGCAGAAGTAATATCCCTAAGGATAAAAGTATTATGAATTTTCTAAACTGGGTAATATTGAATCAAGCTAAAAAACTTAAGCAGAAGTTGAGAGTCTTCTGACAATAGGTTTTTTCCAAGCCATAGACTGTAAAATTTGTCTAGTGTCAGGTCATTGCATTTCTTATTTTTTCATTATAAATTATTCTACTTCTACAGCCTGTAATTACATTAAGCAGAGTTATTCTAACCATTGATATCCACATCTAATGCTAGACAAAATTGCATTTTTAGGAAAATAACACAAAATCACTAGGCACTAACACAAACATTTTAGCCATATACCTAAATGTGTAAAATACTGAGGTTATACCCAAATAAAGGTAATTCGTCTCTTCATAAGATAATTACTGGTTATTGTTTTAATATAAACTTGATACATCGAGTCTATAAAACTTGGCAAAAGGTTTGGAATATATAGTGTTTTAATAGTATATAGAATATGTTTAATAATTACAGTTAGAAAATATTTAAATACATATTGCTTATAAATTCTTTCTATATCTCAAAATTCAACAGTAAGAAAACAAATATTCCAATGAAAAAAAAATGAGTGATAGGAACATAGGGGCTCTTTATACTGTTCTATCTACTTCAGCATCAAAAAAAATAAATAAATAAATAAATACATATTGCTGAGTTAAAACTGGTATGAACATGCTACATAATATTGGATTTCACCTATATGACATGCTAGAAAAGGAAATACTATAGAGACAGTGCAAAGATTGATGGTTGCCGGAGTTTGTAAAGGAAGGGTTGAGCACAGAGGATCTTTAGAGTACTGAAAGTATTCTGTATGACATTGATGTATTTTACATATGATATTAGGTATTTGGCAAAACCCACAGAATATTAGAATACAAAGTATATTCTAATGTAAATGGTGTCCTTAATAATAGTGCATCAGTATTGTGTCATTAATTGTAGTAGATGCGTCACACTAACAGAGGAAACTCTGAGAGGCAGAAAGGGGTATGTGAAAAATTCCTGTACTTTCTGTCCAATAGTTTTTCAACCTAAAACTACTTTCAAAAATGAAGAGTATTAAAGTTTTTAAAATGGTTTTCCAAAAGATATCCATAGTAAAATCTTAGAGCCTGTGAGCATTATCTTTTGGCAAAGGGTGTTATGTAGATATGAAATAGTTAAGGATCTTAGGATATGGAGACAATCTTAGCATATATTCACGTGGGTCCTAAATTATATGATGCATGTGCTTAGTCACACAAACAGACAGTTGTGTCTGTTTGTAACACTTTGGACTATAACATGCCAGGCTCCTCTATCATTGGGATTTTTCAGGCTAAAATACTGAAGTTGGTTACCATTTCCTTCTCCATGGGATCTGCCTGACCCAGGGATCAAACCCGCATGCCCTGTGTCTCCTGCATCGCAGGCAAAATTCTTTACCCGCTGAGCCAAACACTTGTGGCTGATTCATGTCAATGTATAACAAAAAACACCACAATATTGTAAAGTAATTAGCCTCCATTTAAATTCATTATAAATAAATCAATAACAACAACAACAAAAATGATACTTCATTATAAGAGAAAGGCAGAGGGAGGTTTAGAACAGACAGAAAAGGAAGACAGACACAGAGAAGTGTCAAAAAGTGACCCTGGAAACTGATGTTGAGTGATGCGTCCATAAATCAAGGGATGCTGCTGCTGCTGCTGCTGCTTGCTGCTGCTAAGTCACTTCAGTCGTATCCGACTCTGTGCGATCCCATAGACGGCAGCCCACCAGGCTCCGCCGTCCCTGGGACTCTCCAGGCAAGAACACTGGAGTGGGTTGCCATTTTCTTCTCCAAAGCATGAAAGTGAAAAGTGAAAGTGAAATTGAAGTCTCTCAGTCGTGTCCCACTCTTCGCGACCCCATGGACTGCAGCCTACAAGGCTCCTCCAACCATGGGATTTTCCAGGCAAGAGTACTAGAGTGGAATCAAGGGATGCTGGCAGCCTTCAAAAACTGAAAGAGTCAAAGAATGAATTCTCCCATAAGAGCCCTCAGGAAAGAATAGCTCTGATGACACCTTGATACTGGACTTCTGGCCTCTGGAACTGTGTTAAAAATAAATGTATCTGGTTTTAGTTTACTACGTGTGTGGTAATTTGACACACAGAACCTAATACAGGCATGTGCTCAACTAGGTTTGCTATGTCTTTTTAGGGAGTGTATAACTTTATTATGAGGTAATGCCCTTCCTTACTTCTGATAATTTTTGTTATTTTGAAGTCACCTTTGTCAGAAATTAATGCTGTTTCTTTCTTTGGACTAGTGTTTGCAAGGTATGCCTTTATCCATCCTTTATTTTAAACCTATTTTATTTAAATTTGGTTTCCTGTAAACAGTTGAGTCTTGGTAATTGTTCAATACGACAATGTCTGTCTTTTAATTGGTGTATTTAGACCATTACAATGAAGTGATTAGTTATATATTTGGATTACTATCAACTGTATTTATAATTCTTTTCTACATATTTGTGTATTTTTCTATTTTTCTTTATTTTTTTAAGTTATGAAAGTATATTAGCACATTCACAGGAGACTTGGGAAATACAATGTTACCTATAGTTCCACTATATATTACAATTATTTTTTAAGTAAATAAATTAAGATGTTTAGTGGAGTGCCAATATCAAACTCTCAAAAATTAATATAATGAACAAACAGAAAAGTGGAAAAACATAATAGACCTTAAAAACACTGTGAACCAATTCAACATAGTTAAGATTTATACAATTTTCCCAAAAGAACAGGTTAAAAATTCTATTCAAGTTTCCATAAGCTATAAACCAGGAGACTCTGAAACATCTCCAGGGTTGTAAAACAAGATGCAAAAATTACATGGCTAAAAGGTTTTGAAACCATACAGTCTGTTCTCTTTTCACTGTAGAATTATGTTAGAAATCATTATCAAAAAACATTTGAAAATAACCTACATATTTTCAAGTGCAATGTAATTTTACTAAGAGAGATCTTTAACTTAGACATTGAAAGCCTCAGTAAAGTTCAAAGACTGAAAAAGCACAGAGGGTGATTGCAGAGAAGAAAGCTTTTAAATGAAAAATTAATATTCTTGTTTTACCTGGTTTTAATTCATTTCCTCTCTTAGCATATCTACTTTCATTTCTTTAGAACATTTTACTAGTTAACATAGAGTTTATGGGCTTCCTGGGTAGCTCAGTGGTAAAAAGTGGTGAAGAATCTGCCTGCCAGTGCAGGAGACTAGGACTCGATCCCTGAGGTTGCAAAGATCACCTAGAGGAAGAAATGGCAACCTACTCCAGTATTCTTTCTGGGAAAATCCCATGGACAGAGGAGCCTGGCAGGCTAAAGTCCATGGGGTCACAAAGAGTCAGACATGACTGAGCGGGCACACACACATAGAATATACTCTATATATTTTTCACAACTCAAAGTCTATTTTCTAATAATTGTTTTCTGCCTCAAATGTAGTGCAAATACTGTACAGCAGAGTATTCACAATTATTTCCCCTCATCTCTTATGAAATTTTCTGTCATTTATTCACCATTTGCTATAAGAATCCAAAGTCTTATTGCTATTAGTACTTTAAATAGTTTCATTTTCCATTATTTGTGAATAAGAAAAAAATAATTTTTTACCTTCATTCATTTCTTCTCTGATGTCTTTGCTTTCTTATATAGATACAAATTCCTAACTTATATTCCTTCCACATGAAAATAATATTTTACTGTTTCTGGCAGGGCAGACCCAGTAGCAATGAATTATCTCAGTTTTTTATCTCATAAGGTCTTTATTTCTCTTTTGTTTTGAAGAAAGAAACATAAAGGTATGGCATGCTAAATTAGTAGTTTTCTTTTTATCTTTCAACTCTTTAAACATTTCAGTCCATTTTCTTGTAGCTTTCGTGGTTTCTAATGAGAAGTAGGCTATCACTCTTACCATGTTTAGCTATGTATACTTAAGATTTTTTGCCTTTAATTTTTTTTCAAAATTTCCTTCGGTTTTCTGTAACCTGAGTATGTGAATAGGTATAGTCTTTTGTTGTTTTCTGTTTGTTTGTTGTTGGGTATTTATTCTTGATGTTTTCTGAGCATCCTGGATCTATGACTTGTTATCTCTCATTAATGTTGGAAAGCACCTAGCCATTATTACCAGCCGTTATTACAACAGTGTTACTGTTGTACCTTTCTCTCTCACTTTTTTCTTTCTGGTATTCCAGTTATGCATTTGCTACACATTTTGAAGTTGTCTTCAAGTTATTTACTCTTCTGTTATTTTTGAAAAACTGTTCTTTTTCTTTTTGCATTTTTGTTTGGGAAGTTTTTACTGACCTTATCTTCAAATGTGCTAGTACTTTACTCATCCTCGTTAAGTCCACTGATGAGCCCATCAGAGACATTTCAATTACAGTGTTTTGTAATTCCACTTATTCTTCTAAATCTTTATTAGAATTCCAACTTTTCCACTTGCATTTATTTGCATATTATCAACTTGAATGAAGTTTCTGTAAGGTTTATAGAAACCTAAGTATATTCCTTATTATTATTTTAAATTCCCTGCCCAATTTTCACATCTGTGTCATGTCTGAGGCTGGTTCTGATGCTTGCTTTGCATCTTCAGACTGTGTTTGTGTTTCATATTGCATTTTAAGTATGCATTGGAACTTTTTTTTTTTCTTGAAAGCCAGACATTCTGTATCAGGGAATAGGGAATGTGTTAAACAGAACTCTAGTGTGGGTATTTATGATAATCTGTCTAGTAGTTGAGTTTTGTTCTTTTTGGTACTTGCTGTAGTTATAAGTGTCTGTGCTAAATTGCTTCAGTCCTATCTGACTCTTTGCAACCCTATGGACTGTAGCCTGCCAGTCTCCTCTGTCCATGGGATTCTCCAGGCAAGAATACTGGAGTGGGTTGCTACTCCCTTCTCCAGGGGATCTTCCTGACCCAGGGATCAAACCCACGTCTCTTATGTCTCCTACATTGGCAGGCAGGTTCTCTACCACTAGTGCCACCTAGGAAGTGTGGTAAGGATCAGAGACATCAGATTTCTCTAGTGTCCTCATTTTTTTCTCTACTCTCGACTTCTGCCTGTCCTAAGTACTACTCACTTTGAGTCCAGCGCTTGCAGCTCTTTCAACTGTAATCCACTCTGATTATCCTGGTGTCCTAGTGTTATGTTGGTTAAGTGATTGGAAGAAGATTATTTTAGTATCTTCCAATTAAATGACAGTCTTTGATGGGCATGTGTCTCTGGGCTTCACACTTTTTTTTTTTTTTTTTTTTTAATGGATAGCTGTCCCTCTTTGCCACTTTTTGTCAATATACGAAGACTAACTGGGGTTAGAGTGGGAGAAATATACATCTTCTGGAAAATTCTCTGGTAAAGTTTCTCCCTCCTGAAGAGTAAACTTTCATTATCTAATGGAAGGACATGAACATGAACGACAAGGATGGCACTTATACTCCCCTGCCAGACAGACCCGTGAGTGGCTAGTTCTCAGCTCTTCGCCGTGAATTGCAAGAGGCAAAGCACAAGAAAATGTGTGCTTCTCCCCCACCAAAACTATAGTCCTCATAAGTTTCTCATTTTCATGCTAGTCCATACTTAGCCTCCAGCAGTTCATCAACATCACCATGTAAGTGTTTCTATCATCATTTTATGGCCCCTGTGACTTCTGCTCTAGGTAAGCATATCTCAGCTATGACTCTGTATTCATCTGTCTCTCCAAATTTCAGAGAGAAATTGAAGAGTAGTTTGGGCGGGTAGTTTGCCCTGTGACCTATGTGAGTATAATGACTTCCAAGTTCTTTACATATTGAAACTGAAAATGGAAGCAATTTTGTAATTTGTACAACCTTGAATAGGCAAAGGAAAACATATTTGGAGGTGTTCTCTTTGAAGCCAGTGTGTCAGTACTGCTATTAATCTTTATATATTGTAAGCACTGTTGTTTACAAATTAACTTGATGTTCATTTTAGTGATGACAGCTGATATGTGCATTAATATTCACTAAATGCAATTAAAGTATGTTCCCACAGATAAAATGACTTTCTTATAGCCATACTGCTAGTGAATGACAATAGATCCTTAACTCTTCATATTAAAAATTAAATGAATATATTTTCTTGCTTTTATAGCATTTCTCCAAATAAGAAAACAAATAAAAATTTGGAAGTTTGTATATAACCCTAATAACTTCAAAAAAACTTTATACGACAGAGCTTCTTTGTACATTCTAACAAGTAACTTAAACATGAAGATATCTTGATAAACAGTCCTAACCCTCCCTGACTTGGGTTAATGGAACAGCTACTAAAATCACGTTCATTTGCGGATCTGTTTCTTATATACTCCCAAAAATTGTTAGGCATAAATCATCACTAAAATATGCCTATACCATTCTACTGTTGATCTATTGCTTATCAATCCATCTTTCTATGGAAAGAGAACAGCTGCTAGTTCCTTTTAATTACCTTCCCTGAAAAGTTAACCTGGGGCTTGGCAAGGACCCCGACACTAAAAGATATAAAAGAAAGAGAAACACAGAGATCCAGCTGAATACATCTATTGTGATCATGAAAATAGGTGCAGTGTTCCAGCAATCTTTATTTTTCCTCCCTTCCATGTAGGTGACAAATAGAGAATGAACATTTCTAAGTCATAACAAGTAAGAGAGGAAACCAAAAGCAGAATTTAAACCACAGTTGTATCCAGTTGAAACATGCTAGGTTATGTCAGTGATTTTTATTTCCTTTGGAAGGCTCTGACCAGGAAGTCTTACATCTTTATTAAACAAGAGAGAGAAGGTGAACTATATATTTATCCCATTAGACCATTTTGAAGTAAAGTCACGATGGGACAACTTAGAATATTAGACCCCACTGCTGATTTCATCTTTATTTCATTGAACTGACAACAAAGTAGTCAACCAGTCTCCTACTCAGTGTGCACAAAAAGAGTAGCAAAACAAACTCACTATGAAACATATAAACTGTGCTGAAACTCTGTACTTTTCTTTCATTTTAGAAATCATAAGTGGTGAAAATGAAGATGTATGTTTAATCACAAATTAACACCTGTATGTTAAAAACCTATAAAATTGTCTCTGATACATCAAAAGGTATTTGATGTCTTCAGTACTTTTTAGTTCCAAATGCATTCACCCTGTTTTACACTGTGTATATACCAGTTTTTTGTTTTCTTCAACTCAAGGGCACACAACATAATCCACAGAAAGTGCTATTCGTTTAAATAGGAACTTCCTCTGATTTCAGACTCCTCCAAATAGTTTCAGGTATTCTCAGGGTGTGTTTCATATAAGCCCCCAAACTATTACCATTTACTGTATCATGTCCTCTGAGTACTACTGCTGTGTTTTCTCTCTTTTCACAAGTCCTTCACTCTCAGCCATGCCAGAGTGTTTTCCATCATCACCCATGGTTACCACCATCAGTGAACTGGAATCTTGAAGTCCACAAAGCCTGATTTTTTTCCTGACTCTTTCTGCCTAATATGCTTTAATTATAGAAATGCCAAAACAAGTTCTCATCTTACACATATATTAGAGAGCTTAAGGGAAGTGACTGTTCCTGATTTAATGAATGGTCCTTTACTCTAGGATCTGCTCAGTTTTTATGGAGCTAGGCTGGGTGTATTTCTGTGGGATAGATAACACTTCATACGAAGACTCTTGTGTCCTGTGTGAGGTCTAAGGCACTCTTACTGGATCAAATCATATATTGTCAAGCTTTCCTTTAGCATAATCTGTTTCCTAGGAGAACTTGTCAGTAAATCCCATGCACATTATGAGGCAAACCCCACAATTTTACTTAGACAGGTACATGTGGAAATGTGTCACAGTCATGAACTCAATTAAGCTTAATCATTAATTCCCAAGATACATGAATGTCCTATATCCCTCAGCAAATGGGAGGTCCAGAATTAGTATAAAGTAGTTGTACATGAAGTGCTGATGGTGTAGTATATTTTATAAACTATTGAAGTACAGTATTTTATTCACAAATATAAGGAAATCATGGTGACTTTAATTTTAGACCCAATTGCTCTAATTTAATGAATACTATGATGATGTGTATTCTTGGAATTATTAGGGAGCTGTTGTGTCACAGTGTGAACATCTGTGAAACAAAATAAAATTTAGGAATTATTCTTACAGAAAATTATATTGCAAATGAGTTACAGTTTAAAGGAGCAGATTATTACCATCAATGATATTTTAATGGAACATGCTATGTTTTCTAGAGTAGTAAAACAATTTTTTCCTTAAGTTCATTATAAATTTAAAGATTATTCTGATTTAAACAGATATAGAAATGTAGTAAATAAATCTATAAACTTCCACAGTGTATTTTTCCACTTCTTTATTTTTATTCCTGTCTTAATGATGAAAACATATTTTCCTCCAAAGAATACATATTCAGAAGCAATTGGCGCTCTGGGTATCAATTATACTGGAAATATGACATCCAGCCTATATACATTAAGGATACCTCTGGCTATTTGTGTTTATGTTAGGTATAGTTCAAGGTTTTATTTCAAGATGATATATGAAATGCGTTTCTATAACAAATGTGATGAACACTATTGTAGTCAAGATGAAAATTTTTTACAGAATCAGCTGGATGAAGATTGGCAGTATTGTCAATGAACAAAGTCTCAGAGCCTTCATAACCTTTAGAAATGTAAAATATTTACCAATTTCCTAAGATACCAATGGAAAGATGGTTAAATGGATTTGGGGATCATTCCTTAATAATATTTTCTATAAACTAAGTACCTTTTAAAAAATGTTGGAACAATGATTAATTACAACCAGATGTTTCAGGTGGCTCAGTGGTAAAGAACCCACCTGCCAGTGAATGCAGAAGACCCAGGAGACACAGGTTTGATCCCTGGGTCAGGAAGATCCCCTGGAATAGGAAATGGAAACTCACTCCAGTATTCTTGCCTGAAGAATCCCATGAATAAAAAATAGGCCACAGTCCATGGGTGGAAAAAGAGTGGGACACATCTAAGTGACCAAGCAAACTTTTAAATAAGACTGTTAAGTGTGAAAATCTGAAAGATGGAGAGAGCCACTGAAGACCAGGCACATGTCTTCTGGTATTTTTATCCCTGGATTTAGAACTTTCAACCTTATGGAGGTTAGGTTGATGAAAAGAGGGAAGAAATAAACTGAAAAATGGTTCAGAAGACTGCCCCAAAGACTGTCCCGTTGTGCAATGAAAGCTATGTTCTCTATCTGTACCATCCAGTGTAATACCCACAGCAACATGCAGATACTGTAGATGACTGAGGAATTGAAATGTTATTTGCATTTTAATTATTAATAAGCTTTTAATTTCAGAATAATTTTAAATTTTCATAAAAATTGCAGATCTGGTCCAGAGTTTCCATATTCCTCTCACCTGTTTTCCTTAGAATTAATATCTTACATCAGAAAGGTACATTTGTTACAATTAATGAACTAATACTGATGATATATTAAGTAAAATTTGAAGTTTATCCAGATTCCCTTAGTGTTTACCTAATGACCTTTCCTAGGTCCAGCAAGTCACAAGGTAAGACATTGTGGCATCATGACCCCTTAGGTTTCAGCTGGCTGTGACAGTTTCACACTTTCTTGTTTTTGATCACATATTTTGTAGCACATTCTCAAATTAGGATTTGTCTGATGTTTCAGTCATGATTTGACTAGAACTGGAAGTATGGGAAGAAAAACCATTGAGGTAAAGTGTCATTCCTGTTGTGTCATACCAAACATAAATACATCAACATAACTTTATTACTATTCATGTTAAACTTGATCACCTGGCTGAGAGAGTGCTTGTCAAATTTCTCCACTGTAAAGTTACTCTTTTCCTCTCTCTTTCAGTAAATTCCTCTTTGGAAGGACACCACCACAATGTACAGCCTTCTCTTAAGGAGTGGGGATTTATACTTGACCTCTGGGTGAGTCAAATATCTACATTAATTATTTGGAATTTTTCTTTATGGTCATTTTGTCTGTTACTCTCCATTAATATATTTATTCAACCATTCATTTCAGTCATCCATATCTGTGGACATGTATTTTATATTCTGGGTTATAATCCAATAATATTTTACTTATTTGTTGCTAATTCTTTTCTAACTTTGTACACTGGGAGCTCTTTCAGTTAACCTCTGTGTCCCTTTGACATAGTCCCATCATTTGTTAACACTGCCCTGCTATTTCCCTGGTGACTCAGATGGTGAAGAATCTGCCTGTAATGCACAAGACTGGGGTTTGATCCCCGGGTCAAGAAGATCCCCTGGAGGAGGACATGGCAACCCACTCTAGTATTCTTGCCTGGAGAATTCCATGGACAGGGGAACCTGGTGAGCTATAGACCATGGGGTCTCACAGGTTTGGGAGTTACTCAGAGTTGCGATCACTCACCACTGAGCAACTAACACAGTCCTTGCTTCTAGCACCAGGTAATGTTCACAGCTCATCTTTAGTATTTCTTGCCTGGTTCTCAATTCAGCTTCCTCAAAGGATCTGGGTTCCTGTTACTGTATAATAGCATTACCATTTGTCAACTTGTACGTAATAAATAGGAGTGGGGGGAGTATTTAAGGTATCTCTGATTCCTTATAAAGGTAAAATCAATTCTTTTTTTTTACATTTGCTGATTGAGTTTTTGCTGTTTCAGCTGTTACAAAAAGATGAAAAATATAAAACTTTGGTACATTGTAAGAGGATATATTTTCCTTTGTTATCAGATAAAGAAGGCCATGGATGAGCCTTAAAAGCTTTTATATTTGGTTCTAAAATCCAGCCTCAAATGACTATTTTTGCAGATTCTGTTGTGTATTAGAATGAATTATTAATGCTGTTGCAAAACTTATTAAACATTTATACAGTCACATGATTTCAGAAGGAAAGATATATATTTTGTTTTTTCATAAAGAACCTGCCTTTTAACATATGATTTATGAGAATTCATAATTCAGAAGAAAGTATAAAATAGAAAATACATATTCCAGTAACATATTATGCTTTCTCGGAAATGAAATAAGGTTAATACATCAATCCAGGAACATGCAGAAATCTCAACATCAGCAGCATTCCCCAAATGAAACATGAATGTGGGAGAGCCAAAGCTATGGTTTTTACCTGGTTTCCTGGGAGCAGTATCAACTCTGTAATGTCCAGTTAACCTCCTATCTTTCTTCCCTGTCTCTTCTCTAACACCTCTTCTGCATTCTATCACTTCCCACCTTTGCTGTGTGTGATAAACTGCCATCCTGTGGTTTGTCTGAGGGCAAAGGCATAAGCAGGGGTGACAGGGAGGCTGAAAGACAGGCATCGATACCAGCTCAGTGTTTAACTTACCTGCTTCTAAACCCTGAGTCTTTTAAACTAAACAGAACCTTTTATTTTATAACTTCAAATAAGGTTTAAAAACATGATATTTAGAGAAGTAGCAACACGGATTTCCAGTCATGCACACTTGTAAAATAGAACATTTCAAGGTTTTTCCCTTGAACCAAGAGAATTTTGATAGGTGGTGAGGTGAAAACTACTAAGACAGATTTCTAACATGCATTTTTGCCTGGAGCCATCTGAAAGACCACAAGGAATATGATTCAGACAGTTATTTACTTACCCGTTAGTGAAAATCTTAGATTTTCTGAATTGTGAAAACAATCTCTGTCACACTAAAGCTTAATGTTAACTCATAACATTGGTCCAATTAAGTGAAGCACTCCACAGCCACCTGTATTTCTGTCAGTGTATGTGTCTCCAGGGTGTAGTCGGGAGCATGTAATAATGCAGGAATGATTGTCTCAAAGGTTTTATTGGACTCAGTCAGTTAACTCAGATAAAATACAGAGAAAAAGAAAACCTTGTTGGCTTCCTGACTTTCAGCTTCTGTGTTTGTTTTCTGCCTAGATACATGTTATGCAGTTAATAGAGAGGACTATATATCAAAATGGCCTAATAATTATCTGATCATCAAAGTTCCATAAATTTATTGTTTGTAGATGGGAGAAATCTGGCTCTCTTGATAAGGGCTCTTTTAAATAGTTGACTGTAGCTGGATGTTCTGTGTAAGAACCAAGTAACCTGTGTATTCAGTTGAGGGTAGGAGACCTCATTCAAATTCATGTATTGCACTACTTAGAAAAAAGGAGAAGGAATGTTTTATGTATTTACTTTATATTATAAAAGTTAATGAATATTGACTTCAATTAAAATAGAGTGGGGAAGCCACAAGGGGGAGCTTTCACACCCCACCACTAACAGCAGAATGAAACAGGAAGAAGACTTCCCCTTCTTGCCTGACAAAAGCTCAGCCAATGAGAACCAGTCATGACTCAACCAGTGCAGAAACTACTAACCTTCAGACTCTTTGTTTCTCCAATGCACTCTGTTTACCCTAGCCCTCCTAACTTTACTCCCAATTTTTCTTCTCTTTAAAAGAGTTCTCCTTTTGCTGTGTAGGGATCTGCATATGTTTTGTCATGATTGAAAAATCCGTAAATTGCAATTCTTTATTCATCTCAAATAAACTAAATTTTTTTTTTTTTTGGTAGAGAAGTAACTGGCAGTCTGTTTTAGGCTGACAGTGTGTTACTTGCATGGTTTAGAAACAGTCTGGAAGGCTGTAAGAGATGATACTTACATTGTTAACCTTGTGAATTTATCCCTGCTTTTGGGGAAGTGAAACAATAAAAATATGGCCTCTTTGAGTCAAGAAATCATGTTGGAATACAAGGGATAAATTATATGATATATTGTTGAATAATGAAGAGTCACTGTGCCTCCAGCATTCCTCTTTATCATATTACCTTGTGTGTTGTTCCTTCTGCCTACACTGTCCTTTCTCAATTCTCTGATTAGTAACCTGTACCCATTCTTACCATCTCTTGCCTGGTTTAGAGTAATAGGACTTTTCATCCAGCCTCTTGCTGCCAGGCGCTACTCCATATTGTCCAAAAAAACAACAACAACAACAAAAACCCTTTTCCCCACACCAATAAACTCATGAACAAGCATATATTGTCTGATACTGGCTTCCCCCATTGTGGCAAACAGTGCATGAAAAATGACAGACATGTAAAAATTTTATCTTAGCTCATGTTTCTCCTTCTGGGTTAGGCTGAAATGTCTTAGTTCATTATACAAGGCCTTGAGTCTGACACCAGCCTTACTCTCTGACCTTTTCTTTATTATCCATCACCTATCACTCTTTGTATTAGTGACACTTCTCTACAGAGAGGGACTTTTAAAGTTTATTACAAGGAATTGGCTCCCATGACCATCTGATTGTGGCTGGAGACCTAGTACCAACTGCATCTGAATGTCTGAGAACCAGAAGAGCTGATGATGTAAATTCCAACCACAAAACCATCAAACTTAAGATACAAGGAAAGCTAATGTTTCAGGAGGAGTCTGAAGGCCAGAAAAGAGCAATGTCACAGCTCTAGCAATCAGGTAGAAATTCCCTCTGACTCAGCCTTTTTGTTCTTCTATTGATTGGATGAGGCCCACCCTCTTTGGGGAGGGTAATCTGCTTGCTTTACTGGGTCTACAGATTCAAATGTTAATCTTATCCAGAAATGTCCTCAGAGACACACCCAGAATATGTTTGGCCAAGTCTGAATACCTTGTGGTCCAGTCAGGTTGACATAAAATTAAGCATCACACCTGCTGTCACCTCATTGAGGAGCCACATGAGACATGAGACATGAGAACATGTCCTCACTTCCTGCATTGGCCACATTTTCCTATTCTCTGCTATGGCTTTGTACAGTCTTCTCCCATTGAATTGAGTGGCTTCTCTCTTTTTTTTTTCTGTGATAGATATTATTTTTTTATCCTTAAAACCCCCTTCAGTCACATCATAGTGAAGACTCCATGAATTGACCTAAGCAACATTAATTTCCTGATGTCTTCTCTCTCTCTGTTTTAGCTATATGAAATATCATGACTATCTGGCAGACTACTTCTCTGTCTTTCTCACTTGACTATGAGCTAATTACTCCAGGGCCTGGCTCTTAAGGAGGGGTGTCAGCTGCTGATCCATCTGGGGATATTTTTTCATATCTGCAGATATTTATTGTCATAATTGGAGGAGGGAATGTTATTGCATTCTACTGTATAGAGGTGTGTGTATGTGTGTGTGTGTGGGGGGGTGTTAGTCTCTCAGTCTTGTCTGATTCTTTGTGATCCATAGACTATAGCTTCCAGGCTCCTCTGTCCATGGAATTCTCCAGGCAAGAATACTGGAGGGGGTAGCCATTCCCTTCTCCAGGGGATCTTCCTGATTCAGGGTCAAACCTAGGTCTCCTGCATTGCAGGCAGATTCTTTACCGTCCAAGCCACCAGGGAAGTCCTATACAGAGGCTGAGGTGTGGCTAACAAAATTACACGTAAGACAGCCTTTTGCAACAAATAATGGTCTAGTTAAAATATCATTGCCACTCCTAATATTTTGAGCAGGATAATTCTTGATTATAAGGATTCATCCTGTATAGTATATGGTGATTTGCAGCATCTCTGATCTCTATCCACCAGAAGCCAGTAACAACATCTCCTCCAGTCATTGAAGATGTCCCTTCAGTTGCAAAATCTGTCTGTTATTCCTGAGAACTTTATAAAAGTACTGTGAAAAAGCCAAACAGAGACTAAATTTGTGATTACCAAGGGCTGCCATGTGGGGGTAAATGAGTGGTTGGTGAAAGGGTACAGATGTCCAGTAGTTCTGGGGATCCAGTGCACAACACTGGGACTCTAGAGAGCAGTACTGTACTGTATAAGCATAAGTCACTGGCGAGTAGATCTTAAGTGGGCTTAGCATAGGAAATAAGTCATATTATGTGACTTGATGGTGGTATTAGCTAACAGTAAGGTAGTGATCAGGGAGGCCTGGCGTGCTGCGATTCATGGGGTCACAGAGTCGGACACGACTGAGCGACTGAACTGAACTGAAGGTAGTAATCATAGTGCAGTATGTAAGTGTATCAAATCAATGTGCGGTACCCCGTGAAGTTACACATGTTGAATATCAGTTGTATCTCAATACAGTTGGGGAAAAATACAGTGCATACTAGCACCTAACTAGGTAGGGTGGCAAAAGGCTTAAGAAAATGATCTCCACACTCATAGAATCCTGGGCTCGAATCTCATCTCCACTTAGTGCAGACGTATTTAACTTCACACAAATCTATATTTTCATCTGTGGCCTGATAGTCTAATAATACAAAATGACTTACGCAGTAGTTGGGACAATTAAATGAGTTAATGATAGTGACTGGTAGGTGGTGAGTGCTCAAAAACTGTAGCTATTGTGATCGCTAAGAGAATGTCACCACAAGGGTGGGTGAATTTACTTTATAAATATCCTTAGCTACATCATTTTAGAACATATATAAAACTTAAATTTTACACATCTTAAGCACCATCTGTATTACATGTAAATGTCTCATATGTAATTTTTGTCTTCCTGAATACAGGGATTACATTTTTGCTTTCACCCACAATGCAGGCTGTGATAAATATTTGTCAAATTGAAACTAACAAGAAAAAACATTGCCACTGATAACATTGTGTGTGGCTGCTGTATCTCCAAATAATTCTTACTTGCCTGTCTGACCCGTTACTGTTCTGAGTAATTTTCTTTTTATCAGTATTAAATGCATACAAAGGCAGCATGTAAAATATCAGTTTACAGCGCCATGGTAAACTGCTGCAATACTATGATGTAATGCGATGAAAGATGAAATTTGGAACATAGATGTCTGTAGGAGGTCCAGAAGTTATGGGAAAATGATTCAGATTGTACAGAGCATGATCACAGGATTAAGGAAACCAATTGTCACTTCCGCTGTGTGGAGATAACAAGTCAGAATGTGCCAGATGCGCAGCTTGTCTGCAGCTGTTGTCATTTGAATCTTTTGTACAACATCCATTTATCCATTTCCTTCCTCAACTGTGTGGGATTTGTAAGTGCAGACAGTTGATCAGAATCACTTTTGTGTAGAGACTACTTGTATGGTAGCCCTGAGATTTAAACCATGCATAAGAAGATATAACCCAGAAATAATTCCACAAATATCACTTACGCTATTACAAATGCTTTTGTTGGTTGGATTTAGTTTGATATAACTTTAAAATGCTGCATTTATGAGCATGAACTTTCTTCTCTGTTTCAGCAGACTTAGGATTAAAGTCTCACTGTGTTCTGACTCATAGAGCAACTACAATAATAGTCAGGTATATATAATGAAAAGCTGTAAATTCAGTATATCCAGGTACCCCCTTCTTTCTTGCTTGAGATAGCATATGTGGGTGAGGATGTTAGTAAGAATGCACAGAGAAATAAATCTTGGGGTAATAATGGTTTAATAAATAATCATTGCTTTCTGATGCATAAGAGCTTATAATTTGAAGTGTGACAGACTATATAAAGTGTACATCTTCCATTCCAATTACTTTTCTAAGTTACTGAAGTGAATTACTTTTTAAAGATGACTCTCCTAGTGTATACTGGTCTGACAAAAATATCCCAAATATTCTGAATTCCAAACAATATTAAAACAAATAATTTGAAACATTCAAAATAGATTTTAATCTCCAAAATGTAAAAACACATTCTATCATGTATCTCATCATGTGATTTTTGGTTCATATGTTCAGCTAAGAAAACCCATGGGTAACTTTGAGATTTTTGTGTTTACTGTGCAAAAGTTTGTTTGCAGACACACAGTAAAGCCAGTTTACTGACACCTGGTTATAGTAAAGGGAAGTACAGCATTTATTTGCAGGGTGCCAAGCAAGGACAACATGCAGTTGATGCTCATAAGATTTGAACTTCTTGATAGATTTTAATAAAGGGTTTTTAAAGCCAACATTGGGGTAAGGGTGGTAGTCTGCATGGATGACAGCACATCTGTTTCCAACGTGATTCCTAGAGTCTTTTCAATCTACCATCGACACCTACTGCTTAGAAACAAAAAAATTTTCATTCAAAATATTACTGCTCATTGACAATGCACCTGATCACCCAAGGGCTCTGATGGAGATGAAAAATGAGGTTAATGTTGTTTTTTGTGCCTACAAATACAACATCCATTCTAAAGAGCATGGATCACATGATAATTTTGACTTTCAAGTGTTACTATTGAAGTAATACATTTCCTAAGGGTATAGCTGCCATAGATTGTGATTGCTCTAAGGCAAAGTCAATCAAAAACTTTGGGAAAGCATTCGCCATCCTCAGCTCAGTTCAGTTAAGTTGCTCAGTTGTGTCCGACTCTTTGCAACCCCATGGGTCACAGCAGGCCAGGCTCCTTGTCCATCACCAACTCCCAGAGTCTACTCAAACTCATCTCCATGGAGTCGGTAACGCCATCCAACAATCTCATCCTCTGTCATGCCCTTCTCCTCGTGCCTTCAATCTTTCCCAGCATCAGGTTCTTTTCAAATGAGTCAGCTCTTTGCACCACGTGGCCAAAGTATTGGAGTTTCAGCTTCAACCTCAGTCCTTCCAGTGAACACCCAGGACTGATCTCCTTTAGGATGGACTGGTTGCATTTCCTTGCAGTCCAAGGGACTCTCAAGAGTCTTCTCCAGCACCACAGTTCAAAAGCATCAATTCTTTGGTGCTCAACTTTCTTTATAGACCAACTCTCACATCCATACATGACTACTGGAAAAACCATACCTTTGACTAGACAGACCTTTGTTGGTAGAGTAATGCCATGGCTTTTTAATAAACTATGTTGGTCACAGCTTTCCTTCCAAGGAGTAAGTATCTTTTAATTTCATGGCTGTGGGAACCATCTGCAGAGATTTTGGAGCCCCCAAAAATAAAGTCAGCCACTGTTTCTACTGTTTCCCCATCTATTTGCCATTAAGTGATGGAACCAGATGCCATGATCTTAGTTTTCTGAATGTTGAGATTTAAGCCAATTTTTTCACTCTCCTCTTTCACTTTCATCAAGAGGCTCTTTAGTTCTTCTTCACTATCTGCCATAAGGGTGGTGTCATCTGCATATCTGACGTTATTGATATTTCTCCCGGCAATCTTGATTCCAGCTTGTGCTTCCTTCAGCCCAGCGTTTCTCATGATGTACTCTGCATATAAGTTAAATAAGCAGGGTGACAATATACAGCCTTGGTGTACTCCTTTTCCTATTTGGAACTAGTCTGTTGTTCATGTCCAGTTCTAACTGTTGCTTCCTGACCTGCATACAGGTTTCTCAAGAGTCAGGTCAGGTGGTCTGGTATTCCCATCTCTTTCAGAATTTTCCACAGTTTATTGTGATCCACACAGTCAAAGGCTTTTGCATAGTTAATAAAGCAGAAATAGATTTTTTTTTTCTGGAATTCTGTTGCTTTTTAGATGATCCAGCAGATGTTGGCAATTTGATCTCTGATTCCTCTGCCTTTTCTAAAACCAGCTTGAACATCTGGAACTTCACGGTTCACGTATTGCTGAGGCCTGGCTTGGAGAATTTTGAGCATTACTTTACTAGCGTGTGAGATAAGTGCAATTGTATGGTAGTTTGAGCGTTCTTTTGCATTGCCTTTATTTGGAAATGGAATGAAAACTTCACCATCCTAGATGCCATTAAAAACATTTGTGACTCATGGGCAGAGGTCAACATTTCATCATTAACAAAAGTTTGGGAGACATTGATTCAAATCCTCATGGATGACTTTGAGGGGTTCAAGACTTCAGTGTTGGAAATAATTGCAGATACTGTAGAAATAGCAAGAGAACTTGAATTAGAAGTGAAACCTGAAGATATTACTAAATTGCTACAGCAAGTTCTAGAGGACTGATGTCAATTTTGAAAGAAGTTCTACTTGAGGTGTATGTTATCAAACAGTACTGCAGCTACAGAGAAACTGTTCTTAAACAGAGGAGTGAATTGAAGCAGCAGACTGCATTGTTTTGTTATTTTAAAGAATTGCCACAGCCAACTCAACTTTCAGCAGCCACCACCCTCGTCAGTAAGCAGCCATCAACATCAAAACAAGAACCACTGCCAGCAAAAAGTGTATGACTTGCTGCGAGTTCAGAATACAGCATTTTTTTTTTTAGCAATAAAGCAATTTAAATTAAAGAACACGCGTTGATTTTTAGACATAATGCTATTGCACACAATAGACTACAGTATAGTATAAACACAACTTCTGTATGCACTGGGGACCCAAAATCTGTGTGATTTGCTTTATTGCAATGTGCAACTTGTGGCAATGATTTGGATTTGAGCCTTCAATATTTCTGAGGGGTGTTTGTGTATTATTTTCATTGTCAGCACGTTGGAATATATTTGGCTGATAAATTTGAATATTTTATGGTCAAAGAGATTCACAGTATGAAATTTGACAGCTCTGTTACAAAGCCTGAACACTGATAATTTGATAAAAGTAACTGACATTAGAGTAGAACCTGAGTGCAGAGACAAGAGATTGATGATCCCAGGCATGAGAAAGAGAAGCAGACAATTATTTTCTGTGTATCCTTCCAATCATAGTAATTTTATGACGAGTGCATCTGTTGATCAGATTTATAAACGACTGTCCTTTTCAATGAAAATGACTACTTTTTAAAAAATGACCTATTACATATATATTTAAATGAAGCATTCTTCTCTGGAAGATGATCAAATTTCAAAGGCAATATCAGTACACTCCAGGCATATCTGTATCTCTCATACTATCTATCTACCTATTGCTAGATAAATATACCAGAGAACATGAAATGTGAAACTCTGATTTGAGGCTCAAGCTTCCAAATTACTTATCTTTTATTTATAACAATTTCAAATTTTTTTACAATTTCTTGGTACAAATTCATAGTGTGAAGAAGAAGGCATACAAACTCATTCAGTCACTCTTTTCAAATAGCTATATTACACTGAATAGGAGGTAAAATATTATGATAATACAAAACTGTGAAGAAAAGTTTTATTTTTTATTTAGAGAGCCACATATCACTTTAAAAAGACATTAACATTCTCAGTAAATATAATTAAAAATAATGTGATGTTAATCTTACATGCTCACTAAAAGTCCTTTATTTTACAATTAACTCATAGATTTTAAAAAATAATCATTTATTTTTCTGGAATTGAACTGCAGGAGTTGCTTGTATATTTTTGAGATTAATTATTTGTCAGTTGCTTCATTTGCTATTATTTTCTCCCATTCTGAAGGCTGTCTTTTCACCTTGCTTAGAGTTTCCTCTGTTGTGCAGAAGCTTTTAATTTTAATTAAGTCCCATTTGTTTATTTCTGCTTTTATTTCCAATATTCTGGGAGGTAGGTCATAGAGGATCCTGCTGTGATTTATGTTGGAGAGGGTTTGGGCCAAAGAACTAAACAGACATTTCTCCAAAGAAGACATACAGATGGCTAACAAACACATGAAAAGATGCTCAACATCACAATTATCAGAAAAATGCAAATCAAAACCACAATGAGGTACCATTTCATGCCAGTCAGAATGGCTGCAATCCAAAAGTCTACAAGCAATAAATGCTGGAGAGGGTGTGGAGAAAAGGGAACCCTCTTACACTGTTGGTGGGAATGCAAACTAGTACAGCCACTATGGAGAACAGTGTGGAGATTCCTTAAAAAACTGGAAATAGAACTGCCTTATGACCCAGCAATCCCATTGCTGGGCATACACACAGAGGAAACCAGAATTGAAAGAGTCACGTGTACCCCAATGTTCATTGTAGCACTGTTTATAATAGCCAGGACATGGAAGCAACCCAGATGTCCATCAGCAGATGAGTGGATAAGAAAGCTGTGGTACATATACACAATGGAGTACTACTCAGCCATTAAAAAGGATACATTTGAATCAGTTCTAATGAGGTGGATGAAACTGGAGCCTATTATACAGAGTGAAGTAAGCCAGAAAGAAAAACACCAATACAGTATACTAACGCATATATATGGAATTTAGAAAGATGGTAATGATAACCCTGTGTGCAAGACAGCAAAAGAGACACAGATGTATAGAACAGTCTTTTGGACTCTGTGGGAGAGGGAGAGGGAGAAGGTGGGATAATTTGGGAGAATGGCATTGAAACATGTATAATATCATATATGAAATGAATCACCAGTCCAGGTTTGATGCATGATACAGGATGCTTGGGGCTGGTGCACTGGGATGACCCAGAGAGATGTTATGGGGAGGGAGGTGGGAGGAGGTGCAGGATGGGGAACACATGTACACCCGTGGTGGATTCATGTAGATGTATGGCAAAACCAGTATAATATTGTAAAGTAATTAGCCTCCCATTAAAATAAATAAATTTCTATTAAAAATAATAATTATTGGTTAACTTATTTAAAAAATAAGACTTTATTATGTAGTAATCTCATTTTGAATGTATGAAATCTCAATAGTCCTTTAGATATAGAGTAATGGTTTATATAACAGTTGTCTAAATTAGATGTCTTCTAGGATTAATATTTAATTATATATTAGAAAAATGTATTTTATAAGAAAATTATACTGCTTGTCTATGTATTTTAATAAATAAAATTACTTAGATTTTCTAAATATAAACAATTTTGAAATATTAATGAACATTTATATTTAAATATACACCTTATAAAGTATTTCAATGTATTCTAGAGCACTGGGATGACCCAGAGGGATGGTATGGGGAGGGAGGAGGGAGGAGGGTTCAGGATGGGGAACACATGTATACCTGTGGTGGATTCATTTTGATATTTGGCAAAACTAATACAATTATGTAAAGTTTAAAAATAAAATAAAATTTTAAAAAAAAGGAAAAAAAAAAGAACACAGAGTTGAAGTAGGATGCAAAAAAATAAATAAATAAATAAAGTTGTATTTTGGTTCTAGAGTGTTTCCATACATAGAATCACAATGCATCCATCCAAAAGAGAATTTACAGATAATTTGATCCAACCTCTTTATTTAACTGATGAAGAAACTGACATTCAGAATGGTCATGAGAAATTTACAAATAGGAACCAGATGTTTCAACTCCTGGTCAAATATGTCTTCTTTTACATATGTTGCAACTTCAGGAATCATCAGTTTTTATCGAAATGAACTGCCAGTAAGCCCCAATATTAAACGTATTTAACCACTCTATTATTTTCAATTGAACATATGATGATGCAGGTAGAAATGAAACATTTTTCAGTATCCCTAGATCATTACTTAAATATTAATATTTGTGCTTGTGTAATTTTATAGAGCAGTGGCAGTTGGCTTTCTACTTGGAAATGCCAGTAGAGCCAAGGTTTACTTCATCAAGACAGTTGTAACCTTTTTTATTGTTTCTATACTTTTTCCATTCTTTACAGTATACAGTACTTGAAACAGAATCTGTGTTTCTTTTTATACCTTCATCCTACTTCTGCATGGTTTTCAGATCTCTTGCAACTGTGCAGTTGCTTTCAAAATGGTGAGAGAGGTGACTTAGCCTTACTTATCTAGCTTGAAAGGTCCATCTTCACATCAGCCTATAGTCCCCATGCTCACATACAAATCATAGGACAAGAATAGTATTTTTTCTATTTTGTAATGTATATTTCTCTTGAAGAATGTCCTTGTTTTGAATAACAGAAATAAAAATAACCTTTCTCAAGGAATTATGAGGATTGCACAAAATCACACTTGTACACGTAAAGTATTACTTGTCTTGAAAATGTAAATTGATGTCTCTCTCTGCCACTGGACGTAATGAAGACAAACTAGAGTAGCATAAGGAAATGCGTAAGCTTCTGTTGGTCTGAATGGCAAACAGTGATGGATTTCTCACAGGTATCTCATTTAGGTCAGAACACAAAGAGTTTTTTCATTTAGTAATTCAGACTCACTCTCATATCACATTAAAATCTCCACGCACTGAAACAAAATGTTTGAATGAAAAGGATGTTTGGCAGCTTCAACATAAATGAAGGGCATTTTCAGTGACCTTCACTATTGTTTAAGGAATTTGTCTCCTGGACATCCTTTTTTTTTCCTTTTTTAAATATAGAGCATTCTGCATCTTGTGATCTTCAGCATCCTGAAAAACACTAAAGGATTGTTCCCTATGACCAGTATAATTAAAGCAGTGTACTGGCATTTTGAATTTATGTGCCAAAAGGGGCCCTAATATAAGAAAATATAAAAGGGTATTTAATTTTGACAAGACACTGCCTAAGTTCTTAAAAAGAGAAACAACTTTTGTTAGAACAGAATTATTGTACCTCAAATAGGGAGTCAATTATCATTTCTTAATTTCTCTATCTTTGTAAAGACTCACCAATAGCTGTTGGGGTGCCGAACTTTTAAATAAAACTTAAAAAGCAGAATTCTTTTATGGTTATGATTTAGTTATTTTGTCTTTGAATTGGGAGAAAAATCAAAGAAGGATATATGAGCAACCATTTGAAGAGAGTGCTAAAAGCCACAAAACTGATATACTTAGTATGACATTTAAATATTTATATACTACAGGACTCTTTTGAATAGTAATTATCACAACCTTAAGTGCAATGCTAATGTATCTGAAATGGTTTTCATTGCCAGAACATGCTGCAGGGATTATGTGAGAAAAAAAAAAAAATCAGGCATTGTCTAGAATTTCTAGGCAAATAATTAAATCAATCACCTTTCTAATTAGAAATGATTCACAAATTATAAAATATAAAGGCAAATTTATATCAATTGAATATATATATATTTCATATTTGTTACAGTGGAACTATATATAAATGTGTGTACATAAGTACATGTATGTGCTTGTGGGGAAAATTTGACACATGTATGTTTTAAGGCTTCTTATGTAATACATTTCTAAGGCAATTTATGATTCTTTGAAGCCAAATTATGTTATATAAAGCCACTACACTATGTAGTCCTCACCCTTGGTGCCCTGCCTACATCACCTTTATTGGACTGCAGTGCCTATGTCTCAGCGTCTGTGAGTGTTGGCTGACAATAGTTGAACGCTGTTCCCTTGTCTTGAAAAATGGTCTTGGCAAAATGGAATTTTCTTAAACACACAGAAGTAGCTCACAGTTTGCACTCACCCTAGGTATGGATAAAGCCAAAGACTGACAGATATGGGAGTACTGAAAGCTAGCAACCTTCCCTCAAGGTTGACCACTTTGTCCTGGCATTTATGCTCTCTGTGGGTTCAGGCTGAAACTAGAGAAGTCAAATCTTTATCCAGCTTTTTTTTTTTTCCCTGCTTAATCTTGCTTCCTCTCTTTCATAGGTTTTACTGACATAATTTCATCACTATATCATTTGCACAATAATCCTTTCAATCTCCACTCAGGGAATCTGAACCTGAAAAAAATAACCCAGGTACCACTGTGTACAATAAGATTACAGCAGAAATCGGATGCTTCGAAAGGTCATTATTTGCATAGGTCTGCTCAGTTACTTAAAAGTTACTATTCAATTAAAAGACGCTTACTCCTTGGAAGGAAAGTTATGACCAACCTAGATAGCATATTGAAAAGCAGAGATATTACTTTGCCAACAAAGGTCCGTCTAGTCAAGGCTATGGTTTTTCCAGTAGTCATGTATGGATGTGAGAGTTGGACTATAAAGAAAGCTGAGCACAGAAGAATTGATGCTTTTGAACTGTGGTGTTGGAGAAGACTCTTGAGAGTCCCTTGGACTGCAAGGAGATCCAACCAGTCCATCCTAAAGGAAATCAGTCCTGGGTGTTCATTGGAGGGACTGATGCTGAAGCTGAAACTCCAATATTTGGCCACCTCATGAGAAGAATTGACTCATTGGAAAAGACTCTGATGCTGGGAGGGATTGGGGGCAGGAGGAGAAGGGGACGACAGAGGATGAGATGGCTGGATGGCATCACCGACTCGATGGACATGAGTTTGAGTGAACTCCGGGAGTTGGTGATGGACAGGGAGGCCTGGCGTGTTGTGATTCATGGGGTCGCAAAGTGTCGGACATGACTGAGCCACTGAACTGAACTGAACTGAACTGATGTTTTTTTAAACAATATTGAAATTGTTGTCATTTTTAACAACTTTGAGAGCTTCTTGAAGGTTTTGTTAAAGTTATATAAAGAAGAAATAAAATATGGAGAAGGAAATAGCAACCCCCTCTAGTATTCTTGCCAAGAGAACCCCATGGACAGAGGAGCCGAGTGGACTACAGTCCATGGTGTAGCAAAGAGTCAGACATGACGTAGCGACTAAACACAACAACAATTCAGTTACTGCCTAATGGTTTGAAGAGGCCCTAAAGAACCTTAAGATTCTAAAAAAATTGGGAAAACATTCTGCATAGAGCTCTCATGTTTCTGCATGTCTTGAATCAAATTTTGTTCTGGAGTATCTAACATTATGATTATAAAGACTTACTTTTAGAAGAGTTTTAGATTCACAGAATAATTGAGAGAAAGTACAGAGATTTCCCATACAATTCCTATACCTAAACAGCCTCCCCCATTATCAGTATCTCCCACCAGAATCATACAATCATCTGGAGGAGCTTTTCCAGACTGACTTACTATTAATAATATGCATTTATGATCCTTCTATGCATTTAATGTCTCTCTATATCTTTTCATAATGTGGTAGATCATTTGCTTTTGGTGCTGAATAATGTTCCATTGTCTGGAAGTGCCATAGTTTATTTATAAATTTGCCTACTGAAGTACCTTGGTTGCTTCCAAGTTAAGGCAGTTGTAAGTAAAACTGCTGTAAACTTCTCTGTGCAGAATTTGTGTGGATTTAAATGTATGGACATAAGTTTGGAATTCTTCAGTTATATAAAAATTTAATGAAATCTCAATTAAATAGAGTTGGGAGACCAAAATGGGGTGCTCTCACATCCTGTGATGATAAGAGAGACCAGTAAGAAGAAGAAAAACTTCTTCCCTGGCAAAGATTCAGCCAGTGAAAAGCCATGGACTTTGTTTCCTAGAACCCTCCCAACTTCCTTTTCATCTCTATGAAAGCATTCTCCTTCCCTTCCTGTTTCAGACTTGGGTGTGGTTTGCAGTGATTTCAGACCC